>NC_139023.1:131555243-131905055 GCF_964662115.1 Mustela nivalis | reverse complement strand
GATTGCTCTCACTTATGTTCAAAATTGATATATTTCTTAAAAATTGTTTCTGTAATAATTGACCCTTTCAATTCTTTTATATAATTTCTTTGTCCTTGTCTTCTCCAATATTCTTCTCTACATCCTAAATAAGACATCCTTTCCTATGGCCTACCTTAGATGAGTTCTGTTTAATAAAACTTTCTGCAGCGATGAAGATGTTCTGTACTAATGCTGTCCAGTATAATAGTGCTATAGACTGAATGTTTGTGTCCCCCCAAAATTCATATATTGAAACCTAATCCCCAGTGTGATGGTATTTGGAGGTGGGGTCTTTGGAAGGTGATTAGATCATGAGGGTAGAGCCTTCATGAATGACATTAGTGTCCTTATAAATGTGACTTTAGAGAACTATCTTATGCCCTCTGCTGCGTGAGGATACAGAGAAAAGATGGTCATCTCTGAACCAGAAAGCAAGTCCTGGCTTGCACAGAACCTGTTGGTGCCTTGATCTTGGACTTCACAGCCTTCAGGACTGTGAGAAATAAATTTCTGTTGTTTATAAGCCTCCCAGTCTATGGTATTCTCTTATTCTGGGAGCCTGAACACAGTAAGACAAGAAGCCAGTAGACACATGTGGCTATTAAGTACTGAAATGCCATTAGTGTGACTAGGGAAGTTAATTCTAATTTTATTGAATTTTGAATGATTTAAATAACCACATGTGGCTATAGTTACCATTTTATACAGTGCAGATTAGACCTTGTCATTAATAATAACTCTACCCAATCCTTAATCTCACTTTGGTGTGTAACCCCTCTCTCACCACTCTGCTTATACTTCTAGCTCATGTTCTTTAGAGTCCTGTCTCCAACAATTGTTAGGTATCTGCCCCCTAGGCCTTGATTGAATCCATTGATCTTACAACATTTCACTGTCTTTAACCCAGTGACCTTCTCATTAGCCTCTCTACGCAACTCCGATTCCATAATCCATCATTGTAATCCGTTCTTTATGCCATTCATTTTGCTTGCCCTCCAAGTTGTTTAAATCTAATCCTTTGCCTGCACTGGACACTTACTTGTGCCCTGAATGTAGCTAGAGAAAAACATGCAAGCCTCCCACATCTCCCTTTAACTTCCTGGCCACTTAACCACAAGCAGACCCATAGAGCTCCTAAAAAGTCCTATTTATCCAGCTCATTCACTCTCTCACTAACCTGATCAGCCTCATTCCTGAGACCCTGAGGCCTCTCCTATTCTTCCTTTCAACTGATGCCTTTGCTTCATATTTTACCAGAATAGAAGCAATCAAAAGACAGCCTCCACAAGCCTTTCCACTATCATCTGCCCATGTATTGATCTGTGCCTATATACTTGACAATTCTCTCCTTTTGTTGAGGTTTAAATGTCACACTCTTAACTAAGGCAATGGCTGCAGCTGTGCGTTAGATCCAATTTCCTTCATCTTACTCAAACTCACTGAAGAAATTCTTTCAGAAATCATCATTCCCATCAGCATGCAAGCATGCTATCATTACACCCGTCTTAACAGAAAATCTCATAACCATAAATTTTAGCTATACTCTATTTTTCTATTTCCATTTACAGCAAAAATACTCAAAGAAATTGTCCATGCCTTCTGTTTTCACTTAATGCCTTCCCTTTCCCTATTGAGCCCACTCAAACAAGTGGGCTTGATTATTTTTTAAAGGTAAACTGTTTTCTTTACTTTGTAGATTTGCTGTTTTCTTTTGTTTTGTTTTTAAAGTAACTTCTGTGTCCAAGGTGGGGCTTGAACCCCACAACCATGAGAGTAAGAGTCATATGCTCTACTGACTGAGCCAGGCTGGCACCCTTTCTCCTTCCTAATTTAATAGCCAGTTGTCAGTTGTCTTTTGACAGAGCATTTGACCCAGGTGGTTACTTTTTCCTCCTTTTTTAATGTTCCCTTCAGTTGACTTCCAGGACACCCCACATTCCCATGGTTTTCCTCCTATTTAACTTTATTAGCCACTTCTTTTCCCTGATTTCTTTACTAATTCTGCACTGTCCCCCCCCTTTTTTTTTTATCAATTTTGTACTACTCTGGGACTGAATCCTTGAACCTCTTTTCTATTTTCTCTTACTCCTTAAATGATTTCCTTCATCTCTTGGCTTTAAAACACATCTACATGCTAAATTTGTACCTGCATCCCAGATCTCTCCCCTGAAGTCCATATCCAGAGGGAAGTAGCTAACTCTCTACTTGACACTGTACTTGATGTTTAATAAACATTGCAAATTTAAATAAAACCAAGTTTATAATATCCTCTTCCCCAAAACCTAACATTTTATATTGCCCCCCTCTCATTAAGTGACCACTTTACTTTCCCAGTTGTTCTAGTCCAAAACCTCAGGGTCATCCTCTATTCACTTCCCACCCTTCTTCCTATTCCTTCCCCCAAACCACATCCAAGCCATTAAAAACAAATCCTGAATCTGGCTACTTTTCTTCATAGTTACCACCCCTGCCCCAACCATCGTAAACTTTCTACAAAATTACTGGAAGAGTCACTTCATTGATCTTAATGAATTTGCCCTTGCCTGGAGTCTCATCACAGCCAACAGTTAGAGCAATCTTTTCAAATCAGGTTAAATTTATACTCCTTGGCTCATTCCCTACTACCTTTAAAGCCCTATTGCTTTCCATGCTCAGATTCTCCCTCCACTCCAGCCACATTTTCTCGCTCTTCCCCGAACATTATCAGACATGTTCTCTTTTGCATTTGCTCTTCCTTCTGTGTGCAGGGATGTTTGTTATTATCTCTACATCTTTACTGTCTTGTTCTTTGGACACCTCAGCATCACTTTTATTTTATTTTATTTTTTTTTTAGTCTTACCCTAGATAGCTCTGGATTAGAGTCTACCAAGAGAGTTCTGGAGGTTCTGGAAATTCACAATGGCTTAAACTCTTAAGAACTTAAACTTGTAAGGTGATGTTCAGTATTGCTGGCTGAGATCTCTGGCAACATACTCCTTATCTTCCCTCCCCAGCCCTTCCAAAGCTTACGTAAGTTTCTAACGTCCTGTATGGAAACACTGCATGCTTAGAATATAAAGAATGCCTTCTGTTTTCCTGAGTGAAACCTGATATACACGCTGCAGAAAAATAATCTTCCTCTTAAAGCTATATTTCACCCTTTTTCATTTCCTACAGATATCTACTCCCTATCCTATATTAAATAATACCCCCATTTCCTAGCTGCCTTTCCTATTTTATAGGCACTGATTGACCCCCCACAATACTTACTACTATATGACATACTTATATTGACTTGCTTAACTGTTTAATGTCTGGGTCTTCCCAGTAGAATGTAGGCTTCTTAAGGCCAAGAATACTTCCTTTTTCATTCACTGCTACATTCTCGTTGCCAGAAGCATGTCCAGTATGTAGTAGATCCCCAGTACATATTTGTGGAATGAAGAAAGGAATAAATTAGGTTTTAAAAATGAACATTATATTAATGCTTAAATCATGCTGTTTGCCAGACACAGTTGTAAGGGCTTTATATAAATTAACCAATTTAATCCCTTTAATGACACAATGAAGTAGATATCAGAATCGCTCCATTTTGCAGGTGAGGAAACTGAGGCATATGTAGGTCAAATCATTTACCGAAAGTCACACAGTTAATGGAGATTGAGGGTCAGGGTTTGTTCTTTGTCATTCTGGCTCTAAAATCTATACTTTTATTTTCAGCATTTTATTGCTTCTCAACACCAAACAAAAATAATAAAATCAGGGAGGAGAGCCCATTTTAAAAGGTTAAAATACTCTGAATATTTTGTGGCATAAACCTAGAAAATTCTTGTTAATTATTAATTCTGGCACAAAAGCATCAGAAATTGTTGCATGCATTCCTACATTTGAAATAAAACAAAAATAGTGTATGGTATTTATTATAGAGAAAAAGGTTTTTTGATCTGTAGATAGTGGTTTGGCAATAATCACCTACCAGAAAGATTTGTTATAAGGGTATATGCAGAAGGTAGAATAAGAGAGTGATACAGTGGTCAGAGTTACTGTCTCAGAAGTTATGTTTTCTCATCTATAAAATATATTAGAAAGGGAATCAGGATCAGAACACAATTCTTATTGCACCTGAGTGATCACCAAAGCCACTCAGGAGATACTCAGGAGACTTGGGACAAAGTTTTGAGAAATTTGATCAGGATCCCTTTGGTCAATCTTTTATCTATTATCCATACCTTTTTTATTCTACCATGTGACATATATTTGTTGGAAAATGTTTGACTGTACTACATGGTGATGAGACTATATCAGAGAATATGACACACTTCCTTCCCTAATTACATTTATAATTTAGTAAGAACACTTAAGAAATTACTATATTTTATAGCCTCTTTATTAGAGGTGAAGCCTCTGGATTCCCACTACCTGGTTTCAGGTCCTGGTTCCAAGATGCTATCTGAACGATGTATTTAATCTTTCTGTACCTTAGTTTCTTCATCCCTAAAAAGAGATGAAAAGAATATCTAATTCTTATGATTTTTTTTAAAGATTTTATTTATTTATTTGACAGAGATCACAAGTAAGCAGAGATGCAGGCAGAGAGAGAGAGGAGAAAACAGTTTCCCTGCGGAGCAGAGAGCCTGATGCGGGGCTCAATCCCAGGACCCTGGGACCATGACCTGAGCCAAAGACAGAGGCTTTAACCCACTGAGCCACCCAGGCACCCCTCATAGGATTTTTCTTAAACTAAGAACACAGTTCTTATTATTTATAGCAAAAAAAAAATGCTTAAAATTGACTTAAAG
Source organism: Mustela nivalis (assembly GCF_964662115.1). Lineage (NCBI taxonomy): Eukaryota > Metazoa > Chordata > Mammalia > Carnivora > Mustelidae > Mustela > Mustela nivalis. The sequence continues at coordinate 131,900,255 of NC_139023.1, read as the reverse complement.
ATTGGCATAATGAATAAATGCTAAGATAAATTAAGAATGCCTACAAATCATTTAATAAAGACTAACAACCAATAGGAAATTAGTTGAGGGCTATTAACAAATGGATCTTAAACATATGAAAAGATGATACTTCACTGATAATAGGACAAATGGAAAATAACACTATAGGGAATGCCATTTCTTATTTACTAGATTGGTAGGGAACAAACAGTTTGAGAGCATCATGATACAGAGGGAAGGGCCAAATTCTAAGGCTTCTTGTTTCTGGTGAGAGTGTGAACTGATCCCACACCAGAGAAAATCTGCTGGCCACACCCATTACACCTTGAATGTGCAGCCTCTTTGACCTGGCATTCAACTCTGTGGATATACCCTCCTCTCTGTTTGCACCTGTGGAAAAGATGTGTATCCAAGGGTGCTCACCATAGCACTGTTTGTTAGCAGAGGGGTGAAGATGACTTCAGCGTCCATGGGCAGGAGTCCCAGGACGCTCTGGGTAAGCCCTCTATGGGCCTTATTCTTCCTTGCTTGACGTCCACTGGCCAGATTGGATACAGGTACCCACAAAAGGGCTTTGGTCTAAAACCAAAATTTGAGATTTATAGCTGGTCAAGAACCTGCTTTGGCTCCAAAACTCGACCGTCTTATCTCTTCAAGAAGCTGCAGTAGTCATAAGAACTTCAGAAACAGTGAGAAGTACACTTAGCAGATGTGAAATTCATTTTTTCCCTGTACAGAGCACATGGTTATTGGCTGGAGTCCTCAGTCCCTCGTTGGCTAATGCCTGAAGGCCTCCAAATTACCTCGTGGGCACCTCCAGTCTCCACATAGGTGTCTCCAGGACACCAGGCTCCCTCAAAGTGAATAATCTGAGAGACAGACAGACATACAGAGGGAGACAACGAGTGAAAGTGCTACGAAAATGGAAACTTCAGTGTCTTTTACAATGTTAATACTTAACCTCAGAAGTGACGTATCATCACTTCTGCTGTATTCACTAAATCTAGTCCATTCTCAAGGAGAGAAGAGTGACAGTAAGGAGGCAAAAGCATTGGGTGCCAACTTGGGGTCTGGCTTCTATGGCTACTAAGCATGAAAGAGCCCTCATAGGTTTGTTAAAGGATTAAATGGTTTCATGTTTATGAAGCACTTAGAACAGGGTCTGGCACATGGTTAAGATTCTTTAATGTTATTCATTATGATTATTATTATTAATTTTAAAGACTTTATTTATTTACTTTAGCAAGGGAAAGAGTATGAGTTCAGGGAGGGGCCAGGGGAGTGGGAGAGAGAGAATCCCAAATGGACTCCACACTGAGCAGGAAGTCAAATGCAGGGTTCAATCTCAGGACCCTGAGGTCATGACCTGAGCCCAAATCAAGAGTGAGAGGCTTATCCAACTGAGCCACCCAAGCACACCACTCATTATTTTAATGTATTGTATATTATCATGACAACTTGTATCCCTAGAATCAGCATTTTACTCTAGATCTCTGTTTCCTGCATTCTTTTCCTTCTCCCTAACATGTTGTATTTCAAAAACCTACAGTCTGTCTATGTCTTTCTTTTATTCTCACACAACTATGACATCACATTTCTGACACCCAGTATGTGAGAGGTCTTCCCTGCAATTCTCTGCAACACGAGCTGGGTATTTTATAATTTAATTCAATTCTAATACCGTTACATCAAAATGGTGTCAAATCCCACAGGATAAGGACTCAGTCTCACAAGACTGCCCTGCAAAACAAACTGAGGGTTGCTGGGGGGAGGGGGTTTGGGAGAAGGGGGTGGGATTATGGACATTGGGGAGGGTATGTGCTTTGGTGAGTGCTGTGAAGTGTGTAAACCTGGTGATTCACAGACCTGTACCCCTGGGGATAAAAATATATGTTTATAAAAAATAAAAAATTAATAAAAAAAAATAAGCTATATACAATAAGCTATATCCTGGATCATTGTATTGTGTAGGACTATAAAATACACATAAAAACAGAAATTTAATAAATGAGAACTGAAAAATAATGTATCTTAAGATTTATTATATTTTTAAGTGTTATCTATTAAGATAAGTATTATATAAATACTTACCTAATATTGCAAAGTCCAAATCACAGAGCTAGCACACACCCCTGATAATAGAGGACATGAAACATCTTTCAAATAGTAATTATAAATAAAATAGTTTATTATTATTCATGACTCCATTTAGGATCCACTTAAATCATCAGTATTTCGTATCTGTAACGTGCCTGATGAAGTTTGGTGTCCCTTTTTGCAATAATTTTTGGCTAGTTTTACTTTGTTATGTTCAATTTTCTGGTTTCTTATTTAAGGCAGCTATACGCCACTTTCTCCAATGATGAAGGTTACTTGACTAGACTAGATTAAATAATCTTAAAATTCATTGAACAGGTATGTCTAAACCAAGGGATAGAAATATGCTGAAAATAAATGAGTGAGGGAGGCACTGCCCATTCCTCCTCACTAGGTACATTAAACTTTTCCATCAAAGAAATTTGCAGAATGTGTGTAATAGACTGAGGATGCTGGTGCCAGTCATTGCATAGTAGTGCAAAGTAAAGTTTAGTTTTCTTTATATTTACAGATATGTAAATACATATATTTTCCTTCCAAGTCCCACACACTGCTTCATTTGCTTATTCTACTGTGGATCCCCAGCTGACATAAATGCAGTAAGTACTTTTCCAGATTTATTCCCAAATGTCACCAGCTGCATAGGAAAGTAATTCACATTCCTGGAGACTGGGGGATTTTCTTTAGAGTGACAGTCACTGTTTTGAAAGTGACATTTTCTAAAATATATGTCATGTCTATCTTCTGGCTTGGGCTAACTCCTGGTATGTGACTATGTTTATGTAAGTTTGAGAAGCAAGTTTAAGGGTTGCAATTTGGATCAAAAGATAAGAGATCTCATTAAATGTGTTCAGGCTAATTTGAAAACTATCATCTCTGTGCTAATTATGTTTCAAAGTCCTGGTGACCCCAGCAACACCTGTGAACTTCCCAGGTACCAAGAGATCTTGGAACTGGGAGACTATCAGTAAACATGAGAGACAAGGGAAATGGGGTACAGGTGCTGCCAGTACTAGTGCTATTTTATTACTTTTGTATTTTTTGTATTTTTATTACTTTATTATTTTATTTCTTTTGTACACAAGATCTCTTGGTACAAAAAAGTACTATTTTGTTCCCTTATCAGAGGGAAGAGAAGCTAGCAACAGTCTATTTAAAAAATTTATTTATTTGGAATATTTAGAAAAATGAAGGAATGGCCAAGTATGCTCATAAAATAAAATACATTTTAAGACAGTCTATATTCATGTGACACCAGAGACATGTTTATTTTATAATTATTAGGTTTACTTAATATAAGTCTCTGTTCCCCTTTCTTTCTGTGGAAATACTTTAAGGATCAGTTTGGCGCCCAGATCTGAGAGGATGAGTTGCTGCTATGAGAGTCTCCCCAGTGACAATTAAAGCTGGACCATTCTACAAAGTCTCAGTTGCCTGGGCTGCTCCACTAAATGACTTGGGCACATATGACAATCAGCCAGTTCCTTTATTCAGAAACCAGTTTTCAGGTAATATTTATAAAACCTAGCAAATCAGGGATTTCTCCATCACTGAATAGATTAGGAACTATTTCTTTATCCCACTATAATAATTGCTAGAGGAAATGGTCAGTAATTACACTATATGTGACTCAAAGACACGGTTACACTTTTATCCACCAACAAAGATTTGTGAACATCAATTTGTTATTTTGTGATAGATTTATGAAATGTCCCTAGATTGGGGAGACTGGGGCAGGCAAAGAGTCCAGAAGATGGTATACAGACTATTTACCAGCCGTGCTCTATAAATAGGTTTGCTAGCTTTAGCAAGTAAAAATACGGGACACCCAGTTAAATATTAATATAAGAAACAAATACTTTTTAGAACAAGTATGCCCTGTGCAAAATTCAGTGAATGATTATACTAAAAATATTCATTGTTATTTGAAATTCAGGTTTAACTAGGCATCTTGTGTTTGTCTGGCAATTCTATATGTAAGCCTCAGGGAAAAAATATCCCAATCATAATATGTTTCTAAAATCTCTGGTATTGGCCCTCAATATTCAGTTACCACAAAGCACATTACCTGAACATTTTTTTCGTAGCATATCCTAAGACTTCTTAATTAAGAGTTGGATTATTCACTGGAAACTTTCAGCAAGTTGAGAGACAATAAAGAATATGGTTAAGAATGCTTAATGACGGGAGATTATGAGCTTTTTATCTACATATGTAAAATGGAAAAAATACTTCTGTATATAATTATCTGTTCTTAAATAAGGATCAATAATAAATCAACTAAATGGAATTTAGTTATAAGTGGAATAGAATGTAATATCATTGTCATACTCTATGATAGAAGATAGAAAAGGATATTTACATCTGCTTCCTTTTCTAATCTCACTTCAAAAACAAGACTTAATATTTAAAAACATAGAGCGCAAGGCTTAACTGATTTTCTACCTTTGATTATATTATCTGGGGGTATGGTTAGCACCTAGTTCCAGCTAGATATACTTCTAAAGTACTTTGAATATGTTTTTCTGTCGACTTCTATTAAATTTAAGATATTCAGAATTCCTATAAGGTCAGACCTATCTATCCATATTCCAGTGTAAGTATCAAATGCATTCCAGAGGTGATTAGGTAAAATACGTATGTTGTGGTACATCCTGAAAAGTAGGAAAACGGATTTTTGGTGGAAAGCAGTAGGTGGGACTCACCAGGCCTCAAATTCATGTTATATCAACAAATCAGATAGAAAGGTGGCCAGGTTCCAGGTGTGAGGGTGGAATCTCGTGGATATAACATAACTAAATTCAAACCAGAGAAACCCACATCTCTGGGCATCTTAGTTTGTTTGAATGATATGTGGTTGACTGTGCCTCTTTTATTGAATTTGCTTTCCAGTAATTAGGTATTTTTGTTTATTTCCAATGGTGGGGAGCTGTGTAGGGAAGAGAAAGGGATAGCAAAGGGAGCAGCTCCTATGATTCCAGGACACCCAGAAGTAAGTGACAGCGTGAGGTAAAAGTGCTGTGGGCTTCTCTTCTGCACAGCTGGCTCCCAGGCACTGATTCATCTTCATCTTCTCTGGAATGTAAAAATGTATTTATGAAATTATTTTTTAATATTTTAATGTGGTGACAACATTGGACATCTAATATCATTAATAGTGAGAGGAAAAAGAAAACCTATAAAAAAGTGAGCTAACAGTGTTCTTCAGCAGGCTATGTGAGAAGGCCCAAGGGACAGCAAATAAGATAATAATTCATAAGTATGAATTATATAATCACATATATAATATATATACTACATGTACCACATTATGTATATTCATATATTCATATGAATAATCATAAATATTCATAACAAAAGAAGACAATAATTCAGACAATTTTTATAAAATGATGAAACCTAAATTTAGGGAAATTTACTTGTATAATCATAATCCCTTTAATAATATTGCAGCCTATTAGCTGACTGCAACAGCAGGTTTCTGCCTGAAGGCAAGAGTCAAGATTAAATAGCTTCTAAGATTCCCTCTTCCCTGGGACCTATGAGCTTTCAGGCTGTCTGGGGACTTGATGACAGCCCTTAGTAGTGTAGGTTAGCATTACTGTGTCATCTTTGCTTTGGCAAAAAGAGGTTAAGTGAATTCACTGGTTTAATTATTTCCACCAAGTCCCAGAGATGCAATCTTATATTTATTTCAATGATAAATTCTTCCCATAATTGCAGACTTTTTAAAAAGCAGCTTCAAAACCAGATATCCAAAAATTTCTTCTTTTATCTCTTCTCTGTGAAGTACTATATTTCTACAAATTAAAATAAAAAGTAAGTCTCTAGCCCCATAGAAAGCGAAAAATAAATCAGTAAATAGGATCTGATACTACAGACAGTACCCACAATTCACTATTTATGTAGCTTTCTTCATGAAGTGACAAAGAAGTTTGTATTTATGATGTTTACACTGGGGTAGGCTCATAATCAAGATATTTCATTTTCATGGTGTTCCCTTGAAGGAATGACAGTCAGGAAAGAGTCTACCATGTGTCCTCATGTATAAGAGGTAGAGTTCATGCTGTTGTCAGATTTAGTAAGTAGTGCTCATCCACATGTGTTTGACTGTTATTGTTGGTGTTATGTGCCCAAGTAAAGTTCATAGGTGCATTTGTAGTATTTCCTATATTTGAGCTATTCCTCATCTCTTCTCCCATCTGATCGCAACCAGACTGACAGCCTTTAGTTTAATTACTTCTCTTCCCCCTTTCCCATATTCATTGGTTTTGTAGATGAGACAAGTGGATGGCAGAACACACGTCAAATTTATTCTTCAGCCCACTTGGTGGTGGGCAAGTCTATGTTTGTTGAATGGGTTTATTCCTCACTCTTCAGAGTGAATTGGAAACATTCTATGAGTTTAAATGTGTGCTTGGATATGGTGGGATCATGAGGTGTGAAGCTGTGATGATTTCCAGCTCTCCTGTGTCTTCTCCGTGCTGTTGCCCATGACGATGTTGGTGTGTCAGCCTCCTCAATCATTTTTTAAATCTATTTATTTTGAATTCATTCTGCAGTAAACATACTCCGCTCTTCCTCAGGTGATTTTGTCAGTGTGGAGTGATGGTGGTGCACTCACATGTGTAGGACAGGACTTGTGGAACAGGAGTTCAAATGGAAACTCAGGATATATGTTGAATATTTAACAGTTTAAAGTCAAGTTAATGCATTTTAATAAATATGTTCTGTCCTCCTACTTTGGAAAGTATAACTTTATGAAATACACTTATTTTAAAAAGGATAAAGCTATGATTTTACACAATTTCAAATTGATAAAAATTCACAGATATATTACTTTAATTATTGTTGCTCAAGTCCATGTATGCCTCATTAATGGAACAACGTTTGGTGGAAAAATGCAATAAAACCTTCCAATTCATATTTTATATTTGTTCAAGAAAAGTTATTTTCTTGCTTTTATTTCAGCAAAATGAGTATGATGTTACAATCAGTATTTTTAATATAATTTGGATTGTAAGCAAAATAATAAAGGATTGAAAGAGTAAAGTGTAACTGTATTCAAAATATAGAAAATGCAATTATACCAATGTCCATTGATGTAAATATACCATATAAAAAGTTTAAATTATTTTAATATTAGTTAAGAACTGTTTTTCTAAATATTTAGTTATTTATTATCATTAAAAAGCAAATTATAAATTATATTTAATAGACACCAAAATTTAAAAGCAAAATTATTTTAAAGGTGAAGTTTCAGTTTTTATTTAAATTCCAATTAGTTAACATTGTATTTAGTTTCAGGTGTACGATATAGTGATTTAGCTCTTCCGTGCATCACTCAATGCTCATCACAACAAGTGCTTACTCCCCATCACCTATTTAACCCATTACCCTACCCATAAATGTGAAATGTTTAATTTAAATTCATTTTCTGAAAAATTTCTTATACTTTATTAAATAATTTTATAAAAATAAAAGTATTCTCAATTCTATGTCCACCTGTCGCTAATATATTGATCAGCATCAGTTTTCATGTTATAAGTCATTTTGTGTGTGTATATATCTGTATATATACACACATGTATATATATGTATATAGTATGGTATATGTATATATTTATATGTAGTACATGTGTATAGTATTTATATATTTATTGATGTATTTATAGGATATATAATATATAGTATATACTATATAATATATAGTATATACTACTAATATGTACTATAACATTTAACAACATTACAAATTGTTTAATATTAGAAAATTTTAATTATCCACCCTGGGCAACTGTTGTAAATGCCTTGTTTATTCATTACTTCAAGCACTGGGAATTGGAACCTAAAGACAAGCAGAATTTCCAAATAGTCCCCATACTATATTCACTGTCATTTATGATTAACTTTTTTTTTTTTTTTTTTAAAGATTTTATTTATTTATTTGACAGAGAGAAATCACAAGTAGATGGAGAGGCAGGCAGAGAGAGAGAGAGAGGGAAGCAGGCTCCCCGCTGCGCAGGGAGCCCGATGTGGGACTCGATCTCAGGACTCTGAGATCATGACCTGAGCCGAAGGCAGCGGCTTAACCCACTGAGCCACCCAGGCACCCTATGATTAACTTTTGATTTTAAGAAACACACACACACTCCTCCAACTCCATTAACGAATAGATTTTTTAATTAAAATTACATATGCTTCTTGTAAGATTCAAACAATACATAGCATATAAAGTAGAGCATGAGGTTCCTTTCATGGAAGTCCGCTTCCATAGTCTATCCCTTCAGTTAGTAACAGTTTGATATAAAACTTTCTAGATGTGTGCCTGGGTATGTAACACACATAAATGCATGCATATGTACAACTGACACTCGCTTTTTTCACTTTATAATACATCATGGACATCACCTTCCTTCTTTGTTTGTAATGTAAAATGGATTTAATTGTATCCCATGAAGGATGTTCAGATTATTTCTACTTCTTTTTTTGTAACTATAACTCTTCCATGAAAGGTATATTTATGTAAATGCTGCATAAATTTTTCTGGTATAGTTTTTCTGGTATATATATGGATATATATATATATATATATATATATATATATATATATATATATGCTGCATAAATTTTTCTGGTATATATGGGCACAGTTGTGCCACTTGACATAACTATGCTGGTGTTCTGAGCATGCCTATAAGGATAACATCTCCTTGCCTCAGTTATCCCATGTCTGAAGCCTAAAACCTGCATACCTGATAGAGAAACTACAGAAGGAATATCTTGCCCACAGACAATTGCCAGAACTCTGTTACCATGTGCTTAAGTTACACAAAATTTTAAGAAAGCTTTTTCTTCATAATAGACCACTTGAAAAATGAGTTTCCCTTCTAAAATTCTTTCTGAATATCTGAATTTCTTTACTGTTAATAATTGAATGCTTAATACTGTTTTACAGCGGGAGCAGGTTGTCCTTGGTTACTTGTCATTTCTCAGAGGACAGATGTCTCTATATTTATTACACAGTGCAACACAAGTGAAGACTCACGTTTCTATCCAGGTCCAGTTCTGAACATTTCATGGGTGGAAGAGGGTCATCCAGGTAGTACCAAGAAGAAACTTACCCTGCAATGTTAGTGCAAACTGTTGACTTCAGATAGTGCACAGATAATGGTACCTATGTTGTATATTTTAATTCTACATGAATCACAAACTACTGAAGACAGTTTATTTTGTGGCTTAGGAAAAGAGTCCTTCAGTTATGTTTAGTTTGTAGAGAACCTTCTACAGTTTTACTTAGCACCCAAGAGAGAAATGGACTCAAAATTTAATAATTTTTTTTAAGATTTTATTTATTTATTTGACAGAGAGAAATCACAAGTAGGCAGGCGGAGAGAGAGAGAGAGGGAAGCAGGATCCCTGCTGAGCAGAGAGCCCGATGCGGGGCTCGATCCCAGGACCCTGAGATCATGACCTGAGCTGAAGGCAGAGCCTTAACCCACTGAGCCACCCAGGTGCCCCAATAATTTAATAATTTAATGAGTATTCATGCTGCTGGATTCAAGGTCACACCCTCAGTTCTTCCTAAACTCCCTGAGAACAAAGGGATGAGATGGGATTGCATACAAAGGGGGCTGTGAGCATCCCAGATCCTGTGTTAGAAAAGCTGAAAGGCAGCACAGGATGAAGTCCGAAATGACTTCCAAATCCTTAAAACCCAGGCAACCCAGAAGCAGTATGTTCTTGGTTGACTAGCAGGACACAGGTTCAGTTTGCTTATTGTCTGAGTACAGATCAAAACCATAACAATTACAGATTCATATGAGTGAGGAAATACACACACACACACACACACACACACACACATATATATATTTTTTTTTTTTAACTTTTTATTTTTTATAAACATATATTTTTATCCCCAGGGGTACAGGTCTGTGAATCACCAGGTTTACACACTTCACAGCACTCACCAAAGCACATGCCCTCCCCAATGTCCATAATCCCACCCTCCTCTCCCAAACCCCCTCCCCCCAGCAACCCTCAGTTTGTTTTGTGAGATTAAGAGTCACTTATGGTTTGTCTCCCTCCCAATCCCATCTTGTTTCATTTATTCTTCTCCTACCCACTTAAGCCTCCATGTTGCATCACCACTTCCTCATATCAGGGAGATCATATGATAGTTGTCTTTCTCTGCTTGACTTATTTCGCTAAGCATGATACGCTCTAGTTCCATCCATGTTGTCGCAAATGGCAAGATTTCATTTCTTTTGATGGCTGCATAGTATTCCATTGTGTATATATACCACATCTTCTTGATCCATTCATCTGTGGATGGACATCTAGATTCTTTCCATAGTTTGGCTATTGTGGACATTGCTGCTATAAACATTCGGGTGCATGTGCCCCTTTGGATCACTACACACATATATTTTAAACCAATATCTCCCAGTTTGTTGCCTACATCTACTACTACTCACTGCCTCTTCTTTAACGCTCACCAGAATAAAGAAGCAAACTTGTACTTGGAAAGTATCTGCCAAAAGTGTGTGTGTGTGTGTGTGTGTGTGACTGCAGGGCATTTGGCAGAATTCCTACAGGTGTTTGCCAAATGAGGTCAAGGAGAAATAGAGCAAGCAAAGGGAGCAGCATGCTTTGTTCCTTGACAAAGTGGCTAGAAGAGAAAAGTGAGAAACATGCAAAGAACCTCACCAGATAGCTTGAAAATCTTCCCACAAATCCACAGTTGAGAGTACATACATATCCATCTCCTCCACTTGCATGCCTATGCATATATGCACACACATGTGTGCACACATGCTTGCATGTACATATATGAAGGCCATGGGAAGAGATTTGGCTTCATTCTTAGTGCAACCAAATCACTGGAAGGCTTTAAGCAGACATACAATTTATCCTTTTAAAAGTTAACTCTGACTGCTCTGTGAGGATTATGCTATAGAAGACCAGGAATATGAGCGGGACATCGGGGAGGTAGCAATGTAAATAAAACTCCTATTTTTTAGATAGCATGTAAGAAGGTAAATAGTGAATTGGGGAGAAGCAAGCAAGAGTTTGTTTGGGGACATAGTAGGTTGAGATGTTGAATGGAGATGGGCTATATTAACCTATACACAAGGAAACTTAAGAGGCTGGAGTGGCAAGACAGTCCGAGAATATACAGATTCTCTTTTCCAGACAGCAAGAGAGAGAGTGCACATCAGTGATTCTCAACCCTGTGTGTCCATTAGTAAAAAATAGTGGCACCCAGATCCAAGTACAAACTGATTGAATAAAAATGTCTGGGGTGTGAATGAGATAATGGTAACTTTTAAACACTGTCCAGTTGATTCTGAGGAGGGCTGAGAAACATTTTGGGTGAAAGAAGAGGACTAAATCCCAGACATGTACAAAGAGCAAGATAAATGGTGAACATATTGAGATTAAATCACTGATTCCTCAACATGGAGACATCTAATCAAGAACATTCCTATAGCAATGAAAATAACTGATTTTGACATCACAAGTGATGACAGATAAAAGGAGCTTATAAGATAAGGCCGTCATTGGGGCGCCCGAGTGGCTCAGTTGGTTGGAGGACTGCCTTCGGCTCAGGTCATGATCCTAGAGTCCCAGGATCGAGTCCCACATCGGGCTCCCAGCTCCATGGGGAGTCTGCTTCTCCCTCTGACCTTCTCCTCACTCATGTTCTCTCTCACTGTCTCTCTCTCAAATAAATAAATAAAATCTTTAAAAAAATATATTAAAAAATTTTAAAAAAATTAAAAAAAAAGATAAGGCCGTCATTATCGTTTATACAGTACAGTTCTTAATACGGTCTTCTTATAGTTAAGTATGGATAATAGCTATGATTCAGAAATCTGTAGTTTTTAAAATATATTTTGGGGTGACTTTTTGCTTCCTAAATCTTCAAAGAATTGGTACCAATTAGAGAATGGTTTAGCACAATTAAATTTATGACTGAATCCATAGTAATTTATTGTGGCTAATTAATTCATCATCAAACATTATCAGCTTAGCGTTTTGCTACACATGTTCCTCTCAACTACCAATATTTCTTCTTTTAATTATTTGGAAAGTCCAGCTAGTTGATTTTCTGATTTAAATTTAGCAAATTGATGAGAAAATATTTCGCATCCACATGCAAGAATTTCAAAAACATTCAGCAGTAGACTGTAAAAAAGCAAAAGATATTACTTTGTATTTCTACCCTCATCTGTTCTTTTCAGTTTTCCTTTTTTGGGGGGGAGGGAACAATGCCATGTATTTCCATGATTTCTAGTACTACCTCTCTACCAATAGCTACAAAATCTATAACCCTAACCCTGATCTCAACCTTATTTCAAAATCATTCTTCAAACTGTTAGCTGAGGAGTTTTATATGGAGGGTCTGCTGGCATCTCACACACCACACTGAACAGGGAGAGTAGCCAGGAAGCTGATTTTTCTTTTTTAAGGTTTATTTATTTGTTTGAAAGAGAGAGAGCAAGCAGAGGGAGAGGGAGATATGTCAACTCCCCACTGAGCTGGGAGCCTGACATTGGACTAGATTCCAGGATCCTGAGATTATGACTTGAGCCAAAATCAAGAGTCAGACACCTAACCAACTGGGTCACCCAGGTATCCCATGGAAGCTGTTTTACTAATCCAAATGAGAGTTGGAGAATCTTATTTAAGTGGTAGCAGGAGAGCGTGAAGATACTGGATGTGAGATACATTCTTTTTTTTTCTATTTTTCTTAAGTCAACCTTTGTAATCTGGTGACTGACTACAGGTTTGAGGAGGACAGTAATCACAAATGACATCTACTTTTCCAAATTCGGAACCTGAGGGGATGAGAAGTCTTAGCAAAAGTGGAAACTTTAGGTGACAAAACAATTTTTGAAGAGAAGTTCCATTTTAGACATAGTAATCTGCCATTCCTAAAGGAAGGACATTAAGGTAGTAGATATACTTGCAGTTGGCTGTAGAGTTTGGATTTTAGGAAAGAGTATAGGGCTACATTTTAAAGTGTGTATTTAAGTGTCATTTTCTTTTGCTGTCTAGAGTTTGTTAAAGGCAGTTTCTGGGCATTTCTTCACCTTTAAAATGAGGAGTTTATGTCGAATAATCTCAAATTTTATTTTTGTTTTTGTTTTTGTTTTGTAAATTCCAGTCCTAATATTTTACTTAATCTACCCTATGAATGTTTCTTTACAGTTCTGTCTTCTCTCCTTCTGTCATTCTCTTTGCCTGAAAGATATTTGCTTCCCTTTTCCAAATATCATTTTATTAATCAGCCTTTGAGGTGTGCTAAATTGCCTCTCCTTAGTATTACCGGTCAGAATCAGGTCATTATTCTTCTGTCTCCCAAGCAATATTCCCCAAGCGAGTGGAATTAACCTGACCCTACAGTAGTTTTTGCATAAGTCTTAAGAGTTTACAAAATCCTAATTAGTTCACTTCTGTAAAGATTTCGTAGCTTGGTTTAAATATGGAAAAGCTGAGTTCAGTTTCCACACACATTAGCACCTGCAATAAAAGGACAAATAAAGATTTCAACATTTTATTCAAAGCAAAAGACAAGGTTCATGAGCCTAGTTTCCATTCCGTCGCTGAATAGGATAGGTAGTGCAGTGGAATTTGTGAGTATTTCTCATTGCAGTGGGGATGGGGGTTGTGAAGAAAGGACTGCATTTTCTTTCATATTGTGATTTTAATCATCACCAATTTAAAGTTACTTTGGAAGAAACTGTGACAGATTTGAGATTTAGTATATTTTGTTGCTGAGTCTTGCTGTGTTGCTTTTTCCCATTAGTGACTTTGGCGTTTGAGTTCTAAGAAACTCAAAACTGTGGCCCTCCCAGTGAGTTACTTTTGTATGCCACAAAGCTACTGAACACATTTAACTAAATTCTAACTGAAGAAAAAACATTGGGGAGGGTATGTGCTTTGGTGAGTGCTGTGAAGTGTGTAAACCTGGTGATTCACAGACCTGTACCCCTGGGGATAAAAATATATGTTTATAAAAAATAAAAAGAATAAAAAAAAATTCAGAAAAAGTGTCCCTGTTGCCTTAAAAAGAAGTCCAGGTATTCAAAATCAAATTAATGCAAGCTGGTGCAACCTCTCTGGAAAACAGCATGGAGGTTCCTCAAAATGTTGAAAATAGAACTGCCCTATGACCCAGCAATTGCACTATTGGGTATTTACCCTAAAGATACAAACGTAGTGATCCAAAGGGGCACGTGTACTCGAATGTTTATAGCAGCAATGTCCACAATAGCCAAACTATGGAAAGAACCTAGATGTCCATCAACAGATGAATGGATCAAGAAGATGTGGTATATATACACAATGGAATACTATGCAGCCATCAAAAGAAATGAAATCTTGCCATTTGCGACAACATGGATGGAACTAGAGCGTATCATGCTTAGCGAAATAAGTCAAGCAGAGAAAGACAACTATCATATGATCTCCCTGATATGAGGAAGTGGTGATGCAACATGGGGGCTTAAGTGGGTATGAGAAGAATAAATGAAAGAAGATGGGATTGGGAGGGAGACAAACCATAAGTGACTCTTAATCTCACAAAACAAACTGAGGGTTGCTGGGGGGAGGGGGTTTGGGAGAAGGGGGTGGTATTATGGACATTGGGGAGGGTATGTGTTTTGGTGAGTGCTGTGAAGTGTGTAAACCTGGTGATTCACAGACCTGTACCCCTGGGGATAAAAATATATGTTTGTAAAAAATAAAAAATTATATTTAAAAAATTAAAAAATAAAAAAAAAAAGACCTGAGTTAGAGAATATCAAAGGGAAATAAACACAGAGGAAAATATGAACCTAAAAAAACAAAAAAACAAAAAAACAAAATCAAATTCAACATGTGTATTAAGTTAAATCAAATAAAAATGAGCTCATTCCACCATAATGAATTGTCCTGCACTGACTAGAGTTACAGAAGGAGGTGAGTTATAGAGATATTATATAGACACCAAAGTCAAAATCTGCAATGAGACTCACAGATTTTATTGCACTTAAAAACTAGTTCGTATCTCTATGGTTGAAGAGTAGGTCTCAGAGTGTGTGTGAAATGTGTTCTGTTTTGTTTTTTACTCTGCACATTTGGATTCACTTCGGGAAGAAAAGACAGAAAGCTTTCCTTCAAATATCCCAGAGGCAAGTATATAAAGTACCGAAGTTTTGTTTTTGTTTTGTTTTTTTAAAGATTCATTTATTTATTTGACAGAGATCACAAGTAGGCAGAAAGGCAGACAAAGAGAGAGGGGAAAGCAGCCTCCCTGCTTTCGCAGGGAGGACCCTGCGATCATGATCTGAGCCGAAGGCAGAGGCTTTAACCCATTGAGCCACCCAGGTGCCCCTAAAGTACCGAAGTTTTATGAGAATTTCAGTAATTCAGTGCTTCTATTTGTCTAAAAATTTGTCCTTTATAAACTTTTGTAAAGTAATCTTAAGGGCCTACTCCCAGGGATTTAAAATTTAAAATGCATCAGAATAAGCTAGGACCTTAGAAATATCAACTCCAGTGCTTTGTTACATACCAGGTTTCTCCTGAATATTTTCTCAACAGCAGTCCATATCTAGCATATGCATGAAAACGTCAGATGTGAGTAGGACTACAGTAAAATACTCTGTCTTTGTGGCCCACTAATGGATATCCCTTTATTCATGCTTCTTTGGGACTTAGAGTATTTGGTATGCAGAGCTTATGCTACACACCAGAACTACTGTACCAGCTCTTCAAATAGTATATACTTCTAGCCCAGTTGGGAAATAGCTCAGATCTTAGCCTTCTGAGTATACTCTTACTACATAGCTGCCTTAGTATCTCTAGTAATCCAACAACCAAAAGGGTAGTATCTGTTGCAATGGGTAGCATCCATACCATACTGGTTTTAAATACTTTGAATGTCACTTTTTGGCAATTATTGATCTAATGTCTATATCTATATCTTTTGCCAGACTAATATCTATGTAAGAAATCAGTCTGTATTTCATTTATGTTTATAGCCTTCCAGTGTCTGGCATATAGAAGAAGATGTTTGTTACATTCAATTTAATTCTTCTAAATTCTTTAAAAATAAATGTTGAACCAATATTCAGGTTTTAGTTACTGTTATAGTCCAGGTAGTCTCAAAAAAAGAGGCTGAGGCAAGGCTTCCATGTTAATGCTCCTTTAGGCATACATTTCCAGAGTAGCACAGGTGAAAAGCATTTAAAAGATAGTGCATTATCTTTCGTCCCATAGCTTCACTAGAAGACTTGACCAGTTAACTTGCACAGAGATGTGTCTAGAGAGAACACGTAGAACCACTGTGCCCCAGAACAATCCATGAGCAGGGAGGGAAGTCAAGGAATATTGTGTCCTTTTTTCTATTTTATGTCTCTCACCGATCATAGTGTTTTCCATGGGGACATTAAATTGCATACTTCTGAATTGTGTGACCAGGCCACTTAAGGCAGATGCTTGGGAAGACAGAGCTCCCGTGAATTACCATCAAGTAACACAGGCTGTCAGAGCAGCGGCAGCATCCACTGTGAGGAGCCTGATAGATGCCAGGCCAAAGCCCAGCCCTCACAAAAGCCTGTCTCTTGAAATGAGTCGGAGATAACGAGAGGTATTAGGAAATGAAGCAATAGCCACAGAGGCCAAAGGGCTATGATATGAGCAAAGGGCCAAGTACCAGGAGCTAAAGGAATCTGGATTGACACATAAATCAGAAGCAGTATAGTTTCTAAGAAACTGTTCATCTTGAACACTTAAACTTGGTATCCTCGCCCCACAACCTAACCCCTACTACCATTAGAGAGAGTTGTGAACTTGCTAGATAAAAAGCATAAAGACAGACCCTACTTAGGCTTCAATTTTATCAATCTGATAGGAGAGATACTATCATCCATTAGCTGGAGAAAAACCTTAAGAAGTCGATCATTTTCCAATTTCTAGTGAATTCTATCATCCTAGTATGACCTTATTATTTTGAAATAAATGCTGAGAAATACCACAACATATGACTATATATACATATTTTCTGATATTCTGGTATGGACTATCTTGAAAGTTTATTTTAATAATTTTTGTTGGTTGTTTTGTAACTTTATTGAGTGCAATTGTATTGTATATGATAAAATTGTATTTTTAAAGTGTGTGATGTGATGATTTGTTATACATATGAATTATAAAATAATTCCCTCAATCAAGTTGGTTAACACATTTATCACCTCAAATGGTTACGTGTGTGTGTGTGTGTGCGCTGAGAAGACTTAAGATTCACTTTCAGCAAATTTCAAGTGGACAATATAGTATGATTAACTATAGTCATCATGTGTATATTAGCTTCTCATCTTATAACTGAAAATGTGTAAATTTGACCAAAGTGTCTGCATTTCCCCCACTGCCAGGCAATGGCCATTCTACAGTTTCTGTTGAGTTCATCTTTCTTTTTTTTTTTTTTTTTTTTGAAAGTTTCCTCAAAGTAAAGTATGGATGATGTATTTTGGCAAAATACTTCTTGAATGCAGATAACTTATGGTCAGCCGTATTTATCTTTTAATTAAAGATATAGCAATACTGTGATATAATCTCTTCTGATGTAAAAGCAAAGAAGTTACCTGCCACACTACCTATTTGTTTTAGAAAAGGCAAGCATGATTTTCAAGTGTTTCTTGCAACAGATAATTCTTTGTTGAGAGTTTTAGCTTCTAATCAACCGTCCAAAGAGTCTGCTTTTAGTGGGTACAGATTTACCAGTTTTTAAGAGTTTACTTGTGTAGTTTTAAATGAAAAATTAAGTGTTCTTTGGCATTGCATTCTAATCAGGTGTTGTCTCTGTCTTCCCTTTAGGTAGGCATCCAACTAGGTGTGTCATTCAAGGTGACACACTTGCTTAGACAGCTCCAGAAAACATTCATTTTACATATGAGAAAAGGTTTGATCACAACAATGTAAGATTCCTGAGGTTATTTTCAATTAGAATTAATGACACTGACATATTTAGAATTTAGTTCCACTGTGTCTAGTAAAACGTCCACTTCCATCTAGTGTTTTATTTCATTGTATTACTTATCTTAATTTTTTTCCTCTAAGCTGCTTCTTGACTAAATTAAGTAATAACAAACTCCAGTATAAAAAATCCTTCCTTGCCTAATAAACTCAATTATTTTGACATTATAGGTCATGAAACTAGTAATTTTAATAAACTGCATAAAACAAACTTTTTCTAGTACTACATAATAAAGAAGTATAAAATTTTCATATAATGTAAATAAAGACATCAAATGCATATCCTGTAACCATTATCTTCTATGTCTGATTTTATAGAGTCACATGCATATACTTTAAGATAATAAACCAGTGTGATAAGTTTATTTTATTTTATTTTTTTTAATTTTTTATTTTTTATAAACATATATTTTTATCCCCGGGGTACAGGTCTGTGATTCACCAGGTTTACACACTTCACAGCACTCACCAAAGCACATACCCTCCCCAATGTCCATAATCCCACCCCATTCTCCCAAACCCCCTCCCCCCAGCAACCCTCAGTTTGTTTTGTGAGATTAAAATGTTCATGTCCTTCATGCCAATTTATCCATATATTCTGCCTTTCAGTTTTCTGTCCCTTCTACTATGAAGTCCTCTAGATGGCAAAGACTTATATTAAAGTTCTCTGCATGATCCCCACATTCACTGTGAGCAAGAAGGTACTTAATAAGTAGTTTTTATATTAGGATAGATAGACATAAAACCTGTCAAATATTAGTTGCACTATTATATTCTACCCAAACAATTTGATTTTCCTCCAATTAGATCTTTCATGAAACACCTCTAATTGTGCCAGACTATGTAAATAACAATACTGATTTGTACCAACTTCTCAAATATGATTGTGAATGAGAATCTTACCATAGTACCTTAGGGAAAAAAAAAAGGTACTGTGTTTCTCAAATATAAAAACCCATGATTTATGTTTTACTGATCGTTTTCTTTGGTTTCAAGCTATCTTAGTCTTTCTCAGAGCTAGTATGGGAGAAAAAACATCTCTAGACTGAGTATCTTTTAATTCATCACATTTTGCTTCACTATCATGTTGAGTATATGAGACAGCAATCAGGGAAAAAAGCGTGCATTTCAGATTTTTTGTCATGTAAGTTAATTAATTTTAAATATTTCCATACGGCAGTGTGAAAAACACCATTCATAGTATACCAGCAGCAAAACCAAACAAAACAAAAACCTTGAGTATTGAGCGGAAGTTCCACAGCTCTGCTCTATTTTGTCTGTACCCCAATACAGTTGAACAATGGTAAGAGTAGCAGAAATGCCATTGGTTCAAATGATAAAGGTTTTCCAGTAGTAAATGCTTCTGACACATCTGAATGAAAATAGTCATTTGGAGGAAATAAACACTTTAAGTATAACACAGGAATTTAGAAAAACTCTATAAGGAAGATTGAAAACTAATTCTTTCTATTATCAGTCATTATTTTTTCTTTTATTATTGTACTTGAACTATGTGGAAATCCTGTTTCACCAGAAAATCGACTGTTAAACAATGTTCAGTGTGGTTATGTGTTGGACCTTTGACTCAGTAACCAAATTCCTAGAAAAATACCAGTATTTAAGTATGTAAATTTCTTAGATTTTACATTTCTTTCATACCCAAAGACAATCTTAGGAGAGGTCACTATTTCATAAGATGCCAATCTCCAATATTATTCTTCCAACCTGCTTACAGTAGACTAAGTAAGATATCAGCTTGAGATTTTGGGATACATCAGGGCATGGGCAATATATATTAATGACAAGAGAGTTTTGATTTTTAACAGTATAAAATCTGGACAGGGTATAATATTAACGTACCTAAATCATGAAGTGATTCATAAATATAGCTACATAATTTTGTGTAATATAGAGTAGTCATTGGTTTAATATTATTTAATAGGTTTAGTTTTCTTAATCTTAAGAAGTAGACCTTAGTAATATTCTTCAATAGATGAAGTGTTTGAAAATGTTTTTTTATTTCAGTAATTTTTTCTATCCCCCTTCTTGTCTGATAGAAACCATATGGGGAGAATTTTCAATAGTAGCAACGTGTAATATGTAATTTGTGTTTTTATTTGATGGTGAATTCTGGGGTCGAAGAAAGCAAGAGTTTAATGGCCCTGAGGCAGATTTTACACCTGCTCTAGAATTGTAGTCTCTCAGGTCAGGGCTTCATTCCTGCAACCTCCTCAATGTGCAAAATTGAGTCGGTTTGCTCATCAACTGAGCAAATCTATTGGGTTGTTCTTGTTACTGAGATTTACCATGACCAAAGGTAATTAAGCATCTTTATAACAAATTCCCTAAAGAATAGCCTGCTATTTATACTTGTAGATCAGAGGCCCTAGTTAAGCTTGCAAAAATCTTTCAAGTTATCATGGTTCTGGAATATGTTTGGGGAAATAAAGCATGACATCTCAGTATTACTGAACTCACTCATGTCATCCCTGAACTACACCATGCCTTCCTGGTTTTCTTCTGCATCTCTAAAAGTCTTTTTTTCTTTGCCTGCAGTAACCTTGTTCCTTCTGGGCTGTTGTTTAAAGCTTCAGACACTTCTTATGCATTATGAATTAAATTTTAAAAAGCTGTTTGGTATATTGTAAAGAATTTATTAAATGTTACTGAAAACTGTGTAGTCAGGAATATCGCAGCAGGGCATAGTGTCATATTAGAGCTTTCTGTCTATTTCACATGACTCTGTTCATCCTTTCTGGAAAAAACATCCTCCGGGGTTGATTGTCATTATACAGACAACCTTTAAAGGAATATAAAGTCTACCAACGTCCCTTTTTATTTTACTGTATCAAAAAACAAAGTTTCCTTTTTTTCTTTTATCAGCAGTTCGGTTTTTTCCGCAATGAAACAGAATACATTTTAAATGTCAAACTTGTCTTCCGATGGATCTTCACAGATGCTGTTTTAAAAGTTACTATTCACAAATCCAGATTTAGCTCTTATGGAATC
This sequence comes from Mustela nivalis, assembly GCF_964662115.1. Classification (NCBI taxonomy): domain Eukaryota; kingdom Metazoa; phylum Chordata; class Mammalia; order Carnivora; family Mustelidae; genus Mustela; species Mustela nivalis. The sequence continues at coordinate 131,879,120 of NC_139023.1, read as the reverse complement.
AGTTCCAAATTACACATTTGTTTATGTATACATATGTATATCCTTTTCTCCTTTGTGGTGAAATTAGTCAGTGACAGTAGAACTGTATTCAAATTAACTTTTATTTTTTCTCTTTTAATGTCAACAAATAGTTTTCCATAATATATCTTATATTCACTGGTTTGGTGCCACATCTTATTTGTCATTAAAATGGGTGCCACATCTTATTTGTCATTAAAATGGTTTGCAGTTTCTGTGATATCCTCAAAAAATGACTTTCTCTAAAACTAGATTTTAATTTTAACATGCATTTTTAAAAAGTACTCTTATACATTTTGTGTGTAGACAATGTTAAGAGTGCTCATTGTTGGTTCATAAGTGTTTGCTTTTTACTAGTATATAGAAGGTTTCTTCTTTTATTTTGACTTTCTGCATTTCTTCTTTCTATTTCAATATTCATTGAAGATTATTGAATATCTGCTGAGTGCTATGACCTGGTTTTGGTCCTGGAGATATAAAAGCCTCATCTGAAAACACCCTTATCCTTTTCTTAGAGTACTCTTCTTTAAAATTTATTTATTTATTTATTTTGTTTCTTTTCAGTGTTCCAGAATTCATTGTTTATGCTCCACACCCAGTACGTCATGCAATACCCACCTCCAGGTTCACTCAACCTCCCACCCTCCTCCCCTCCAAAACCCTTAGTTTGTTTCTCAGAATCCACAGTCTCTCATGGTTCGTCTCCCCCTCCAGTTTCCCCCAACTCACTTCTCCTTTCCATCTCCCCATGTCCTCCGTGTTATTCCTTATGCTTGCTATTAATGTAGCTGGAAAGGCAGACAATGGACAGATAATAAGAATTCAATGCAGAAGGCACTCTGATGTGGAGTAAAGAAACTATCAGTTTCACATAGACAGGGAAGCAGGTAAGTATCCAGGCAAAATATTCTAAGGTTATTGTTGAGGTAGTCTAGTATAGACAGCCTAAAAAAAGTATGAGAGCAGGGCAGGGACATCACAGACAGTGAGTGAGAAGAGACTGCAAGGTGACTTATCAGAAGAGTCAATTTCTCAGAAAAATAATTAAAAAGTAATTTATTGAAACTTAATATACCTAAAAAAAGAAAGTTAATATACATTTTATTGCTTTGCATTTTGGATCTTGCTTTATAATCAGTTAAAATTCGATACTCAAAATTTGGATATTCCTAAATAATTATATCCATGTTTTTAGAATTTGGACAAAGTAATTTCATGGAATGGCAAAGAATAATTTGTGGAAAATAATCGTACTATAAAAAGAAATTCTTGGCAGTTGATATCTATTGGCATTTTTAGGTCAAGTGTCCATGATAAAAGAATGTTAAGTTTCAATAGCATATTCATCATATTTTTGACATTGTGATGTAATTTTGATTAGATCATATGCAATAATTTGAATGTTAAAAAAACTACCTTTTACTGTGTTATAGGTAATATTGTATGTTCAGTTAACCTTGTATATGGAAGTCCACAAATAGTTTTCTGTATGTTTAGTATTACAAAATTTTGTTTAAAAAACTTATATTTATCGTAATATTATAGCTCTCTAAAAACCTGAAGACATCAGGATGGCAAGTTTAGACAATAAAATGTTGGCAATGTTTCTTTTTTTCTTTCATTTCATATAAGTTTCACAATTGAAGACTAAGAGAAGACGGAAAAGAGAGATTCATTATGAATCAGTAATAAGAGTTTACTGATTTGGGACATATACTTGTAGATAAGAAATATATTTATCTGAATGTAAACTTCATGACTTGAAAAAGAAGTTTGCAAAATCTATTTTGGAAAATCAGGTTTTAAAATAGGCAAAGAAAGGATGCCTGGGTGGCTTAACGGTTAAGTGACTAACTCTTGATTTTGGCTCAACTCATGATCTCAGGATCCTGGGATTGAGCCCTGTGTTAGTCTCTGCACTCAGTGGGGAGTCTGCTTGAAGATACTCTCTCCCTCTCCTTCTGTCCCTCTGCCTGCATGTGCTGTCTCTAAAATAAGTAAATAAATCTTTTTAAAAAATAGGCAAAAAGAGTGAACACCAATGGTTGATGATATTCAATCATTAAATTCTTAGGGTACATTAAAAATGTAAAATATATACTAGAAGCTTTAGAAGTTATCAAATTATACTTTTAATTGACTTCTAGTTTCCTAGAGGCCAATATAAAGAATTAAACAACTTTTTTAGAAGAGTTAAAGTGTCAAAAAAATAAAATCTCTTTTTGATTATAAGATATTTAGTAGAAATTTCAGCTGGTAGTACAGGGAATGGTCAGAATACAGATCTATAGTCCCTTAACATGGACAAAACAGAAAGAAAGTTATATATAAAATCTTTTATCTCACAGGAAAAAACCTACATTCATATAAATGGTGAAAGTCCCCAAAATAAGCCTAGAAATTTAGGCAAGTCTATATTTACGTTTGTATATATTTTTATATGCTAACTATGCAGAATTTTACATTTATATTAAATAATTAAATTATTAAATAATAAAATAACCCAGCTGTTTTGCTTTTAAATGGGGCAATAAAATGTTTTTAAAATATTAAATATGAAATGTTTTGTCACATTTGTCTGTTATAAAGGCATCTTTCGGAAGATTTTCCTGAGTAAAGAGTGACATATCATCTTGAAATCAGCTCAAAGAACAATAGTTAGAAAGGAACCTTCCTCAAGGCCATATTTTCAGGGTCACTGTGGATAGTAAAACTATTTATTTGAAAATTTTAAAGGTTTCCTGGGTAATTCAGTTGGTTAAGCATCTGCCTTTAGCTCAGGTCATGACCTCAAGGTCCTGGGATCCAGCCCCACACTGGGCTACCTGCTCAGTGGGGAGCCTGCTTCCCCTCCCTCTTCCCTACTCATGCTTTCTCTCTCTCTCTCGTTCTTCTCTCTCTCTCTCTCTCAAATAAATAAACAAAATCTTTCTTTTTAAGATTTTATTTATTTATTTGACAGACAGAAATCACAAGTAGGTAGAGAGGCAGGCAGAGAGAGGGAGGGGGAAGGAGGCTCCCTGCCAAGCAGAGAGCCCAATGTGGGGCTCGATCCCAGGACCCCGGGACCATGACCTGAGCCAAAGGCAGAGGCTTTAACCCACTGAGCTACCCAGGTGCCCCAAATAAACAAAATCTTTTAAAAAATTTCAAGCAAAACTACCAGGCATTTCAATGACTTTCAAGATATAAGACTGGATTACAAAGTTATTACAAACAGAACTTAAATCCAGATGATGATGCATTTTCTCAATAAATCTATTATATTCAAAATATACTTGCTCTTAAGTCAATGGCTTACTAAAATTTTATAAGAAAAAGATGTTTCACACTGGAAGAAGTTGAAAATATGTATTTTATTCAAACATCTTTAGGTATGTTTTTAAAGCTACTCAAGAAATCATGTTTCCTGATTTTTTTCCTTTTTATACACTCACACTCACACTTCCATGTTCTTGGTAATCAGAATTCTTAAGGAAATGGACATGTCTGGTGCACAGAGCAAAATGTATTCTTCGAAAGCATTGCATAAAATCCTGTGAATTTCACTCTGTCACTAAATTCTCTCATTCCTAAAGAAATGGGCTTAGAGATTAGCCTATATTCAGCCCAGTGGTGATTATTTTGTTTGGAATTTTTAGTAAAATCTCTTTGGTAACTTTTCCTTTTTCAAGTTTTTCTTTAAATTTTAGTTAGTTAACATATAGTGTAATGTTAGTTCCTGGTGTAAAATTTAGTGATCACTTCCATACAACACCCAGTGCTCACCCCAACAAGTACCCTCCTTAATACCCATTACCCATTTAGCCCATCTTCCTACCCAGTAACCCTCAGTTTGTTAATTATTGTTAAGGGTCTATTTTCTGGTTTGCCTCTCTCTCTCTTTTTTTTTTTAATTCCCCTATATTCATCTGTTTTGTTTTTCTAAATTCCACATATGTGTGAAATCATATAGCATTTACCTTTCTCTGACTGACTTATTTCACTTAGCATAATACACTCTAGCTATATCCATGTCATTGCAAATGCCAGGACTTCATTCTTATTATGGCTGAGTAATATTCTGTTGTATATAGACACATCACTTCTTTATCCATTCATCAGTTGATGGATACTTGGGCTCTTCCATTTGGCTACTGTTGGTAATGTTGCTATAAACATCAGGGTACATATATCCCTTCAAATCAGTATTTTTGTAATCTTTGGTTAAATATCTACTAGTATGGTTAGTGGATTGTAGGGTAGTTCTACTTTTAACTTTTTGAGGAAACTTCATACTGTTTTCCAGAGTGGCTGCACCAGTTTGCATTCTCACCAACAGCATAAGTTTCTCTTTTCTCAACATCCTTGCCAACACCTGTTGTTTCCTGTGTCATTAATTTTAGCCATTCTAACTGGAGTGAGCTGATGTCTCCTTTTAGTTTTGAAATCTAGTCACCTTTTAATCCTAAACAAGTGATGCACATTCTTCTGCCAGTATCCTGTAGTTATTTATTTATTTTTCCTACAAAGGTAAAAATAACTCCAGTCAAAATTTCCAACTTCATCTATAACCTTTTTTCTGTAATAAGTGCCTGAACCATGTAATTTCGAACAATTTGTTGGGAGTAATTAAATCATTAGTCTTTGGATTTGTGCACTTTTCTACTGGCTATTGATTAGAACTACATATTGAAATAAAGTACAAAAGTTTTCACAGAACTGAAAAGTAGAATACACATTTCATGTTTTAAAATAAGGGCTTTTTAAAAAAGTTTTATAATAGTTTTGGGTTTACAGAAAAATTATGAACATAATACAGACTTTCCATATACTCTTTACCCAGTTTCCCCCATTATTATCTTGCATTAGTATGGTACATTTGTTACAACTAATGAACCAATACTAATACATTAAAATTAACTAAAGTCTGTACTCTTTTAAGACTTTCTTCATTTTGGGGCACCTGGGTGGCTCAGTGGGTTGAGCCTCTGCCTTTGGCTTAGGTCATGATCTCAGAGTCCTGGGATCGATCCTCATATCGGGCTCTCTGCTCACCGGGGAGCCTGACTCCCCCCTCTCTCTGCCTGCCTCTCTGCCTACTTGTGATCTCTCTCTCTCTCTCTCTCTGTCAAATAAATAAAAATCTTTAAAAAAAAAAAAAAAGACATTCTTCATTTTTACTAAATGCCATTCTTTCAGCATCACATTCAGGATACATTACATTTAATCTTCACATCCCCTGAGGTTCCTCTTGGCCATGACAGCTTCTCAGACTTGCCTTGTTTGAACATCTTGACAGCTTTGAGGATTATTGATAAGGTTTTATGTAGACTGTTTCTCAAATGAGATTTTTCTGATAATTTTTCTCATTGTTGAATTGGGGCTATGGGTTTTGAAGAAGAAGACCCTAGAGGTAAAGTACCATTTTCATTATACCTTAAAAGGGCATGTACTATCAACATGACTTCTCACTATTGATACTGGCCTTCCTAAGACCTTCAGTTGAGGTGGTTTTTCAGGTTTATCCACTACAAAGTTACTCTTATTTTCCATCTTCCCATATTGGGTTCTTTGAAAAGAAGTTATTATGTACAGTCTGTAATAAAGTGTGGGAGTTAATGTTCTTCCTTAGCCTGTGAGGGTAGTCTGTCTATATAAATTATTTGGAATTCTGCCCGAGAGATTTGTCTAATTTTTTCCATTTATTTCTTTATTTGATCATTTATTGATATCAGCATGAACTCATGGATATTTATCTTATGCTTTAGGTTACAATATTATACCACTTCATTTTCCTTTCAAATAGTTCCGGCTTTGACTCCTGTGTTTCTTTGGCATACACTTGTAACTGTGTTTGGTTTGTTTGTTTTTGTTTTGTTTCTCAACATTTCCTTACTTTCTGATCCTACAAGTTGTTCTAGGCTCATCTTGTGTATTTCCTGTCCCAACCCTGGAATCAACCATTTATCCAAGCAGTCCTGGTTCCTTTTATTGAAAAATAGCATTAGAAACAAAAATCTGGGCACTAATTCAGTGCTATTGGATTGTCATTGCTTCTAGGACTTCTCAACTGACAGAGCAAGGAGATGTCTGTATATATACTAACACATATATATATACATACTTATAAATATTTCTATATGTAGCCCTATGTATATATTCTAAACATGAGTTCATAATGATGTGTCCAACCCGAGTCATACTGATATCTTCATCTCTAATGCCACAGGGCTTGTGTCTTCTTCCCTTGCTTATCTGTACCTTCTACTCCAATACTGAGAAACCTGGCCCTTATTATATGCCAACCACTTATTTAGTCGTACAACTCCAGTATATGTATATGTCTGTATCATATTTGGGAATCTGTACCTCCATGGGTACCAGTTTTATAAACTAGAGCACAGTGCCTATGTATAATATTTTTTGGTTCAATCTTACAGACTTTACTCATTTCTGAAGTTCCTTAGGGCAGCACGTTTTCTGTCACACTCTTCAGGGTGATAGTTTCCTTCATTTGTAATATACTTAGATTGTATTTTTCACTTCTGTCTTGGAATCCCTGAACCTCTTAAATGATGTAGCCTAATTTGCATACATTTCAAGTTTCATGCTTTGTGCTATGAAGTTTTGGAGATGTTCACAAGTGTCTAGTCTAATGTATCCACCATTATAGTATCATACAGAATAGTTTCACTGCCCTACCATGGGTCATTTTACTATTGATATGGTATTGCTCTTCCCAGAATGTTTCTTTAATACAGTATTATACCCATGACTTTTTAAAATCACTTAATAGCTCATTCCTTTTATTTCTGAATAAAATACCATTTTAAGGCTGTATCACAATTTGTTCACCTACTGAGGTGAACAATATATATTGAGCCAATATATATTGGCCGCTCTCAGTTTTTGGCAATTATGACTAAAGCTACTATAAACATTTATGTACAGGTTTTAGTGGAAACATAAGTTCTTAAATCACTTGAATAAATGGCTAGAGGGGCAATTCCTGGGGTATATGGTAGACTATGTTTTACCTTGGTAAGAAATGACCAAATTGTCTTCTAACTGGCTATTGTGTTTTCCATTCCCACTAGCAATGTACAAGAGTTCTTGTTGCTTTGTATTTTGCTAGCATTTGGTGTTTTCAGTTTGTTGGGTTTGAGCCATTCTAACAGATGTATAGTGGTATCTCATTGCAATTCCCTAATGACATATGATGGTGAGAATCTTTCATATGCTTATTTGCCATCTGTGTATCCTCTTGGGGAGGTGTCTGTTCAGATTCTCATTTTTTTTTTTTAACTTGGTTGTTTTCTTATTGTTGAGTTTTAAGAGCTCTTTGTATATTTTGGATAAAAGTTCTTTATCTGATATGCAGTTTTAAAATATGTTCTCCCAATCTATGGCCTGACATTTCTTAAGAGTCTCTCATAGATAGAAATTTATAATTTTAACAAATTCTAACATCACTTTTTCTTTCACAGATCATGATTTTAGTGTTGTATCTGAGACTTTATCAATGAACCCAAAGTTACCCACACTTTCTCCTTTGTTTTCTTCCAAAAGTTTTCTAGTTTTGCATTTAAATTTGGTCTGTGATTTTTTGAGTTAGTTTTTGTGAAATACAAAAGGTTTTGTGTCTAGATTTTGCTTTTTACATGTGGATGTTCAATTTCCCAGCATCATTAATTAAAAAGATTTCTCTTTTCTTCATTGAATTACCTTTTCTCTTTTTCAAAGATGAGTTGTCTATAATTGTGAGTCTGTTTTTGGATTCTCTATTATGTTTCATGTTTTATCTGCTTTTTGCTTTTGCCAATATCACACTGACTTGAGTAGTGTAAGTTTTGGTAAATTTTGAAACTGGTAGCCGAGTCTTTCAGCTTTGTTCTTCACTATTGTGTTGGCTATTTTATGTACTTTGCTTTTCTATACAGACATCAGAGTAGTTTGTCAATATCTACAAAATAGTTTGCTGGGATTTTGATGGAATCGTGCTCAGGTCTTAACAATATTGAGTCTTCCAGAATATGTCTGTATTAATTTAGATTTTCTCTGGTTTTTAAAATCAAATATTGTAGTTTTCCATATAGGTCCTATAGCTATTTTGTTAGATTTATACCTAAATATTTATTTTTTGGTGCTATTGTAAATGGTATTTCTTTCTTAATTTAAAATTTCAATTGTTCGTTGATGATATATAGGCATACAGGTATATAGGAAAGTGATTTATTTTTGTATATTAACCTTGTATCTTGTAAATATTCTTTCCACTTTATTATCTCTTTTTTTTTCTTTCTGGTATTCCAATTATGCACATGTTCCATATTTTGAAATAGTCTCATAGTTCTTGGATATTCTGCTCTTTTATTCCTTCTTTTTTTTTCTTTCATTTTTTCTCTTTCCATTTGAGTTAGAAGTTTCTATTGTTCTATCTGAAAGTTTAATGATACTTTCCTTAGACATGTTCAGTCTACTAATAAACCCATCAAAGTGCTCTTCATCTCTGTTGCAGTGTTTTGATTTTTAGCATTTCCATTTGGTTCTTTCTTAGAGTTCTCATCTCTCTGTCTATGCTATCCATCTGTTCTTACAGGTTCTCTACTTTTTTCAATTACAACCCTTAATATATTAATTATAGGTATTGTGAATTCCCTATCTGATAATTCCAATATCTGTGTCGCATCTGACTCTGCTTCTGATGCTTTTTATGTGTCTTCAGACTGTTTCTTTCTTGCTTTTAATATGCTTTCAAATTTTTGTTTGTTTGTTTGTTTAAAGCCACATATGGTGTATCAGGCAATGGAAACCAAAGTAAATGCATGTTTAATGTGCATTTCTGTTATCCTGGCTAGAAATTAAGCTGTATTTAACATTTTTTATAACTATAGCCATCAGATGCTACAGATTCTTCTAGTATCTATGTGTTTGTCCTGTTGACTTTGAACCGCCCTAACTACTCTTCCTCAAAGAGAGCTTGCATCCAGCTTTTTCATCTGTAATTTGTTGTTATTATCCTGAAGCTCGGTTGGTATGATGGTAAGGCATAGTAGGTGAGAAGTGTGCTATAATTTTATAATTAAATCTAAATATTTTAATGGCCTATATTCCTGGGTTGTGGCCTTCACATGTGTTTCTTGGCTTTCCTCCTCACCTTAGGTAAAGCAGAAAGGTTATAAAGGCTTGGAGTGGGGGAAATGCCCTTCCTTCAGATAGGTTAATATGACTCTGCTAAGGTATGTTCCCTGAGCAGGTCTTCAATATAGGAATCCTCTAGGGTATTTAAGGATAGCTTCTCTTCCCTTTTCCCTGCCCACTGCCACAATGGATCTATTTTAGCTATTTATTATGAAATCTAGGAAAGTTTCCTGGTAGTAAAACTCAACAAAGTGTGGGGGTCTTCATTAAGCAGGCAGCCTTTAGGAAGTTCTTATTCTCAAGAGAGTCCACATTGTGCCTCCAATAATACATTAGAAATCCTGTATAGCACCACCAGTTTATGGTTTCAGAAGCTTCTTTTCATATATTCTGAAACTGGCCATGATTCTCTGTATTCACCCGTCTCTCCATATTTTGGGTAGACGTTTGTTCTACAATCTCATTCTCTGAGTTCCAAGAAAACTAATTGATTTTCAGTCTGTTCAGTTTTATCTTTTCATAAGGATGGGAGTGATGATTTTAAACTCTAGGTCAGAATCTAGACTAGAAAACTTCTCTTTGCACTGCCTTACCAGAGGAGGCAATGAAAACCCTACTTCCTTTTATTGTGCCATTTATTTACTCACCACCAGGCCTCCTCACAAGGTTAGAGTAAGTTAAAGACTTCCTAGAAAGGTTGATGCCTCTAAAAGTAAGTTATAAGATAGAGGGGGGGTGGGGAATTGTTAAGAAGAAAATTATATACTAAATGTATTTCCTATAGTTCAAGAAAAAAGAATAGGACACCTGGGTGGCTCAGTAAGTTAAGAATCTGACTTTGGCTCAAGTCATAATCCCAGAGTCCAGGGATCAAGTCCCATTTGGATCACCTGCTCTGCAGGGAGTCTGCTTCTCTCTCTTTCTCTGGCCCTACCCCCGTTCATGCTCTCTCTTAGAGTTACACACCCTACAACTTCTCTCCATTTGGGGAACTTCAGATCCAACTCATAGAAAACAGAATGTCCTCAGGATACATCTTCATTTTGTTCCTGAGTGAACTGAGGAGACACCCAGGCCCTGGGGCCTTGACCCAGCCCATCCCAAAAGTGCTGCTGAAGGTTCTTGGTCTTGTCACAAAAAAGAATTCAAGGACAGACATGTGATACAGTGGATGAGTGACATGAGTGGGAAAGTTTATTAAAATGAAAGTACACTCTCTAGATGTAACAGCAGGGAAGATCGAGAGAGCTTCACTCTTGGGGTTTGGGTTTTTATATTTTGGGTTTTTTTTTAAGAGATTTTATTTATTTATTTGACAGACAGAGAGAGAGAGAGAACACAAGCAGGGGGAATAGCAGTCAGAGGGAGAGGGAGAAACAGATTCCCCACTGAGCAGGGAACTCGATGCAGGACTCTATACCAGGACCCTGGGATCATGACCTGAGCTAAAGGCAGATGCTTAACCAACTGAGCCACCCAGGAAGCCCAGTTTCCGTCTTTTGTGGGAAGTTGTTGACAAGGGAGTGAAATATTCATTACCTGGGGCAGGGAATCAGGATCTCGTGCTTCTTCTTCCTACTTTGGTGAGGGGATTCTTGCCATACCAGCCGTCAGCTTGGTCCTGTCCAGTTTGATCCAGCTACTTGTGGAGTGCTGCCAGGACAAACCTGTGACTTTCCTGATAGCTGGCCATGACTTCCTCATTGCTGGCCTTGTTATTTTGTTAGAACCTAATTAACTGCCTACTCTAACACTTTCATAGCAGTAAGCTTAACAAATAGAGTTATCTTGTCTAAAGACTATCTGGCCTAAATACTTCCCAAACCCACCCTCAGTAGATAGTCTTTGGTAGTCTTTAGCACTCCAAGCCTTCAAAAACAACCATAGTTGTATGTGGACACTTCAGAACATCCATACAAGGATCCAGGGTTTCAGTTTGTGTGGTCTTAGACATGCATGGTATAGTTTTCTGAGTATCTAAGAAGTATTCTGGAAACACACACACACACACACACACACCCTCTAAGAAATATTGTCAGAGATATTGCAGTTCAATGAGGAAGAGAAGCATATTCCCAACTGTTCCTTCTTTCCCTTATTTGTGAGTTATTGCTTTCATAATGGGGATTGACTTTATTATTCTGGGAGGTTCAAAAGTTGAGATTTATATTTTTTTAAAAGATTTTATATATAATCGCTTCTCGGCCTTTTGGCTAAGATCGAGTGTAAAAGATTTTATATATATATTTTTAGAAAGAGAGAGCACAAGCAGGAAGAAGAGCAGAGGGAGAGAGAATCTCGAATAGACTCCGCACTGAGCATGGACCCAACACGGGGCTTGATCTCACAACCCTGAGATCATGAACTGAGTCAAGAGTTGGATGTTTAGCTGACTGAGCCACCCAGAGCCCCAAGATTTATATTTCTTAATAACACTTAGCTAAAGAAATATACAGAAAAATCTCTAAAATTTTCTATTGAGAAATCCTTTCAAATTCTCAGATAAGGATTATTCTTAAGTCAAGATTGAAGGTGATTGTGTGTATGAGATGGGGCCAACTGTTTCAGTTATATGTGCATGGTGAAGGGAGGGAGCATTTGGCTAAGCCCTTAACTATGCTGGGTTTGATATGTCTGGCAAATTTTAGAAAGGAAATAGTTGAGAAGGTAGAGAAGCAAGGTAAAGGCAGGTGGCTGCATTTTTGTGCTGGGAAGATTAAATTACATTAGGTTTAGGGTACAATAAGATTTATATAGTAAGTTTCACTGGGAGAAATAAGCAAGGCTTTCTCTCTGCCAGACTGCACAACTCCAGGAGCATTCCTCACATGGTGTTTTATGAGAAAAGCATCCCTCGAAGCACAGCACCATTTATAGGGATTATGACCATGAATGAGCCTCCTAGAGTCCACAGCACAGCTAGTAGTGCAGAAACCTTTGGAATAGTAATAGTTTTAATTTTCATGTAAATTACTCATAATTTTCTTTTCCTTAGAAATTCATCTAAAATTAACCTTTTCGTTCAGTTGATGCTACAGCACGTGTCTTTTCTCAAAGTTTTCTTAGTACTCATGGCACTGTTATTAAAAGTTCATTTATTAGTTATTTTCTCCTACCAGCCCTATGCTCTGGATCTCTTTCATCCCTGTACCGATAGTTCTGAATACAGTGTCTGGCACAAGGAAGTATTCAGCAAATGTCTCCTGAGTTAAAAGTAAATTATTCTCCATGAGATATACCCAATTGCCTTGCATTTTTTTCTTCCTAATTTTAATTTGTGTCAATTTAGTTCACAGAGAATGGACTGTGCTCCTATTTATTAAATTAAATATCTGCTTGAAGTAGCATATTAAAATTAAGCTTAGTTAAATCTCAATTTCCTGTGATCATTATATAAGTTGCTCATTGCTGTGCCTCACATTAGCTTGGTTTAATGGTTAGGTAGCAATTAACATGAATGCTTAATGACCACTTTCCTATTCTGATATATTACTAATGATACTTACAGTTTAAAGTGCTTTAGGGTTAATTATAAATGTCCATAATTTGCCTATCCTTCTGAATGATAGTACATTCTTACACCTAAGAATATGATACATACTCCAGACCTGTGTAGGAAGAATGTTGGTCTACAGAAGCTCAGGAGTCCCCAATATTAATCCTTCAGTTATCTCAAATCACCTAAACTATTTCTGAAATTTCTACATCATCATCAATGATGCAAAAAAAAGATGTCTTTAAAATGAGACCTAAAGTCTGAGGGTTTTGTAAAAACAGAAAAGGAGATACAGTTTTGAGAAACTATCACCGTCTCTTACTCATGGGAATTTATGAGATGAGGCAACAGATCTCTCCGCTGCTTCCCTATCTCTCTCCCGTTCAGCTTGCCTGTAGCCATGCTGCTTTTTTTTGAGGCCATTAAACTTTGTTTTCTTCCAGATACAATTCTTTGATTCTAAAGTAGCTGGTAAAGTCAGTAGATGTTTATTATATAAAGTGAGTCACTGGGCAAAATTTCTCTTACAATATTATGTGAGTGTTCAGACATAGTAATAGAGCCATCAGGGGCCTTTTTTATATTTTCATATATTCTTAATTCATGTAATGAAAAGCTAAAGTGAAGCTCTGGAGTTGGATTGCTCTTATCATTGTATAGAGTTGTATTGTATAGATTGTAAAGCTTTTAGGGTGCCCGGCTAGCTCAGTCGGTAGAGCTTGAGACTCTTAGATTGTAAAGATTTCTTTGTAAATACTTTTATGAGTATGTTCAAATTTAATTGTAACCTTTGTCATCTTCTGGGTCCTAACCATGTACCAGTTTTTTTTTTCTTTTTTTCTCACAACAGAAAGTACAGTGTCTATGATGAATATTCTATGATGATTATCAACATATTATTTAGGTCAAAACAATATGTGTTTTAATTTGTTGAATTATTTAGCCTACCTGGTCATTCTAGAATTAAGATAATTGTTGTATGCAAAAGAAAACTAGAATACAGTTGACATTTTATTAGAATACTTCAGTAAGTAGAGCCAAAATTTAATAGTTCTTGGCATGATGATTTGTTGATAACAGGTTCAGTGAAACAGTTCAAGAAGATAATTTGCACAGGCCAACCTTACAGAGGACAATGAAAGACAAAGAAGAATAGACTTTCATTTTGGAATCAAGCAAATAAGTTCAAAATCCAAAAAATGTGAGTCAGATCCTAGTTACTTTAGAAATTAAAATTCTCTGGAAAGTTGTACTGAATGCAACTCAAACAAAAAATGAAAGTGTAGATCTTCCATGCCTACTTCAGCACCTACAATAGAGCAGGAGTTCAATAAATACTTAAGGGTTTATGTTGGCTGAATAAGGAGGAACATAGCTATGAACACCACTGCCACCACAAAAGCGAGCTGCAAATTAGATTAAACTGTTTTATTTAATTTCAGAAACTGAATGGGAAGTAAGAAGTTGGTTGCCTTTAAAAAAAAAAAAAATGTATCCCAGTATGGGTACTGATGATAATCATAATTTTGGGGCCACTTTGTTATACTTTTTATTCATGCATGAATTCAGCATTTTATTATAAGTACTGAAGTGATATTTAATTATAGAGTTAATTTTTTTTTAAAAAAAATGGCAAATGACTTACAAGTAGAACATTTGTTTATACTTGATTAAACTGTTTTGGTCATTATGTATCATTTCACTCCTTGCCTTTGAATAAAGATACTCATTTTCATTTACTCTTAGCACACTTCAAGAAATGTAATTAAAAGCTGATGAGTAACCAAGATACTGTGTACTGGGAATGTGGAAATATTTACTTTCTGTGGAGTGTGAATTAGTCAGATATGCAGATTTTGTGTAACACAGATAAGGATTTTCAATAAAATCTCAAGCAGTTGAATGGTTGAACATTAATAATTTGTTGCTCATTCAAGTAACTGTTTTCAAGCTCCATTCACCATTTCCCTGTACCTCAAATGAGTGATTCACTCAGATTGATAGTCTTATTAAGAAAGCCATTCTATTGAATATCTTAAGATTGATTTATATGAAAGGCTTTTTTAATTGAGGTATAACTGACATACCATATTATATTTGTTCAGGTATATAATAGAATGACTTGATATTTGCATATAATGTGAAATGACAAGGGGAGAGGGAGAGGAGAAGGGAGATGACGGAAATTGGAAGGGGAGGTGAACCATGAGAGACTATGGACTCTGAAAAACAATCTGAGGGTTTTGAAGGGGCAGGGGGTGGGAGGTTGGGGGAACCAGGTGGTGGGTATTAGAGAGGGCATTGATTGCATGGAGCCCTGGGTGTGGTGCAAAAACAATGAATACTGTTATGCTGAAAAAAATAAAAATAATAATAATAATGTGAAATGATCATGTTTGCTTTCCCCTGTCACCATTTAAAGTTACATAGTATGCAAATAATATTATTAATTACATTTACCACACTATACATTACATCTCCATGACTTATTTATTTTATGATTGGAAACTTGTACCTCCTGACTTCTTTTTATACACCCCTCAACTCACCTCCCCTCCAGCATCCACCAGTCTTTTCTCTGCACTTATGAGTTTTGTTTTGAAAATTTGTTTTTTGGGTTCATATATAAGTGAATTCACATGGTATTTGTCTTTGACTTATTTCATTTAGAGTAATAGCTTCACGGTCCATCGATGTTGACACAAATGGCAAACTTTCGCTTTTTTTTTTTTTTGGTCTGAGTAGTATTCTGTGTGTACATATGTATATATATCTATAAACATATATAGATATATATAGTCTTCTTTATCTATTCACCCACTGATGGACACTTTGGTTGTTTCCATATCTTAACTAATGTGAATAATGCTTCAGTGAACATAGAGATGCATATATCTTAAATTAGTGTTTTCATTTTCTTAAGATAAATACTTAGAAGTAAAATTGTTAGATCATGTTGTTGTTCTCTTTTAGCTTTTTGAGGAGCTGCCGTTCTGTTTTCATGGTGGCTGCACCAGTTTACATTCCTACCAGCAGTGCCCAAGGGTTCCCATTTCTCCACATCCTTACCAACACTTGTTATTTCTTGTCTTTTTGCTAATAGCCATTCTGACAGGTGGGAGGTTCTATCTCCTTGTAGTTTTGATTTAATTTTCCCTGATGATTAATGATGTTGAACATGTTTTCATGTAGCTTTTGGCTACTTGTATGTCTTCTTGGGAGAAGGGTCTATTCAGATCCTTGGCTTATGTTTTAATAATGTTGTTGTTGCTGTTGTTGTGTTATATAAATTCTTTATGTATTTTTTATATCAACCCCTGATTATGTATATGATTTGCAAATATCTTCTTCCATTCAGTGGGGTGCCTTTTTATTTATTTTGGTGATAATTTCCTTCATGGTGCAGCTTTTCATTTTGATGTGGTCCTGATTGTTTATTTTTGCTTTTGTTACCATTACTTTTGAAGTCAGATTCAAAAATATATCACCAAAAGTGATGTCTTGAGCTTACTGCCCATGTTTTCTTCTAAGAGTTCTGTGGTTTCAGATCTTACATTCAATCCTTTAATCTATTTTGAGTTAATTTTTGTGCATGGTATAAGATATTGGTCCCATTTCATTCTTTATGTGTGGCTATTAGTTTTCCCATCACCATTTATTGTACACATTATCCTTTCTCCATTGTATATTCTTGTCCCATTTGTCATAAGTTAATTGAGCATATATGCATTGGCTTATTTCTGGGCTCTATATTCTGTTCCATTGATTTCTGTATCTGTTTTTATGCCATACCCGGCTGTTCAATTACTGTAGCTTTGTAATAAATTTTGAAAGCAAGGAACATGTTGCCTCTAGCTTTGTTCTTCTTTCTCAAGATTGTTTTGGCTATTTGGAATATTTTGTTGTTCCATACACATTTTATTATTGTTTGTTCAATTTCTTTTAAAAATGCCATGGAAATTTTGATAGAGGTTGCATTGAATCTATAGGTTTCTTTGGGCAACACAGACATTTTTAACAGTCTTACTTCTTCCAAATCATGAGCATTGAATATCTTTCCATTGATTTATGTTTTCTTCAGTTTCTTTCATCAGTGTCTCATATTTTCAGTGTACAGGTCTTTTACCTCCTTGGTTAAATTTATTCCTAGATCATATTGCATTCTTTTTGATACAGTTGTAAATGGGATAGTTACCTTAATTTTTCTTTTTTGCTAGTTTGTTGTTAAGAGGATAAAACCACAGATTTTTGTATATTGATTTTATATGTTGCAATTTTGCCAAATTTTGTTATTAGTTCTAAGACTTTTGTTTCAGTCTTAAGGGTTTTCTGTATAAAATCATCCCACCTACAAATAGTGACAATTTTACTTCTTTATTTCTAATTTGTATGTATTTTATTTGTCTTGCCTAATTGCTCTGATTAGGATTTTTAATACTATGTTGAATAAAAGTGGTAGGAGTGGGTGTCCTTGTGATGTTCCTGATCATAGAAGAAAAGCTAAAATCTTTTCACTTCGGAGTATGATGTTAGTTTTGGCTTGTTATATATAGCCTTTATAATGTTGATGTATATTTTCTCTATACATGTTTTGTTGAGTTTTTATCAGACATGAATATGGAATTTTTCTCAAATGTTGTTTCTGCATCTATTGAGATGATCATATGTGACTTTCATCCTTCGTTTTGTTAATGTGGTGTAGTATATTGATTGATTTGTAGATGTTGAACCATCCTTGCATCCCTGGATAAATCTCACTTGATCTTGGTGTATGATCTTATTGATATATTGTTGAATTTGATTTGTTAATATTGTGTTAAGAAATTTTACATCTGTGTTCATCAGGGATATCAGTTTACTTTCTCTGTGTGTGTGTGTGTGTGTGTGTGTGTGTGTGTGTGTGTCTTTCTCTAATTTTGGTAGCAGGGTAATGCTGGCCTTGTGAAATGAGTTTAGAAGGATTCCCTCCTCCCTGATTTTTTTGAGAGTTTGAGAAGGATAGGTACTAAATCTTTGAATGTTTGGTAGAATTCACCAGAGAGGCTATCTGGTCCTGGACTTTTGTTTGAGGAGAAGTTTTTGATTTAATCTCCTTGCTGGCGATTATTCTATTCAGATTTTCTATTTCTTTATGAGTTTGCCTTAGAAGATTCTATGTTTCTGGGACTATGTCTGTTTTCTATGTTATCCAATTTGTTGGCATATAATTTTTCATAGTAGTGTCATGATCCTTTGTATTTCTTCAGGATCAGTTGTAACTTCTCTTTCATTTCTGATTTTATTTATATGACCCCCCTCTTTTTTTTTTAAATATTTTATTTATTTATTTGACAGAGAGAGATCACAAATAGGCAGAGAGGCAGACAGAGAGAGGAGGAAGCAGGCTCCCCACTGAGCAGAGAGCCTGATGCGGGACTTGATCCCAGGACCCTGAGATCACGACCTGAGCTGAAGGCAGCAGCTTAACCCACTGAGCCACCCAGGCGCCCCCCCCCTTTTTTTTCTTAGTTAATCTAGCTGAAGTTTATAAGTTTTGTTGATAACCAGCTCTTGGTTTCATTGATCTTTTCTGTTGTCTTTTTAGTCTTTATTTCATTTATTTCTGCTCTAGTCTTATTTCCTTAATTCTACTAACTTTGGGCATCATTTGTTCCTCTTTTTATTACTCATTTAAGTGTAAAGTTAGATGGTTTATTTGAGAATTTTCTCATTTCTTGAGGTAGGCCTGAACTTCCCTCTTAGAACTACTTGTGCTACAACACAGATTTTGGTATGTTGAGTTTTTATTTTCATTCATCTCAAAGTATTTTTTAATTGTTTCTATAAGCCCTGTAATGCAGATCTCGTTCTTCTTAACGTTTTTAAGACACTTGGTATAGACCCTTTAAGCTGTTTTCACTTTTTGAACTTTTTTGTTCTTTTTGTGCTGTGTTTGGGTGAGTTCTATTGCCTTTGTCTTCCAGGCCACTGATCTTTTCTTCTACATCAGGTGGTCTGCTGTTGAACCACTCTCGTGTATTTTTCAGTTCAGTTATTTTATTCTTCAGATCTGTATCTTCTGCTTGGTGCATATATATATATATATATATCTTTGTTGGATTTCTTGTTACTTTCATCATTCTTCTTCTGAGATTAGTAAGTATGTTTATGACCATTACTTTGAAGTTTTTTTAAGGAAATTACTTATCTCCATTTCATTAACTTTTTTTTCTGTGGTTTTATTTTCTTCTTTCATTTGGAACTTATTCTTCTGTTTCCTCACTTTGCTTGGGTCTCTCTATTTCTGTGCATTAGACAAAACGGCTATCTCTCTCTGTCTTAAAGAAGTGGTCACAGAAAGATGGCAGGTATTTCAGTGCCTTGGGGTTAGAGCCCTCACGGAACTGTCTTTGATTGTTTCAGTTCCATGGACACCAGAAATGTAAGCTTCCATGGCCACCAGAACCAGGTGTTCAAGTGACAGGCTCTGAAAGGACTACCTGCACCTGTTGCCTTTAATGGAGAATAAGGGAGTCTGCCCTTTGGGTTTTAGCAGGGCAGGGCTATGAGGAAGCACCAGGCTGGGGCATGCCCACCTGCTGGTTTTAGCAAGTCAGGGTTGAGGATCAGTGCAGTCAGTGATGACAAGATAGAGGGAGAGTGCAAAAATTATACCCACTAATCCCTTTGTTTCTGGAGAGTGTTCCAATAGGCCTCTGACCCTCCAGAGATGCTTTAAGAATAGGCAGTAAATCTTCTTCATATATTGTTAACCATTTTTCAAACTATTGCTTTTGTGTTGGGTCCCAGGGCAAATGAAACTATGCAAACACTTTAAGTTAGAAATCTCAGTTTCCTATGGCCCTTTGGGTCTCCTGGATATAAGACTTTGGTTTTCACACCAGACTTTGGGGGTTTGTATCTCTGGTGCAAGTCCTAAGGGTTGGAGTCTCTGATACGGGGCTTGTGCCCTTTGCTTCTCAGGAATATGCTTTTTATTTGTGAGACCCCTTCCACTTGTGGGTGTCCACATTGGGGGCAGGGTTTTTGGCAAGACCATGTCTCTGCATCTCCTACCCATTTCAGTGTATCTGTTTTATCCCTTGTTGTGGAGGAGCTGTTTCGCTCGTCTTCACATTTGTTTTTTCAGAGAGAATTTTCTATATGTAACTGTAGGTTTGGTGGGAGGAAGTAAGTTTAGAGTCTTCCTATGTTGCCATCTTGAACTGCCCACCCTAAGTTGTGTGTGTGTGTGTGTGTGTGTGTGTGTGTGTGTTTTATAATTTCCCTATTTACATTATTCAGATCCATTTAACTTGAGTATTTTGTCATTTAGAGTAATAACTCATCAATCTGTTAGTGCAACCTTTCTTTATGTTACTTTTCTTAGTGCTATGAAATGTGCTATTTGGAATCACTGAAATGTTATAAACCACCAGATTGCTAATTGCTTTGGATGCTGTGAAAAATAATTACTCCACATTATTTTTGATATTTAATTGACAGTGTAATGCATTTAACTAAAGACCTGCAATAAACTATTTCTAATTACTGAGGGTGGTGGAGTGGAAAAGTAGGCTGTAAAAGTTTACAAGGGAAACAATGTTTTCTCCATTACACTAAAAAGTCATTGTTGATCATACTTTTTCAGAGATGAAAAACAAAAACAAAAACTTCCCCAATGGAAAATTCTGGAAAGCTAGGAAGAGTTGTAGAATACTTTTACTCAGGATATAGTAGGGAAATTTTTTAAATGAATAAAATGTACTGGTGATGGGGTGATGTACGTCATATATTACCCTTACCATGCTTGCACTAAAATTTCTCCTTCTTCAGTTGGCAGAACTTTATGAGGGAGATAATCATGCCACTGCCAGAATGAATAATCTTTATCACTGACTGGTGTTCAATTTATTTTGCATCTGTAGACCTTTCATCTGAAAAGCTCTGCTTAATTTTATATGTCATTGGAATATGTAGATATATCAGAAAATGGAATTGTTTTTAGCTCCCAAGGTAAGAATTCATGTTATAACGTGATTCTTGAAAATAACACTTAGAACCTGATTCAAAGAATTCCAACAGTCTAGAAGTTTCACAGATTGATGTATAAAAGATGTTAGGCTCTTTGAATAGATATGTACTGTTTTCATTTCCTACTATAGTATTAAAAATCAGCATATTCTTTTCTTCCCCATAACTTCTGACTAAATTAAAATGTCCCCATTGATATGTCATTAAATTGCTTATTTAATTTCAATTATGTACATTTTCCAAAAACAGACAACCAAAATAAGTGACCTGTTTCAGGGAATGTAAATTATTTTCAGAATTTCAGAAATTGAAAAGGGATAAGAGGAAGGAGAAAATGCTGGGCTGGTGTGAAGCGATAGCCCGTAACCCTCACAGAATTCCAAACAACACGCGAACGCCTGAGATCTCAGGGGATTTGGCTGATGCCTCACAAACCTCCACATTGGTGAGTGAAAAGTTATTTTTCTTCAAAATGGCTTGTATGTAAATGGAATGCTAAGAAATGTGGAAAGGGATAACTTTTATGTAAACATTATTCTTGTTTACAGTAATATTTACATTTGCATTATATTGTTCATATAGATAATTTATATTAATAAAAATGTCTAATGTCATATACTATTAGAGCTTAATTCAGCTAAAACAACAGTTTCTTTTTCTTTGTATTTCTTTGAGTCTTGCCCCTCCATTATATTAGTAACCTTAACTAATAACTTTAGTTAAGGGAAACAATGTTTTCTCCATTACACTAAAAAGTCATTGTTGATCATACTTTTTCAGAGATGAAAAACAAAAACAAAAACTTCCCCAATGGAAAATTCTGGAAAGCTAGGAAGAGTTGTAGAATACTTTTACTCAGGATATAGTAGGGAAATTTTTTAAATGAATAAAATGTATTAAAGAGTTACTTAAAGTTCATATCTTGTAATCTACATTTGTGTAATGAAATCAGTGGAGAAAAATGAGTAGAGTTATCCAGAATTAATGAAAAATCAGAATCAAGCCTTCTGTGTTTTCCTATATATATATTCTAAAAATCTCTGAAAAGAGTATCAAAATTATAATTTTATACAACTTTGTGAATTAAGTAATGACAAAAATAATTTGAAGACCGAATCAATAATACACTCTTCCATATTTTGTTTTCTGCTTAACTTAAATAGCCAGCTGCAGCTAGCCATTGTTTCCCAGTGATTAGGAAGAGAGAACTCATTAGCAAAAGGGGTTTTATGCATTTTGTTTAGATTTGGCTACAACATTCTTCATTTTGATTTAAAGAAGAAAAATTCCATTCAGTATGTAAGTTTTAAATTGACATGTTAGATATATTTTAATTATTGTTTTGCCATTTTATATGAACACGAGTGTTTCCATTAGCCTGATTTATTAGTTGATGAACATATAATTAGATATAAGCAATGATTTTAGGTTTAATTTTTACTCTAGAATTATTTGCTAAGTTCTACTATTTTTTGTAAATAAGTCAAGCAGAGAAAGACAACTATCATATGATCTCCCTGATAAGTTCTACTATTTTAAATAGAAATAATGATCTCAAGTAAACAGTACTGAGTGAATATAAAGAGAAACCACCTGAAGGAGTAGGCATTCAGTTGACAAGATAGAAGTGAGATCTTCCTTAAATTCTATCATCTTAGATTGTGAAGAGAGGGCTGATGGTATGTAGAAATGTGTGTAATGTCATGAAATATTCAAAGTTCTGATGAATACATTTTTTGGAATTATCATATGCATTGCTTTATCTCACTCTAACATGATATTTTGTAAATTATTATTTTCAATAAAATTGCATGACATGAGTTAACACCATTTAAAAAATATGTTACACAATATTTATACTTAAAGTTGGACTTTGTTAGGTATCATACAAAGGGTAAAAATTTTAAGATAAAAAGAATTACTTCCGTGCTTTTATTAAGATGACTTTAGTGCTTAATTTCTATTTCATAGAACTAGATCAAAACCATAAAAATTCTTGAGTAAACATTTGGCCTGGCTTTCTCCTATAATTGGGTAACCTAATATTAGCTTAATTTTCCAGATGTGAACTATGGCCCAGAGAAATTAATTGACTTTCCCCATGTCACTTAACTAGTAAATGATAAAAAGATTGCTAGAAGCCAGGTTTCTCAAGGTAAAGTTTTATTTTATTACACCATGTTGCCTCACTTTCTTTATGACATTTTCTTCTCATCAGATACTTTTAGGTTAAGGAAAACTCATCAAGTTACCAATCTAATAAATCCAGTAATTGATATTTTAAAATCCAATGCCATACTAGGTGGATAGCCTCTAGTCATTGGAACATAATTTCAACATCTGTTTCTCAACATAGGAAAAATGAAATATGCCTTTCTTATATCATAGCCTAGTGTCTTAATCAGTTCTCCTTCACTGTCAAATGATGACTCAAAGATACATACTCTTTTCATCTTTTAATGCTGCCTTCTTAAGGACATGGCTTCTTAGGTCTCTGAGGGAAAGGAAAAGACTGTCGGAGCCATTGTACATATTGAAGCGGCCTTGAATGTGTGCATATCCTTCTGTTGACAAAACTTAGTTGCATGGCCCCATCTGAACTGCAAGGGAGGCTGGTAAATGTTAGTAAGCCATATAACCAAGAAGAGCATATGGAATTAGAGAGCACCCAGTCCCTCTCTGCTGTAGACCTCCCTTCTGGTTGCCAAATATTTAGGTAATGTTTCCACTCCCTCATGAAAAAGGATTATTACAAGAGAAATAACAAAAGTATTTCCATCACTGGATTCAGTTCAAGTCCATGAGCACTGGTTATTTATGGTCCTCATCAAATGATGGTGATAGCAAATCACCTATGAATAGATTATCCGCATTTTGCAACCAGCTCTCAACATCCGTATGTACCCAATATATAGGAGAGGAGTAGGACAAGGGAAACCACAATAATATTCATGCTTGGAAAAAGAATCAGATACACATGGAAATCAGAGGTGAAATCCTACTAAATAGGAAGGATCTTTGAATAGGCTCTGACCCTGCTCCCTGGAGAGATCTTTGTTAGTGGTTCTCTCTGGCCTCTCAATATCTCTCTGGAAAGTTCATTTTCTTTTATTCTCCTTGTGCCTAATGAGGGTTGTATACCCTTAAAATATTTTTTTCCTATTTTGAAAAAATTGTGGGATCAAGAGTTGTTTTAAGTCTTAAATATTTCAAGGTTTGTATTTTTAGCATCATGGTCTTTGAATACACAATTTTCAGATATCTTCATAGGATTCTGATTGATTTGCTTCCTCATAGTCCATGTGCTTAAGAAAGTTCTTTCTGGGAAGCCCTTGACTTTCTCTTCTCTCATGCCTCTTTCTTTAGATGATATTATCTTGAAAATTACTCTGGAGGACCACAGCCTTAACCCAATCTTTGTAAAGAGATATTTTGTTTAACTGAAAAGTTTTGCTCAGTGTCAGCTCTAAATCTCATAAATGCCTTGAGTCACTTTATACAAATGTACATTTTTACTGTATCTTTGTTACTCAACACTTGGCGTTAAAGTCATATCCCATCATTTGGGGTTGAGAAGAAGCCAGACATTTTGTCCAATAAACCCTTAAACTTCTATAGTGTTTCTGTTCCCACTCAGATCTGCTTTTATACTAGTTCCTGAGCTTCTTTTAACACTTTGCTGAATGTGGCCAATAATTGATAATATACATTACTAAGTTTTGTTTTTCCATCTATTTTGAGTGTTTCCAGCCCAGCAGGCCTACTGCCTGCCTCTCAAGTTAATTCAAACTGTAGTTTTGCCAAGAGTTTTGCCAGGACATCAAATAGATGGCTTTCTACTTTTGAAATTGGTTTCTTTGCCACCCACTGCCCAACCACTCAGCAAACACCATATACTTTAGATTTTTGTGATGGTAGCACAGGCTTTGGCTACCATTTTCTATATTTAGGTTGTTAAAAAAGTTGGGGTAGAAGAAGGTAAACAGGAAATAGTAATTCTAGCACAGAACGTAATATGAATATTTATTTAATCAGCTCTTGAAGGACTGAAAAAGTGTATGTACTTAGTAACTGCAAGAAGTAACAATCATCCAGAGAGAGAACACTGGGAGGAGGAAGGAGTTATTTGAACCTAAAAGGCTGAAAGAGGAGCCCCTCGGGTTGCACCTTAGACTTTGAGAAAGGAGGCTTCTCAGCTGATGTAGGAGTCTTGATTTCAGGGAAGGGACACTGAGGATCTTGGACCTGGAATCTAAAGGAGAGGCTCTTCTCAATCCTTAAATATTCAAGTGGGAGGAAAAGAAGACGGTGCAATAAGAATAGTTAGATGGGGGCACCTGGGTGGCTCACTGGGTTAAACCTCTGCCTTCGGCTTACGTTATGATCCCAGGGTCCTGAGATCAAGACCCGCGTTGTGCTCTCTACTCAGCTTCCCTTCCTCTCTCTCTACCTGCCTCTCTGCCCACTTGTGATCTCTGTCTTTCAAATAAATAATAAATAAAAATCTAACAAAAAAGCAAGAGTAGTTAGATGGTGCAATAAGAAACTTGGATCCACTTTCCACTACTTACTTACAAAGTCATTACTAAGATGACACTAGCAGAAACAGGATAAGTAAGAAGAAACAAATCCTTTCTCTCTCCCTGTCGTCTAGTCTCCATTAGCACTAGTATTGGCAGAAGCTGGCCAAGAGGTAAATGTCAAAGGAGCAATCTGATTCCAGCATCTTGAAGTAGATTATGCAAGACCTGATTTAGAGTTGAGTACTATTATCTTAGTAATTAGTAATCAGTATAAAAAATTAAGAAGAGAAGCTTTAACAAATCAATGAAATTTAACAAATCAGAAATTTCAATGGCTTAGCATAATTGAGCTTTGCTTTTGCTCATGACTCACTCTGATAAAGGTCATTTGACTCTCCAACAATGAATGGCAGGATCCCTACTCCTTCCATCTCTTGGGACTACTGTCTTAAACAAAGGACATCTGAGTGTATCAGATAACATATGGAAAAGAATGAGTGGGTGACCATGGAGATATCTGGTTAAGCCTGGAAGTGATGCATATCACTTGATGCCCTTGGCTGGAAATCAATGACATATTCCAGTGTATCTGTCAAAAGGATGGGAAATATGGTCTTGTATGATTGAAATAAGGAAATTGAGAGCACTCAACAAGCTTCCACCACAAATGCATTCCTTTGAGAGGTAGCAGTTTTGTCCTATATTTCCATTTTGTATGCACATATTTTATTATTACTCCTCTGCTGTCATCCTGAGCATTTGAGGCTTTCTGGTACAGATCATATCCCATCTAAAGATGATGGTGGTTATGAGGAGGAGGAGGAGAAGGGAGATGGCTGATTAGAAAGTGCTGGGAGTTTTCTAAATATTTAACACATATTCTCATTTTTAATACCCACAAGAGTCCAGTGAAGTAGGAATAACCATTATCCCTATTTTGGAAAGGAAACTGGATAAGTTAGATACAGAAACTGAGGCATAGAGAAATTTAAAAACCTGCCCAAAGTGACCCAGGTAATGTTGATGAGGCTGGGATTCCAGCAATCCAAACAGTCTAAATCTGGAGGGCCACTCTGTCATGTCTCCTCAAGTTGGGGGAGAATAGTCACTATTTGAATTGTATACATTTAGCTAAACACAAAGATTGTGAATGAGAGAATAATACAGGAGAGTGTGGCATAAAGACAAATAGGGCCTTCTCTTTATAATCTTATGGTTATATGTGACGGTTAGATTATTCTCTGCTCTGCAATCAGTGACCTATAAGTACGGCCATTTTTACAGCCATTTTCACCACTATACCATCAATAACTGACATAATTGAAAAGAACTGTGTTTTTTTAGATTTTATTTATTTATGAGAGAGAAAGAAAGAGAGAGAGAGAAAGTGCAGGAGCTAGGAGGAGGGACAAAGGGAGAGGAAGAGGGAGAGGCACACTTCCTGCAGGGCAGGAAACCTACAGGGGACTCCATCCCAAGATCCAGAGATCATGACCTGAACTGAAGGCAGATGCTTAACCAACTTTGCCACCTAGTTGCCCCAGAATAGGTTTTTTGTTGTTGTTATGTTGTTTTGTTTTTAAATCTATAAAGCAATTGAGATTACCTGCTTTTTAAATTCAGAAAATATTAATTTAGTGTAAATGTTTTAAACTGAATTTGAGGTTTGAGAGATTATGCTTATTAAGAAACTACATTCACAGCTGCACCATAGGGTGGGAGAGCTCTTCTATGACAGCTAGGGAAGAAATTTCTCTTTTAAATTTAATGTAACACAGTTTACATGTTAAAAATAAAAGCAAAGTGCCCTATACTGACTGTACCCTTAAGCAATATCCTGAATCAAATCAGAGTTTCAATATTAAATTTAAAATGAGAGTAATGGAGATCATAATAATCAGAAATAAAAAGAGGAAGAATTTTATGAGTTGAAAATATCAATGGAAGACAAAATAAGGAGATTAAAAGTGTCATTTTTTAGGTAGTCAGCAATGACTCCAGAGAAAATTACTTTTCTGTAATCAGTGATGAGTCTTTGAGGCTGTAAGTAGATTATCATTAAGTAGCGAAAAAGAACAAAGTGTCACTTGATGTATTTGATAAGGTGATTTTCCACTTCCAACCATGTATTTGTCAACTCAGGGCACATTTTTCAACCTTGTATGTACATTTTCCAGGATGAGGTACTTGCAACTCTAGAATAGACTGAAGAGGGAAGACTAGATAAGAAAGCTTTCAAGGATTTATACATCTGTGTGTGATATATTTATAAAGCTGTATAGTTTTCAAAGCAGTCTTTATGTCCATTGTTTCATTATAGCTTACAACCATACTGAGATGAACACAATACAAATTTAATTATTCAAATAGGTAATGATATGGAGATGTTCTTAAGAGTTTTGGGTAATTCACTTCAAATCATAGGGCCACAGATCTTCTAATTTCTCGGTTATTTATATACTACACCCATTATGAGAAATTGATACTATTGTATACATTATTCAAGAGAAAATATCCTAACTCAGAAAGGTTAAATAATTTGTCTCAGAAATAGTAAGTCTGATTTTAAATCTTAAGATTTTTCCAGTTTGCTATAAAGCTCTCTAAAAATAAGACCTATGCAACTAATGAATTTTTGAACACTATATCAAAAACTAATGATGTACTATATTTTGGCTAATTGAATTTAAATTTTAAAAATAAGTATAATTAATTAATTAAAAATACCCATTTAAAGAAGAAAATTTGCAGCTCCTGGACAACGTAAATCCTTGCACAATTTCAGTAAGTATTTATTAATAAAACATGCAGTTAAAAAGATTCATGTTTCATTGTGTCATAATCTTTTATTTCCAAAATAGGACAGTTTTGTTGAAGGTTAAATTTCCATACTTATTAAGTTTATGAAAAATCAGAAATGAAAATGAAGCACTTTTATTTTTACTTTTAAAAACATGTAAATAGAATGTATGTTTTAATTGAAGAATCATATCATTTTCACATTTTTTGTTATTCTTATTGCTCAGAGGCTCTACTGTTGTTTCCTTGGTTTTATATTAAACTAGCCCACTTGGATATTTGTGTAATATAGAAAAAAATCAGTACCTGAACTTAAGACTTTTTCATTTAGAATTCCATTCTTTATCATTTGGTGAATACTGACATCCCCTGGATATCAAATAGAAAATAAATAAATGCATATAATTTGTATGATTCATAATAATTAATTATTGATAATAATAATAATTATAATAATATTAATTATGATTTGTTAATAATAATAATTGGTGATAATAATAATTGGTGATAATTAATTACAATGATCTCACAATTTAAATAAGCAATAATATCACAAAAGAGCAAAATTTGATGAAAATAAAGGTAATAAGTCAGGTAGAGCTTTTGCTATAGAGAGATGAATATAACACTTTTTTCCTTATTCTAAGACAAAACATAAAAATTAGGTGGAGTGGATATTATTTGCTATGCCTAACCCCCACATCCAAGTCTAGTAGGTTAAGGTCCTTTGTGTTAAAATCAACAAAATGCCTTCTATTCATAACATTCAGCGGTGGAATTGGTTAAAGTGATTAGAGTATGTTGTACTGAATCTAATATACAATATTTAATCACCAAATTGGAGTGAAGAATTACATCCTTTTGATTATTGACTATAAAACTTGATTCAAGTTAACCATTGATGTCAGCACAGATACTAGCTTATCAAACTGAGGAGGAAGGTAATCTGCTTCATAAATTAGTAATTATGATGGTGATGTTTATTATGTTATGGAAATGCATATGAGGGCCGTATATGTGATCTAGATTATATACCCCCAATTTTTTTTTCTAGATATCTCCAAAGATAGTTTCTTCATTCAGGACTTGGTATGTCTATCCTAACAACGCTGATTAGCGTTGCTGCTGATATTGCACCCAGTTATGCTACACACATTCACTCTATGCCAATTCTGTGTTGCTTTTTTTCTCAGACTCATCTTTATCTGAAAATATTTATATAAATATGAATGTGTGTTGGTTTATTTTCTGTTTCTCTTCACCTGAATGTAAGATGAAAAAGGGAAGATATGTCTTATTTAACTCTATATCCCAGGTGTTTGAAACATAACAGGAACTTAATTAAATTTGTGGAATGGATAAACAGCTTGAGCACAGAGCATGAACTAAATGAAAGTGAGTTTTGTTTGTTTATAAAGCTCTATTAAGTGTAAAATCTCATATATTAAATCCGTTCTTTTTATTAGGAATGCCATATTCCTAGAGATATGGAAGAACCCATCTTAAAGATCAAACAATTCTGAGATAGTTTCTATGACCAAAATACATAAGTTCAAGCTTTGGAAACTAAAATCATGATTGTAAAAAGTACATTCTACTAAAATCATGATTGTAAAAAGTACATTCTACTGAAATAAGATTCTGCCTTCAGTAAGAATTTTGGTATTGGAGGTATTTTGTTCAACGCAATAGGCAGTAAAATGTAAATTTGTCCTTAATTAAAATATCACACTTACAATTAATATTTGCCAGAATCATTGTTCTCAGTTTCTTCCCAACTGTGCCCATCATTCACTTTTAATTTTATCAGACAGAAGGAAATCATGCATCTGCCTATGGAAAATGGACTGGTATTGTCCCACAAACATTACCTCTCTTAGAAACCAAATAAAAGGGAAATAGAAAGAGGAGCTTGATTATATTAAATTTCCCATTAAACCCACAGACTTATTTTCAACAGGCTCACCTTACTTCTCTGAGCAAATGGGACAGTTGTTCATTGTACAGTGGTCTTTATGCATTCTGAAAATAGATTATGTCAGGGAAGATAGAATTTGTAGAGTTTTTTTAACCTCATTTTCGTTTCCCTTTTAATTCTTTCTTATTTGATCATTTATCACTTATTGTTTTTAATTGCTATTACAAAGCCTTTACTAAAATACTGCCAAAGGCAATAGTGAATGAAATCTAAAATTTTATTAGAATAACTATAAAATGCAAATGAGGGAAATTAAATGAAAGACATTATGCCTTTCAAGAGCTTTGATTTTTGTAAGAAAGTAAAATCATTAAAAATATATCCCAGTGGTTGTTATGGAAACAGATTGAATTGAAGAATGCAAAGGGGGAGATTGGTGCTTCAAACATCACACTAGGAAGAAAAATTACATTCACTGTGCAGCTTAAAGTGATGTATTAACTTTAATTGTAAAGTTACTGAACAGTGTCAAAACATGATTATTCACAATAGTAATAATTGATCTAAAAATGCTCCTTATATGAAGAGATCTTTTCCTCTAAGGAGTAAATCATGAGATCATGTTCACAGCTGCTTGTTATCAAAATCTGTCACGTCTGTCTGTTTAATTTAGATATAAATTAAATTGTGAGCTCCTCAGAAAGAAGTTGAATCTTCAATAGTCATTGAATTCTATGATCAGTATAGTATTTAGAACACATTGATTTTCAAATATTTTCATTTAATTTTGATGACTAGTGAGTGGAGTTGTGTATACCCAAATAGGAAAGGGTATGTGTCTATCCTAACAACGCTGATTAGCGTTGCTGCTGATATTGCACCCAGTTATGCCACACACATTCACTCTATGCCAATTCTGTGTTGCCTCTTGTGTATATGTGGAATTGCGGCAAACTGCTTTTCTCCACTCACAAATGACACAGATGGAAAAGATTTCTTCTCTGACCTTGCTCTTGTGGGAGTGTTGTGCTTTCTAGACTGGGGTAGGGAGGATAAATTGACTTGATATTTGTCAAGTCAGCTGGTTTTTGCTTCAGAATAAAAATTGCACCTGGAAATAAATGGAACAAGTCAGAGTAGGACTGAGGAATCCAGACTATTTCTGTGAAGCAGTCTTATGCAGTCTTATTAAAAAGACAAGTAAGGTAGAGGTCTTAGGTAAATTTTTATCTCAAAACACAATAATTAATAATATAGTAGTTTTTAATGCGTTTTCTATGCTCAAGAGTTTAGATGTATCTAAAACTTCATGGTAACTCTGAAGGTAGGTTTTGCTGTTCTTATTACACAGAGAAATTAAGGTTGAGAAAGACAGGAAGAGTGACAGAGCAGGATTCTGAGGTTCTACATGTTTCCAGTCTTTTGTGCTACTTTGTAGAGAATATTTTATTCATATAAATATTTGGCAGGAAGTTACCTAACATAACATGACAATTCTTATCCTAGAACAACTTCTCTCTTTTTTAGGAAGATTTATTTACTTATTAGGAGAGAGAGAGTGTGTGTAAGCTGGGGAAGGGGCAGAGGGAGATGGAGAGAATTCCAAGCAGACTCCATGCTGAATGTTGCGCCCAAGGACACAGGGTTTGATCTCAGGACCCTGAGATCATGACCTGAGATGAAATCAAGAGTTGGGTGCTCAACTGCCTGAGCCACCCAGCGCCCCAAGTAATTTCTCCTCTAATCCACCATTAATCCACTGTACTACCTAATGAATGAATTCATTGGTATCAAGGTTGTGGATTGTTGAGCTATAGTTTGGGGCTCCAAAGCTGTCTGTTATTGTGGAACAAAACAAAGGTAAATGATTCACAGAGGAAATTAGTGGTTCAGAACTGTTCACTTGGTTTAGAAGGTCTCTTCAATTATTCATTTAACTAGTCTCTACTGAGAGTCAGCTATGTACCAAGCAGTATACTATGCAATAAATATTACTGGAGGGAAAAAAGACAGGGTGCTTAACCTCAAGAACCTACTGAAGAAAACAATTAAATGAATAGGTCAAGAGTAGAATAGGACATACACAACAGGTGTTAGAGGAGCCCTTAGATGGGTAACTAACCCATCTGTGGAGGTAAGAGTGTTCCCCAAAAAACCCCTAAGAGTCAGTGATATAAAGGGGATGATGGAAAGGAGAGAGGCGAAAGGGGCATTCTAGGACTCTATGTAAACATTTATCGTGGAAAAATTAAACTTCTGTGTTCTGTTTACTTTTAAAGACATATCATCTATTTGGTGTAATAAGTAAGTAAAATCATCTTCAGGAACTGAGAGATATCCACTTTAACTAATACTAAAGATTGTACTTGCCATAGGTTGTGGAATTAAACTACATATTTTTGTATAATTTATTCAACCTTAATATGCAACAGTAGTCTTATATCGTAGGCTGTGGGAGCACTTCTAGTAATTTAGTGGCCTTTTGAAGGTAGGTTCCAATGACCCTTCCCAGTGAACAGTGCAGAGGAGCTGTGTGTCAAAACATATTCTTTTGGGGAGGAAACATGTACATGTAAATGTATATGGATTTGCTCACTTGGAAAAACAAAGAGTGGAAAAATAAGACTGTAACAGTTAATGTTTGTTGGACACATGGTATGTACCAGGCACTGTTCTGAGCCCCTGACATGTTAACAACTCATTTAATCCTCACTGTAGGACTGCATGAAAGGAACAAAATCCCCATTTTGCAGAGGACAGAGATAATTTACCAAGCTTACCCTGCTACTAAGTCTTATTTGAGCACCCATGCTCAAATACACTTTTCTTTTCTTTCTAAGGTTTCATTTATTTATTTGAGAAAGAAACAAGAAGAACACAAGTGAGGGGAGAGGCAGAGGGCATGGGAGAGGGATAAGCAGACTCCACCCTGACCCAGGAGCCTGAAGCAGGGCTTTATCCCAGGACCCTGAGATCATGACTTGAGCCAAACTCAAATACTTAATCGACTAAGCCACCCAGGTGCCCCTCTAATATACTTTTCTATGCTGCAAAGAATATGCCCAGGGAAAGATAAAAACTCTTACTTTATTAGAAATAAGTTTAATTGAGATTTACATTTAAATATGAATTTGTTGCACATTTCATTGTATATATTATATACTACATATTATAAAGAAAAGTAGATGATTTGAGAGAGAAAATTTTAATCTAATAAGAAAACATCATTTTCTCTCTTTTAAATTAGAAGGTAGAATAAAATTAAAATGTTTTTACAGAGAAGCAGACTTATTTTAATCTTTGCCCTTCATTTCCTTGTGTGTAACAAAATCAATGTATTATAGTAATGTAAAGATTAGCAAACACATTGCATAAAGGCTAGGTAAAATAATATGTTTTCTATATATATTTTTTAAATTTTTATTAACATATAATGTATTTTTAGCCCCAGGGAATAAAACACATTTTAATGTTAATAAATCTAAGCTGTAGTATTGACAAATAAATTGTAAAACGTTATATTTTTAAAAAAATATGTTTTCTTAAACATTTTTAACTATTAAGCATTTCTCTGTAATACAAAGTATTAATCAAGCCAGTGATGATGGACCTAATCCTAAACATTTCAGAAAATACAATGAATAATGTGGTTCTATTCTGGGCTCTAATAATACAAAGTGCACATAACTGCACTAATTTTTTTTATATAATGTTTTATTTTTTATAAACATATATTTTTATCCCCAGGGGTACAGGTCTGTGAATCACCAGGTTTACACACTTCACAGCACTCACCAAAGCACATACCCTCCCCAATGTCCATAATCCTACCCCCTTCTCCCAAACCCCCTCCCCCCAGCAACCCTCAGTTTGTTTTGTGAGATTAAGAGTCACATAACTGCACTAATTTTTAAGTTTATTCTACATTGAAGAGGTAATAACAACATCAGCAATGTTATGCACACTGAATTGTGATGGTTTGTCTCATCTCCATAGGTGAAATTACTCAACCCATGAAAACAGGACAACTAATTTTTGTTTGCATTCTCATCACTGTATGTGTAATAAAATTTGGTTGGTGTGATGATGTATCTTTGAAAGTTGACAAGTTGGTAACTGCAGTGTGAAAGCCATTTCATTTTTTATCTTTAAAGAATTACTGGATCGTTAAATTAAATTTTATTCCTGTAGGCTGCATTGAACACATAGAAACCAGGTGTTTTAGTTCCCATATCTGCATTTGAGTTGCTGGTTTCCAAATGTGGAGTCACAAAGCTGTACTTATGAATTATTCTACTTAATAATTACAGTTGACAATTACTAAGGTGATATAGAAATAATTTAACAATCCATCAACTGAAAGGTTTCTTTTAACCTAAGGGATTTGCCACATATGTTGAACAGACATTTTCCTGGATAATACTGTGCTAAATAGTTAAAACAAATTAACCCAACACAAGAGAATGTGCAACCATCAGTGTAATCTAACTTTAGAACACTTTCAGCATCCCCAAAGAAATTTTTATCCATCAGTAGTTACTCACCAGCCCTCCCTCTCACCTCCCAGGCTTGGGCAGCTACTAATCTACTTTTGTCTCTATAGATTTGTCTATTCTGGATATCTTGTACAAATGAAATTATATACTATATGGCCTTTTATGACTCATTTCTTTTACTTAACATGATGTTTTATTTTTGTTTTGTTTTTCTTGCTTTCCTTTTTTTTTTTTTTTTTTTTTTTTGAAAGACAGAGAGAGGACGCTTTCATGGTTGGAAGGGACAGAAGGACAGGGAGAGAGAGAACCTTAAGCAGGCTCCATGCCCAGTATGGTGCCGCCATATGAAGTTTCATTCTCTCTGAGATCATGACCTGAGCCAAAATCAAGAGTATCTCAGATGCTTAACTGGAAGAACAAAGAACATTCCATATAATTGCTTAGTTAGTAGTTACTTTGACAGGTTTTTGTCTAATTCCTATTTCTATTCTCTTGAAATTACAACTTTTATGTGCATAAAACAAGATTGCCTTTCACATGCTCTTATTTCTGTGTCAAACATGAAATTAACTCAGGTACTGATTTACGAGTACAATTCTTTTGTTGTGTTCTTGGTGAAGAACATATGTGAAGTACAAAAACATGTTGCAACTTCTTTTTTTACTGTAACAAGACAATACATAAAATGGCTTATGTTCATTGCCTTTTGCTTGTCAGAATGGTTGAAAAATGAAGACAGGTCTCGTGGTGGTTCCCATTGCTCACTGAGGACATGGACCTGATGATGAAATTACAGTTCACTGTGTTTTCCTTCTAATTGGTTCAGGGAAGTTTTGACTAATGTTATACAAAGGTGTGTGCACAATAAACTGAAACACAATTTTCCACAGTAATTGTCTCCATTTCCATAGAAATCTTTGAATTATATACACTTTATTCAGTTTTTTTTTTTAATAAAATAACACATTCCACAGCACGTTATTCTTTTCTAATATAAAAGTAGCCCAGATCACCGGTCTGAGGTAAAAATAATACGTAAGATTTTGGAACAAACTTTTAGCCGAAATAGATGAAGCAAATTAAATTAAATTTTTCAAGTTTGGGGAGTTTTTACCAGACTTTTCTAATTTTGCCAAATAAGTTATAGTAACAATCAGAAAACAACTTCATTTTTTATGTCACGGTCACATTAGCTCATTTTATTCTCAAATAAGCTACATATATTGTGTAGGACAGATATTATTACCTCCATTATACACACAGGAAAGCTTGAAGATTAAGGGATTGATTCAAAGTCACCCAGCTCATCAAGGACAAAAGTGGTGCTGAAGTCATATAATCCTGACTATTTACCTGGCTGACTCCTAAATTGTTCTTTATTTCAATGAATTCTGTACCATTCTAAATCTTTTTTTTTTTTAAGATTTTCATTCATTTATTTGACAGACAGAGATCACAAGTAGGCAGAGAGGCAGGCAGAGGGAGAGGGGGAAGCAGGCTCCCTGCTGAGAAGAGAGCCCAATGTGGGACTTGATCCCAGGACGCCAGGATCATGACCTGAGCCAAATGCAGAGGCTTTAACTCACTGCCATCCAGGCACCCCTGTACCATTCTATATCTTTATGAAGGGGATTACATTTAACCATTTGCCCAAATTAGAAAGTACATTTTTTCCTGTCATGTACCCTTAGTCACTGTCTTGATAAATCTACCTCACATACACCTTTTGAATTTGTCCTTTCCTCAGTTTGTGCTTTCATGTATGCCCTGTAATATTTCTTTGGTCTTGTCATTTGTCTTTCTGCTCCCAGGTAATACTGTTTCTAATCTGTTTTGAACTTTGCTTGAAAGTTGTCTTTCCAAAGCATAAAAGGGACCCAGTGTTCTAAAACCATCAATGGCTCAGTATTGTCTATAACACACTCCAAGCTTATTAGTATGATGTGTGAATGAGGACCCTCATGCTTAGCCTCTGTATTTACTAACATAAAGTCCTTAGATGGTTCAAACTCTGCCACACCAAATAATTGCCACATAAACTTCAAAAAATGTATAAATATAATATAATATAATATAAAATATAATATAATATAATATAATATAATATAATATAATAAAAGTAAAGACCACAGAACTGCTAAATGCCAGTCCCCAGATTCTTCTCCCCCAGCTTATTTTCTATTATCTTCCACTGTCTTCATGGATGAGCTTTTATGCTTCCTTTTCCCCTGAAACCTTTGAGCAATCCATTTAGCATTTTATTTTCCTTTACTTCTGTTTGGATTTGGATTTAGTAAATACCTGACTTTGGACTTGAGACTTGGCTCTAATCTAGCAGCTCCTTTCAGTGTTGTGTCTAGAAAAATCCCTAAGTTCTAAGACAAGAAAATTCTGTTGAGAAGTATCTGGCTTTCATTCCATTTATCAGTCAGGGTTCAGTACAGGAAACAGAACTACTCTGGGCAGTCAACTAAGATGGGAATTAAGTGGTTGGAAGACCGAAGAATTTTTCAGCTGAACTTCTTGGAAATACTTCTTGAACTATACTCTTGGCTTACCAAGGAGACTGCTAAGTCTGAGATCACCATTTGTCCTAGACCATGCTGGAGCATGAACCCCCACCCACTATCACAACTGTCTCTCTGCATCTACAAAATGAATAGCAGATGCTTTACTGCTGCTGGGGAACCTTAACATTTTCACAACCTTGACTGAAAGATGGCAACAAGTGGCACACAACCACCAGAAAGAAGACCACATTTAAACTTTCTTATATCTCAAGACAGTATGTAATCAATGGACCTAATTTGCATGAGAACCCTAGCTTCAAGGGAATCTGCAAAGAGCAGTTTAGCTTTATAAATCTAGAAGGATGGAGGGGTGGAGGTTGGGTGAGCAGTCCAGGGTCTTCAGTATCCTACTTGCTCTGGCTTCTGTGCTGCTCCTCTGTTCCCTTCCTCTCTCTTCTGGACTTTTTTTGTTTAGGTATAGTTCAACATCTTTAGGCCAATTTGACACATCAATTTGCTGATTTCAGTGAAAAAAATGTATCTATTAATGATAAGCAGAAAAAAAAGAAGAAATATTCTTAGGTAATCTATGAAAACTTTTGGGTTTATCAGGCATTGTTAGATCTACTCTGCAGTTATCTTCCAAACAGTAAAACTGGTAAGAAACTGGAACCAACTATAAAATGAACCCCATTCCTGGAATTCTCAAATATTTTAAATTAAAGTTTTGGAGGCTCTAATTAAAATGTTTACAATTTGAATTTACCCACAAAATCCTGACATTTTGCTATTGCTCCAGGCTATACTCACTGTATTTTAGAAACTAAACCAGAAACTGGATTGACCAGATACAATCTATCTGCTGTTTGAAATTTTAGTTTCAGAAAATTGGGAAGTCATGCAAAGCCAAGTTATTAACCTGTTTGCTGGAAAAGGTGAGTAGGTTATCTTCTGTGTGTACTGGGGCCTATGGTCCAATTGTTTATCTAATTAATTTATACACAAACATAGCTGTTCACATTCATTTCAGTACAAACTTGTAAGGAGAATTTTAAATTCATAACATAAGTTTGCATTTCCAAAAGTAATGCTGGCAGGAATAGTGTTTGCCAAAGATGGAAATTTGGGATTTTGATGTTGGTGTGTGTGTGTGATCATCATACAGTCCAGGGAGAAGAACAATCACCATTTTTCTTTACTCTTATTCTGGGTCTGTATGCACTCCCTAAACATCCAGGGTAGGGCCACCATGTGTTCCAGAAAGAGCAGTAAGGAGATTTGCAGTTTCATAATATTGAAGTTTCTTGCCCTGTGGGTGATTTAAATTTGTTAGTATGGAAATATGTAAGTCAAAAAGGAAAGTTACAAATATGCTAGTGACACAAATTGTCTATGGTAGGTTTTATGAGATGATATTCAAACACCTTGAATTTGGGTTTTTATATTAGCTAAAACAGGTCCTTTGGTCTTCTCTGAGCCTATATTGCAGAGTAAGATGGAAAAATTCGTATCATTTATTTTCAAAATATGATGGTGTTTTACAAACTGTTTTGAGCATCTCTGAGTAAAATAATTTCTTTGAAAATCCACCACAGATAGGCACTGAGTGAGGAAAAATGCATCGAATGATAAGAAATGCAGATAAAAAATGTATCTTCATTTTTGCATGCTCTTTATTCTTCCTTTATTTGGGGTATGAAAGGGTTCTGGCTGTGCTTTCCAGCACCCCACACTCAGAATGGATTTAGCTGCTCAGCCTGGCTGGCTAGATTTCCCTTCCCCCATTCTGTTCCTTGTGCATCATTCCTGAACCTGTGTGTTCATTTGAAGAGAATGACCTTAGCAGTTCATTTGAAGAGAATGACCTAAGCATGAGAAGCCCATGCTTTTGTTCTTTAATCAGACACTCAAGTAGGTGTGTGCTCCCTGTCTAGAACCTATAAAGACTGTTTCCTGCTTTTGTTTAACAAAAATTCAAGATGTAGAAATTATAAATGTCTGTGATGAATTTGTCTTTAAATAAAATCTAGAACCCAGAGCATGGTATTTTTTTTAAATTTTTTTCCCTAATATATAACACAGATTCACATAACCAGAATATCCACTGTTCAGGGCTAAGGGAGAAATTAAAATGGAATTTTGTTATTCACAGCAAATTATTTTACTAACCAATTTTTTCCTTGGGAGTTGTCTTTTACTTGTGTGTATAAAACTGAATACTTACTGTTCCTCATTTTAATGTAAATACCCCCTTATCTCTCTTTCTTGACATCAGTTTTACTTGCACATCAATAAAAATGTTTTTACTTTAGTTGCTTAAAAATACTCATTTTAATCCCTTGAAATGTGCCTCCATTCAGCTGCATTACTTAAAAATCATGTTTATGTAAGAAAAATAATCACAGAACAAAATTCTGTAATGGCTGAAGCATTAGATTTTATTGAAAAATGAGAAAAATAAGAATGCTATAAAAGTAAAAGGAAGTAGAAAAACAGATGAATATAAGACTCAATTATTTCTCATGTTTCATTTCACTCTCCTAGTATCACTCAATATGCTTCTATAAAGTTAAGAGCAAGTATTAAAGAAACAGGAGCACTTAAAATGTAAACCAAAAGCCAAAGTTGTCAATTATGGATATCAGGATCACCAAAGGAGTCTGTGTGGGTGTGCATGTGTGTGGGTGTGGCTGTTTGCTGGGGGTAGAGCACACATAGCTGTGTCTCATCTGTGATCCTCTGACTCAGCACCTGTGGCATGCATTCCGATAAGCACATTTACACCAGAGCCTGATTTTCGTTTAGAGTTGTGCTTTGATTTGTATTGATCTAAGCCTCCAGTCAAGAGAAAGTTCTTTGCACTACTGGGTATTTACCCCAAAGATACAGATGGAGTGAAAAGAAGGGCTATATGCACCCCAATGTTCATAGCAGCAATGTCTCATTCCGTAGCTAAACTATGGAGAGAGCCTAGATGCCCTTCAACAGATGAATGGATAAAGAAGATGTGGTTCATATATACAATGGGTTATCATTCAGCCATCAGAAAGGATGAATACCCAACTTTTGCATCAACATGGATGGACTGGAGGAGATTATGCTCAGTGAAACAAGTCAAGCAAAGAAAGTCAATTATCATATGGTTTCATTTATTTGGGGAACATAAAGAGGAACATGGAGGACATTAGAAGAAGGAAGGAAAAAATGAAGGGGGGAAATTGGAGAGGGAGATGAATGATGAGAGACTGTGGACTCCAAGAAACAAACTGAGTGTTTTAGAGGGGAGGAGAGTGGGGGCATGGGTAAGCCTGGTGGTGGGTATTAAGGAGGGCATGGATTGCATGGAGCACTCAGTGTTAATACACAAATAATGAATCATGGAGCATTACACCAAAAACTAATGATGTACTTACTGTATGGTACACGTATTTTATTATAACATAATAAAGAAGCAGAGAAAAGTCTTATTTTCATTGGCAACATGTCTAATTGTATGGTCCATTCAGTTACAATTTTGCAACATTGCAAAATGGGTTCAATTTATGTATAGAAACATAGAATTAATAATATCACCTGTAACTTACAAAGCATCCCTGCAGAATATCCATGATTAACTTCATTGACTATAACAATAGAAAGGAGTTCTCTGTTTAGCCAGGTCTTACTGAATGCTAACCATATGACAAGCATTGGACTAAGCTGAGAGGCACGCTGATTTTGTGTAGACTCATGCCTTAAAGGAATTTACAGTCTTAAAGGAAACATTGAATTCAAATGTCCGAAATAATTCACTAATCAGTATTTTAACCAACGTATTTATTCAATAGATTTATAAATCATGTCATTTAGAGTACAAATTCAATGCAGCTATTATAAAGACATTATTTGACCTTGCTTCATATTTTTTGTAATGTAACTGATTAGAATAATCCCCTACAAAAATGTCATGTGTTGTAATCTTCAGCTAGTTTTTGATCCCCAAAATGGCTGCTTCTCTCTCCCAAGACTTTACTAATCCAGTGGAGAAAAAGTCAATATATTGCTCCAAACTCTGGTTATTGCCAGACAATTGAAGCTCCACAAAGCATCAATACTCCCAGAAGAAGTTCATAGGCAAATAGTTCTATATGAGTACATATCTTATACTCAGCCTAAGCGGAGTGAATATAAAGAGACATTCATTACTATCTGCCTCTCAGAGCTGGTATAAGAATGAATAGTCTCAACACTTTGAGTTTCCACTGGGAAGGGCAGCAAAAAAAAAAAAAAAAAAAAAAAGTTTTTATTATTGATTCCCTTTTTGATTCTGAAAATGAAAATGTTCGTATTTTCTATATGCACAAGAAACACGTTTATGGAATCTTAGACTGGAAAACATTATTTTGTAGTCATTAATCCTGCAGAGATAACTGTAAGGAGCTAATAAATTTACCCAGTTTTTTTATTGTTTATCTGTTGTTCTTCCTTTGATTGTGTTGTTATCTCTGTTTGGAACAATTCCATACAATTCCTGGCTGCTTCCTGAATTATTCATCGATGTATGGAGCTAAGTATAAATATTATATCCTCATAGCAGCCTTCTAGCTTTTGAAGGTAAGTCCTTTGTTATTCTTTCCAACACCTGTTGCTTCCTCATAGCACTTATTTTGTTTTCTAATTATTTAATCAACACACTTTTTTGTTTATATTTGTCTGCTTCCTCTATGAACTCTATGAAACATGGTGTATGTTGGTTTTGCTAAATATTGTACCCTAGTGCCCAATACAACACAACATTTTTAGTATCTCAATAAATACTTTTAAATCCCTAAATACCACTTGAATAGTCTGTAGTACAATTAAATATATGTTTATGTACAAGTTCAGGGTGCTTGTTTTTACTATAAATCTGAGGAGTCACTTTATAAAATATTTTTAAATTTTCCATCAAGAAGGGCAATCAAAAAATAAAATTTCAAAAGTGAAATTTTTATATAATTAGTTGTGATTATTTTTCTTATGTTGCCTCTTTCCTAAACCTAAGAAAGAAAAAATGTCTTCACTGATGTTTCTTAGAGGCTATTACCCTTCAAAGATATGTTTGTAACTGTTGGATTCATAATGTGCAAGTAAATTGCCACTGCCAGATTGCACTAAAAATTACAAAGTGCACTACAACTTTGTTACATTACTAGACAAGAAGCTAGAGAAATTAAACAAGGTACAATAATAAATAAATTAGCTAGATAATAAAATACTTCATCAGTTATTT
Source organism: Mustela nivalis (assembly GCF_964662115.1). Taxonomy (NCBI): domain Eukaryota; kingdom Metazoa; phylum Chordata; class Mammalia; order Carnivora; family Mustelidae; genus Mustela; species Mustela nivalis. The sequence continues at coordinate 131,836,973 of NC_139023.1, read as the reverse complement.
TTAATATCTCATAAAGCCTTATTGCTATTTATCAGTATTTGATGTCTGTAGAAGTTTCATGACAAACCCAAAACCAAAGGCCAAAACAAATTACCTCCTATCCTCGCTCACTGAGGAGAGTTTTACAAAAGTGTTCACTCATACGTTATATGACAGCCAGTGGACCCCCGTGATCTCCACTGGAGGGGTATAAGGAAGTACATTCAGTATTTGGATAGCCATGTATAATTAGCCTCCATTCATACAATAAGACGTGAAAGATGGATCACCAGGAGCTGATCTATATTACCCCTTCACTGAAATTCCAAAATCAGTGACCAAACCTTAAAGGAAAAATATTTTGGTGAGGAATAATTAATTTGAATGATCAATTACAGTGTAAATATGAAGTTCTATGTAAATCTTCATTTTCATTCCAGATTTTAGAACTGAATAGTTTATAAGCTGAGAAAGGATGGATTATGTTCAAAGATAATTCATTAATGGTAAAATCCTATATAAGATGGTGTTATAAATATCACAGGACCTCTTTGAGAGGTAAAACCTCTAGGTTAGATTAACAGCTACCCTCCCCACCCCCAACAAGTGAGAGTCAGCAAAATAATGCTCAGTGTTGCTAAAAAGTAGGGAAAGAAATGTACGTCCAAATATATAGGTGCTGAGAGCATATGGTACTAAAAATATATGGGGTCAAATGTTACTTTTTCTCATACAACAAGCTTCAGCCTCTTGACACCTAATTTAGGACAAGTGTTCATTGTATGAATCACGCAACCTTTAGTTCCTACTATGAACATATTTATAATTCAATACCAATTCCACATAATGATCAGATGGGATGACTGGAAAAGAGAAAGTGCTAGATCAATATAGCAGAGAAGTTGTCAGTGGGAGTTCCTGAGCAAAGAAGAGCAAAGAAACATAAAAAGAGAATACAACATCTCATAGCTCACAGGGAAGACTGTCCTGAATAGAAAAAATAATTATTTTCTCTAAGAAAGACCGATGTAGAGACTTAATTTTAAAAAAATTAGGCATAGGGGGTGCCTTGGTGGCTCATAGGTTAAGCATCTGACTCTTGACTTCAGCCTAAGTAAGTCATGTTCTTAGGGTTGTGAGATCGAACCCCGCATGGGGCTTCATGCTGGGCATGGAGCTTGCTTAGGATTCTCTCTCTCCCTCTGCCTCTCACTCTCTCTCGTTCTCTCTCCATCTCCCAAAATAAAATAATAAATAAAATAAATTTAAAAATTAGGCATAGAACCTTAATTATATACATACATTTATTACATATTTATACTTTTATTTACATATTTTTATATATGTGTGAGTTCATGTATATATATAGTCATATATATATGTTAAAGAAATACATTATCAATATAAAACCACAAGGGAAAGGCAGAGAAAGACAGACATCATACTACTTAATATTTATATGTGAAATCTAAGAAACAAAACAAACAAACAGACATGGGTACAGAAGACAAACTAGTGATTGCCAGAGGAAATGGCAGCGGGGAGAATTGGTGAACTTGATGAAGGGGATTGAGAGGTATGAATTCCAGTTATAAAATAAATAAGTCATGGGAATGTAATGTACAGTATAGAGAATATAATCATTAGTATTGTAATAACCTGGTATAATGGCAGAGGGTAACTAGAATATCAAGGTGATCATTTTGTAATATATAAACATAGTGAATCCCTACATTATACACCTGAAGCTAATACAATGTATGTCAATTATAATTCAACTAAAACATGTATGAATAAAAAAAGGATTTTGTTAACTTTAAATTTTTATTAAAAAAAGAATATATTAATGTTTTCTCAATTTCTATTTCTAAATTTTTAAAATCACTCAATTCCAAATGTATTTTTAGTTCAAAGTACATTGATTATATTTTATTTAAATTTAGAAAATTGAAATATAACTTTCCTGGAGGCTTGACATTACTTAATCATTTTTTTAAATCATCCTTATCATTAGTTTTCTCTCAGTTATACTATTTCAACATACTTTAATTATCTCTTCTGATCATTCTACTTTGTAAATGTTTATGTTCTTGCAGTGGTAATGATAAAATAGTCAAATCATAATGGAAAATTATTGACTTAGTTAATCATCTAAGACTAATGACCAATGATATGGTTTTCAAAACAACAATTACGGTTTACATTTGATGATAACCTGCATTTGGTTGGGAAATTGTTTTGCTGTAAATTCAAAAATTAATAGCTCTCTTAAATTTCTACTACCCGAATGCATTCCTTTTGTCTTTTATTTGATAATATTCAAACAGTAATCAGATCAGGGTGTTTAGAATCCATTAGATTCAAGTGTAGATTCTGGCTATACCATTTATCAATACCCGATCCAGGCCAACTTATTTTAAAGTTTCTGATACTCAGTTTCTTCATCTGTAACATGACAGCAATAATACCTCCCTTGCTGGGTAGCTTTGAGATCTTCTATACAATGCAGGTGGTAAAGCAATTAACATTGTAATTTTTTTATGGTACAAACTTCAGACAGCAGAATACTTCTGGGGGCTAAGTTAATACGGAAATGTGAAGGAAATTCTTCATCCCTTCTCCTACTCCTTGCTGGCCTAAAAGTCTTATTTTATAAGCAGGGTGGCATAAGACTAAAGAAAATAAAGTGAGACCATATGTATTCACAACACAATGGATTTAACAGCAGATGAAGGGGAGGAAAGGACTATGAATGGTTACAGTCACAGTTTATACCAGGTTTTCCCCACCCAGATTCATGAATGGAATTCAGCACACTACAAATCATCTTATGTTTAAAATTCTACGTGAAGTGTACTTTCTGGAGGAAGGAGTCACAAGTTTTATCATAGTCTCAATTCAGTCTATGACCTCTGCACCTCAAACAACTGACTTAAAAGCTCGCACTCTTCTTTATTTGCCTTACTGTTTGAATAATTGGCAAATAAATAGATGGGAGTTCTGTTTTTAATCATTACTTTTGCATTTTCTTACTTGTGTATGCATGTTGCAGAGAGTAGAAATAATGACAAGGCAGGTGACTTTTAGAATGGAAACTCAACAGAGAAAGAATAAATCTTCTTTGTTATAAAAGAAAAATCATGTGATCCAATGTCTTTTGTAGACAAAAGACAGCTTTTTCTTTATTTGTTAGTCATTTCTCAATTAAATTGGAAGAGAAATAAAAAATAGAGAGAACCTAAAAACTAATCAAGGCAGTCATTTTCTAATTCTGCTAAAAAAGTTTTCATGATGAATTTTTAGTTTATCTTCTTGAACTTTTGGATTTGTGTCCCATAGTACTACTGTTTGATTTGCATCATAGTGCCAGGGATTTAATTTACCAGTCTGGATGATTGATATTATTTATATTTATATTTAATATTATTCTACAAATATGTATTGAATACCTACTATTGTCAACCCTATACTAGACATTGCCCATACATGATTCTTGACATCATGGTTCAGATGGAGGAATAGCCATTAATTAAATAACCAAACATATACAAAATATGAAAGTGATATTGTGATGGATACTGGAGAGGACTGGTAATTGTGTAAAAGTGCATACAATTAGAAAGTAGGACACTCTGGAAGAAAAAATACTTGTGTGGGACCTGAAGGTTAAGAGTTAACTGAATCAAGAAGGGTGGGAAGCATGCCCCAGGCTGAGGAAACCACCTGCAATCACCTATGATAACAAAGTTATGGTGTATGTAAAGACCTAGATGGCCAGTGAGATTAGAGCAGAAAGAGCTGGGCAAGGGCCTTACAAGATGATGCTGGAGAGATGGGGCAGGACCATATTGGACAGTATAGGCTAGGTTGATGAGCTTTCTTTTATCCTAAGAGCCTGAAACATTTAAAGCAGTTAGGTGCCATGATTACATTATACTTATATTTTAGAAAGTGCTGCCTGCACAGAGAAAATGCTGTGGGACAAGAATAGATGTGGATAGACCACCTGGGAGGCTATTTTGGTGTCCCAGAAAAGAGATGATGAAAGCACACTGGAATTCATGGGAGGTAGTATTTGGGGGTAGAAGGAAGTGGATGTGTATGAAATCTATACAGTCAGCTTTACAGGATTCAGTAATGAGTTAAATGTGGAATGAGAGATTGAGAAAGACGCAGCACCATCCAAGCCTTCCAGCCAGCAGAATTTGATGAATGTGCTCCTATTATTAGAAAACACCAGAATGGAGTGGGTTCGGGTAGACTGCAGGGAAGATAGTAAAATTCTGTTAGTTATTATGAATTTGAGAGCCTTTTGAATATCTAAAGATGTCAGTAGACTTTAAATAAAAGATTTGTCGCCAAAGAGTGGTTTGAGTTAGAGATATATATTGGTATGTCATTGAATCTGTGAGCATGAATGATTTTCCCAGTGAGAAGGGATAAAATGAGAAAAATGGATGGCCTAGAGTAGAGTCTGGGAAATTTTAAATTTTAATTGCTGGGTAGCAAAGGGTGGTCATGTAAAGGGAGGCAGAGAAGGAGCAGCTGGTTATAACAATTGGTGAGGGTTGTGACATGGAATTTTTAAATGAGAGTGCTTCAAAAAGATAGCCAAAACAAACTGAGGTTTTTGGAAGGAAGGGGATTGGGGGACTGGGTGAACCTGGTGGTGGGTACTAAGGAGGGCAAGTATTGCATGGAGCACTGGGTATGGTGCATAAACAATGAATCTTGGAACACTGAAAAAAAAATAAAATTAAATAATAATTAAAAAAAGACAGCTGAGATTGGCATTATAGAATGCTGGTAAGAGGGAAGAATGAAAAGTGCTTGTTGTCTTTGATGATGCAAATATCAACAAGACCTTCCCGAGAGCTATTTCAGTGGATGTTAGGAATGAAGCCAGATTAGCCTGACCTAGAGATTGAGAGGTAAGAAAGTGGAGATAGTCAGTACAGATAGTCCTTTGGGAAGTTTGTGAAGGAGAGAGAGCCTTAGCTGGAGGAGAACAAAGGGCCAGTTCTATGTTAAAAAAAAAAAAAAAAAAAAGGAAAAAGAAACTTCTGTCTGAGAGTTGTTGTTTTTTTATAAAGTAGGAGGAGAGATCATTTCTGAATATGAGGAATTTGAAGAGGTAGGAGGTTATCAGAGGTTCTTGATGAGATTCAAAAAGTTTTGAAATGGTTGTAGCAGATTGGAAAGACAGTTTTCAGAGAGACACAGTAAGGTTCATAGAAGGTATTTCAGGGCATTTTTGAGTTTGGTAATCATTAATTTATGATGGAATGAATTTGACCTACTGTGAATTCTTAAGCAGCACTTCTGTTGCTCTGGGGAAGCCATAGAGAACTCAGATGTGCATTGTTTCATTCAGACCTGTAGTTCTACCATCCAAGTGCAATGAAAACAAACAAAAAAACAGTGAGGCAGGGACACCACTATGTATTATCAGCATGATAAGTGGGAAAGTGAAGATCGTAGAGAAGCAAAGGAATGGCCTGTCCAAGAGTGATTTAAAGATGGTTGTCTTGGGCAGGGTTGAATGATAAGGCTGGATGTGGAAATGCATTCATGAGAGATGATAGCAAGTCCACGCTGTGACTCTGGGGTAGATGGCTGAAGTGGAAAAGGAGAGAAGAGCTTTGGAGATAAAGAGAAGAGCATTAGACAGAGGAGGCCATGGTGATGATGGATCATTAAGATGAATACTGTGATAGACATAAATATCAGCCTCTGGAACAAAAAAAGACTATGAGTCGGTGCCAGAGTCCTCAAGGGGAGAAGTGAACAGGATGTCTGCAGATGTTAACAGTGAGAAATTGGTCAGTGTGATAGTTTATGCTTTGTGGGTTTTTTTTTTATTGTGTTTTAATTATTATGTTCGGTCAGCCAACATACAGTTTATGCTTTAAAAAGAGAATTTAGGTGTAAGGGAGCTCTAGTGGGAACAAGAAGAATGCCAATTTCTGTTCTTGACCATAAGGTTCATGAGATGGTGAGAAAATAGCCAAAGCTGCAAAACTGGTATCTTCAGAGGCAAACCAGAATTCAGTTAATGGAGAAGACATGGGGGCTTTGCAGGTCTTGCACTGATAGCTCCAGAGGGTAACATGGAAGGATTTGGGAAGAGAGGAGGGGATTGATGACTGGGTTAGGGACAAAGAAGGCCAGAGAAATCTGGAAAAAAATATACTTGATTTAAAATGTTCCCTTCTTATCAAGAGGTGTCAGAAAATGGTTTTCTAACCAAAAAGAGATATTAATTCACTTTGATTAGAAAAACAAATATTGTGACATGCATCCCTTATATCTGTTAGGATTCATGCACAAAGGGATATTGTGCAAAATCCCACAGGATTAACAAGTAGAGAATTTTATTATCTTTCCCCAGGAGGAAGCAGGTTAAAACAAAACAATGGAATAAGAAACAAGTGAAATATTAGTAAATGAAACAACCTAAAACAAACTAAGAGAGCTAAGAAATAGTTTTATTATAGGTACTTTTCCCAGTTGTTTCCAAAAAGTATATGAACACTTGACAGAAATGTCACCAAGACTGATTGATGGGTATGTTTTATTTTTAATTCAAGTGAAGGTCCATATTATGTGGGCGCTGTCCAGTAAACATGTTTTTGAGTGCAACAGATGATGAAGTGTGTTCTATAATTATTTGAAAGTAGCTCTTACTAATGAGTAACGAGATACAAGGTAGGAACCATTTGACTCCAAGGAAAGATAATGTGCTCTCTGAAATACGTGAGATAGATAGAGATACATACTTAGATAGAGATATATAAGTATATAAGCTAAGTATACTTGATAAGATATATAAGCATATGTATCTATGTATATAAAAACGAAAAACACTATGGTTAGGAGAGTAACCAGAATTGAAAGGTCACAAAGTAACAGTGGTATGAACAGAGAGACATGGTTTTGTGATAATTTTGAGTGAGTTGTGATTGTTGAAGACATGTCTAGCATTGGTTTTCTTCCAAAATAGTCCAGCACTATTAGTTAACCAAAACTGCTGAGAAAGTAATGGATGAAAGCAAAGCACAGTACAGTGACCAGTGAGTAGATTTGAGGTCAGAAAGACCTGAGTCCCACTCTGCCACTTAGTAGCTGTGGGCTTTCACCAAGTTCCTTAGTTCCCCTGACCCTCTGACCCTCAGTTTCTTCTTTGTGAAGTAGAGATCGTCATGGCTGCTGGAGGGTGGCTGGGAGGCTTATATGAAATTCTGTAGCTAGTGTGAGAAAGTACCTGACACATGGGAGCTGCTTGGCATCCTCTCCTTGAGGTTTTGCAATATAGTCATTGACCATGGGCTTGCAAACCAGACACAAATCCCAGCCCTGCTACTTACTAGCTATTTGACTTGGGCCAAGTCACTTATCCTTCCTGTGATTCGGTTTTCTCATCTGCAAAAAGAGATAATAACACCACTCATCTCAATAGGGCTATTGTCAGAATTAAACATATTTATGCCTTTTTAAACACAGCTTGATGCATCGTAAGTATCCAATAAATATTTTTTGTAAAGATTGTATTAAAATTCCTTAATTATAAAGTAGTACTAACTAATTAGAAGCTTTTATTTATAGACTCATTAAGGACCTTTTGTTAAGGTATACAATCAAGAAGGGGAAATGTATGAAAATAAAGAGTTTTAGTTGAACCTTACAATATTTTTAAAAATCTCACTAAGGTGTTTCATTCATCTGATGTGGTCTCTATGCTTTTTGAAAATCAGTATAATTCATGGTAATAGTGTGCCAAAAAGCATACAGGACTCTATAAAAAGTAATCTCCTGCTCATTGATCAGCCTCAGGTTCTACTCCCTTTTCTCAGCCAATTTTTCAATGCCTTTGCAGCAGTTTAGATGTAATTACAAACATCTGGTCCCACTGACATCCCTTTAGTTTCACAGGGTTATTGCTTAAGCTCCAGACACTCTTTTTAGAAGCACCATTTTATTGTTCATTTAGTAGAAATGAAGCAACTCTGAGTGCAATATGGTTGCAGTGAAATAAGTAATTTCTGGGAACCCATAGAGACAATGTTTACTACTTTGTTCTTGGTAAATACATGTGCATTTCCCTTGAACATATTACTTGCGGATAGTATTTACTTTTTTCAGCCACAAAAAGGGGAAATGGAGGGAGTTAAGATGCTTGAAAAATATGTATGCTATGTTTATTGTCATTTGGTTGGCTCATTTCCTCACATTTTTGCATTAATTATTAAGCAGATAGTTCTCAATTTTTCAAGAAGGAAATGACTGGGTACTTTTCTAGAAAGTCTCTTGCAATCTTCTGGTATCTTATATAATTTACATAGACCAGGCATAAAAAATAATTAAAATTCTTGGAAGATTTTGGTAGCCCTAAGTATTTTGAGATCTTTGAAAAAAAAGGTCTTACTGAATGGAATGATAAAAGCACAAAAAGATCAACTATGGGCATGATGCAAAGAAACTGGGTCATGGGGGCTGGAATCCAATGGTTGGAATCTCAGCCCTCCCATTAGACAGCTATGTAATCATTACTAAGGTATTTCCTTTCTCTGCTCCTCTATATAGTAGGGCTAATAATAGCCATAAAGAGTGTTGTGAAGATTTAATGCAATCATATGGATTGTTCCACCAGTACTATGCATTATCCATAATAAATGCTCTGTTAAATTTCTTCCGTTCCCATCAGTAAGTACATGCTGCACATAGTTTTACTCAACAGTCTTCTAGATGTATCACAGAAGAAATTTCTTCAAAATTGTAATACAAACCATAAGAGACTGTGGACTCTGAGAAACAAACTGAGGGTTTTGGAGGGGAAAAGGGTGGGGCTTGGGTGAGCCTGGTGGTGGGTATTATGGAGGGCACATATTGCATGGAGTGCCGGGTGTGGTGCATAAACTATGAATCCTGGAACACTAAAAAAATAAAATTTTAAAAAAATTGTAATATGATTACATAGGTGTTAAAGAAATAAAGACTGAGACCACTTTATTTGTAAACATGTGTGTACATTCATTATCAGTAGGATCACTGATTGTTCTTAAAGTCTTGATTTAAATGGAAAACTCATGAGAACATGTAAAGATAAAAGTAAAATATACAAAGATTTTCTTATTGTTTTGAAGCAAAAGTATTAAAATGTATTCATGTCAGATTTAAAGTAGGATGTCAATTTAAATTTTATTGTAATATTGTTGTCATTACTACTGTGTTTTCTGGACAAAGCCAAATACATTTTCTTTATTCAAGAGTATATCTGGTTAGCAACTGTGGCCTTTTCATTCTATCTTAACTTTTTTTTTTTTTTAAGATTTAATTTATTTATTTGACAAACAGAGATCACAAGTAGGCAGAGAGGCAGGCAGCGGGGTGTGGGGGGGGGGAGCAGGCTCCCTGCTGAGCAGAGAGCCCGATGTAGGGCTCCATCCCAGGACCCTGGGATCATGACCTGAGCCGAGGGCAGAGGCTTTACCCCACCGAGCCACCCAGGCGCCCCTCTATCTTAACTTTTAAAAAATGATGTGGACTGTTTTTTTTCACATGGACACACTTATTCTAATTTTAAAAACTGGTAGAAAAAAACTTCAAATTTTCAAACTTAGACAAACATTATATTCCTTAGGATAATGAAATTCTATATTCTTTTTTTTTTTTTGATGTTTCACTTTCTTTTATTAATTTTTTATTTTTTATAAACATATATTTTTTATCCCCAGGGGTACAGGTCTGTGAATCACCAGGTTTACACACTTCACAGCATTCACCAAAGCACATACCCTCCCCAATGTCCATAATCCCACCCCCTTCTCCCAAACCCCCTCCCCCCAGAGGGAGACAAATCATAAGGATAATGAAATTCTAAAAAGAGATACTGACATTTTATGCCATTGTAGAATTTTAAAATTATTTTAGTTTGTTTACATAATGTCAACATCTCAAAATCGTTTAGTGGTTGTTTTTTTTTGTTTGTTTGTTTTGTTTTGTTTGTTTGTTACAGAAAAGAGAACTAAAAATAGAAAATAAATGATTTGCCCAAAGTTACACAATATATAAGTGTTTGATCCAGATGGATCCTAAATTTTCTGACTTTTAGTTCATCTCAATGTCTATTATATCATGCTGCAAAATTTCTTTCCCCTAAATAACAAGTAGTCATGGCAAATAGCTTTATAGTCCTATTTTTTTCAATTATGTTACTGACTGGCTTCTGAGATGTGTGGTGATTGCAATTAATTTAGTCATTTTATAGGTTTATTTTGTCTGAAACTGCTTAATGAGGTAATCCAAATCTTGTATATAACAAAATTAAGTGAATGAAACTAATCTGTATATTAAAATATGAGTGGATGTAATGCAATTTCAGTTTTTGCAATCTCTTTTTAATTAAGTTTTTTTAATGTTAATACCAGTATAGTTAACATAAGTGTTACATTCTTCAATCTCTTTTTTCAAAATATAATTGACTACAAGAAGCTTTCTAGAAATCCTATCTAAATAATATTCTAGTCTAGCATTCTGGTTGGGTTAGCACTAATGCGCACTATGCATTGTCCTAAGGAAATGTGAGGGCAGAATCATCTTTTGAATAATGATGCTTATTTATAGATGACCAACCAGGATAATATAGTAGTTTAACAGAATTGAGGCAACATTCAAAGAAACTGTCATAAGAATCTGAGAGTAGAGTCAGTATTTGGGGGTCAGACAAATATGCATTGGAATCCCGGGTCCTCCACCAGTTAACTCTGTGACAGGTGCAGCGAGGGCCACACAAGCTCTCCTGTCCATGGATTCCTCTTCTTTGAAATCACTGAAAAGGGTGCAGTGGCAGCTGCCTAAGCTTAGAAATCCGCTTGCCAGTGTTCAAGATTCAAATCCATGGATAACTAGTCATGTAGCTTCCAGCATGCACTGAGTCCACAATTCCAAATCCATAAACCTCTGCAATCCCAGTGTTTTAGGAGTTCATTTGCCTAGAATACCCATTCTGTGCTGACCTGAACTACTTATCATCTTTACTTCTCCCACTTAGTGTGAAGAGTCTATGTTATGTATCATCTGATACCATCTGATACCCTATTTGTGATGTTATAAAATTTAGAATTTTCATATCATGTTAATTTCTACAATAAAATAAATAGTGAAATTCTGAGTTCCAAAGCTCACTTAGTTCCAAAAGCGTTTAAGGAGTTACTGGGAACCTATGCCTCACAGCTTCCTCATCTATGAAATGGGCATGAAATATCTCAAATCACTGGATTGTAGAGACTATGACATAAGGAAACTGCATAAGAGACTAAATGAGATAAGGAAACTGCAAAAGTTTCCCCTGTCTTTTCATTCCATTTTTGGTTTTCTTTTTGTTTTCTGGCAAAAACAATTAATATGAACTCTATCCTCTTAAAAAATCTGTAAGTACACTCTATCTTATTATCTATAAACCACATGTTTTGCAGTGGATCTAACACTCATCTTGTATAACTGTAACTTTTTATTTATTTATTTATTTATTTATTTATTTATTTGGGAAAGATAGCGTGGGGAGAGGGGCAGAGGGAAAGGAGGCAAATCTAAAGCAGGATCCACACCAGCATGGAACTTGATGTGGCACTCCATCTCACGACCCTGAAATCATAACCTGAGTCAAAATCAAGATTTAGATGCTTAAGCTTAACCAACTGAGTTACCCAGGCACCCATATATCTGTAAATTTATACACAGAAACTGATTATTTTTGCATATAAATTTGAAACTGCTATTTTGTAAAAGAACATTGAAGGAAAAAAAAAGCATCATGGAAAATTTCAAAATATTGTTAGGCACTTTCAAATTTATTTATGAATAATACTTTTTAAAAATACTGTTGAAGGGGGAGATGAACCATGAGAGACTGTGGACTCTGAGAAATAAACTGAGCCTTTTGGAGGGAAGGGAAGTGGGAGGTTGGGTGAGCCTGGTAGTGGGTATTATGGAGGGCATGTATTGAATGGAGCACTGGGCGTTGTGCATAAACAATGAATTCTGGAACACTGAAAAGAAATTTAAAAATAAATAAAAATTAAAAAAAAAAAAACTGTTTAAGGGACACCTGGATGACTTGGTTGGTTAAACATCTACCTTCAGCTCAAGTCATGATCCCAGGGTGCCAGGATCCTGTATCAGTCTCCTTGCTCAGCAGGGAGCCTGCTTCTCACTCTGCCTGCTGCTCCCCCTGCTGGTGCTCCCCCCAACCCTCTCTCTATTTCTCTGACAAATATGTGAATAAAATCTTTTAAAAAATAAAAATATGTAAAAACACTGTCGAATTACAGACTATGGAAAGCACCATTCTCCTTCAGAGATTAACATTGCTAAAAATCAATCATCCCAGAGGAGAGGCATCCTCAGACCCACACACTGAACTTTCCCTCCTATTAACCTCCTATTTTCTTCTAATTTTTATAACCTCAGCAGCCTGATTTGTCTACTTAAGGGATGGAGTACAGGCTTGGGAGGGCAGTTCTTTTTTTCTCTCTCTTTTTTTTTATTATCTTAAATTTTTATTTTTTTATAAACGTATAATATATTATTAGCCCCAGGGGTACAGGTCTGTGAATCACCAGGTTTACACACTTCACAGCACTCTCTGTAGCACATACCCTCCCCAATGTCCATAACCCCACCACCATTTCCTGACCCCCCTCCCCCCAGCAACCCTCAGTTTGTTTTGTGATATTAACAGTCTCTTTGGGAGGGCAGTTCTAAAGGTTAGCTCTAAAAGGGTTAGTTTTTGATTGCCAGGTCCCTTGTACCAGTCTTTCCCTGTTATATCTTGGTGGTCAGGCATTCAAACTGGAGAACTGGAGGTGACTACCGATCTGACGGTTTTTGCTTAGAGTTTTCATTGATTACATTTACAGAAAACCTTACAGAGAAAATCCAATGAAAGAAAAAAAGTGAGGCTTTATAGAAGTTACTGAACTTGATGAAAATCTACAGTGTTACTTCTTTTTATAACTTTATTATTTATATAATACAAATAGATCCTTAACATTTTACAGTTATATTTTTGTTCAAAAATGTTTTTCATTTTAATCGAATGCTGATCACGTGTATATCATATATGTGTATGTATCCAGCTTTTATATAACATGTATACATGCACATATATATGTTATATAAAAGTAAACAAAAGAAAAATAAATGGTATCTTCTGCTCATACTAATACCCTCAGCAGATTCTATTCACTTCATGGAGCTTTGGCTTTCAATATAAAATGTGACCTTTTCTTCTGTCTTACTCTGAAATCATGGAGAACTTCATAATAAGAAGAGTGAACCAACAGCAATTTAACATTTTCAGTTCTTGTGGAAATTTCCTCTTACAATGAGACAGGCAGAAATGGTATTTATGACTAAAGTGCTATTTTGAAATAAATAGAAGAGTGAAATATTACAGATGTCATTATAAAATGCAAATATCACAGCAGAGTAGATTAGACATTGAGGTCCCAGCTGGGTTTTACTTGAACCTATTACTGTATAAAGATGAACACTGTTAAAGTTTTTCTTGTTCCTTCTTTCTCATAAATAAATAAATAAATACATAAATAAATATATATATATTTTTTAAAGTGGTACCTAGATGGCTCTGCTGTTAAGCATCCAACTCTTGGTTTCATCTCAGGATCATGAGGTCAAACCCCATGTCAGCCTTCACACTCAGAGGGAAGTCAGATTGAGATTCTCTCCCTCTCCCTCTGCCCCTTCCCCCACTCCCTTGCTAGCACACACTTTCTCTCTCTAAAATAAATAAATGACTAAAATTTAAAAAATATATATTTTCTTGTTAGTAGTAAGCCTCTTTGTATAATCCATAGCTATGCTCATCTTACACAAATCATGACTTTTTTGTAAGTTTGCCAGAGAATATTTATGAATGGCCTAACAACAACAAAGTATTTTAAAAATTTAAATTCAAAATCATGTGTTCATTATTATTTATAGGCTAGAGATTAGATAGAGTTAAGAGGCAGAAGGTGGAGTGAAGGTGGGAATCAGAGATACAAGTAGGGAAAGAGGAGAAAGAGGGCGTGGAGCGCCGGGGATGAGGTGACAGAGATGGTGCTGGGTTTGAAGTCCCACCTCTGTGAAATGGATGAGACAGTCTAATCTAACCTCTGCCCAAGCAATATATCTCATTGACTTCTTTAAACACAAAAGTAGTTTTAAAAGTATTTCCACGTGCCCTTCCTCTCACACTCCCATTGCGAGATCCTATGACTTGCTTGTACTTATTTTGCCCGTGCTATTGCTGACTCTGAAAAACATTTTTGTTGACCAATATTAAATTTCCAAAACATACATTAAAGATATTTTAATTGATACTTCAGATTGAAATTTCCTGTCAGCTGTAGCGTTTCCAATTCGGTCTGCAGGACTTCCACTAAAGTAGGTCAATCAAGCAGGGCCGGGACTGCCAATTGTGTACTTGAATCAGAAAAGCTTATCTAGAAGAGCCAGGTAGTTACCATGGAGAAGGAGCGTTCAGGCAGCACATGATTAGTGAAATGGACATTTTATTGTATGTGACCAGGAGTTATTAGTGGGCTTTGGTTAGCTGTGGTTTTTGTTACAATTACATTGCCTAGTTTTAAATAAACTAATGTCCCTCAGTATGTGCATATAAGTAATTTTTTCTCTCTCTCGAAATACTGTGTCACAGAATAGCACAACAGGAAGTTTGCAGTGCAGGAAATATGTGTAGGACTGAGGGGAGACAATCCAGGGAAAAGCCTGATTTTTGCTATGATTACCCATAGAGTCTGTGACTAATCACTTCAGGGTCAATTCTGTAATTCATAAGCAAAAGTTTTAAAAATATTTTTAGAAAAGTGGTAAAACTATGCATGTAACAATTTATAATAAGAATAAATACTTGGTGAAAATACAGAAAGCATAAAGAAGCAAATAAAGATTATCTATGATTTCATTATCCAGAGTCAAATGCCATTAAATTTTGGATATATTTATTTCCACTATTTGTTCTATATCTATTTTTTAAAGATTTATTTATTTATTTAAGAGAGAGAACATAGGGGTTGGGTAGAGGGAGAGGGAGAGTCTCACGCAGACTCTCAGCTCAGCACAGAGCCGCACTCAGGGCTCAGTCTCACAAGCCTGATATCATGACCTGAGCAGAAACCAAGATCCCAATGCTTAACTGACTGTGCCACCCAGGCACCCCTGTTCTGCATCTATTTTTAACATAGTTGAAATAATTCTGTATATGAAATACCATAATTTTATTCTTTACATTTATTATTTTTTTTTCCAGAATGTAAAGGCTTTATTTACACTTTTTTTTTAATTTTTTATTTTTTACAAACATATATTTTTATCCCCAGGGGTACAGGTCTGTGAATCACCAGGTTTACACACTTCACAGCACTCACCAAAGCACATACCCTCCCCAATGTCCATAATCCCACCCCCTTCTCCCAAACCCCCTCCCCCCAGCAACCCTCAGTTTGTTTTGTGAGATTAAGAGTCACTTATGGTTTGTCTCCCTCCCAATCCCATCTTGTTTCATTTATTCTTCTCCTACCCACTTAAGCCTCCATGTTGCATCACCACTTCCTCATAACATGGATGGAACTAGAGCATATCATGCTTAGCGAAATAAGTCAAGCAGAGAAAGACAACTATCATATGATCTCCCTGATATTCTTTACATTTAAACAGAACAATTTTCATAGCTTTTCTATAAATTCTTCATTAAAATTATTTCAGTAGCAGGGTTATTTGGTGACACAGTCAGTTAAGTGTCCAGCTCTTGATTTCAGCTCAGGTCTGATCTCAGGTTCGTGATATCGAGCCCCACCTCAGAGCTCTGAGCTCAGCATGCAATCTGCGTGGGATTTTCTCTCTCCCTCTGCCCCTTCCCCTACCCTAAATAAATAAATAAACAAATAAATAAGTCTTAAAAAAATAATTTCAATAGCTAAATAATATTTATTTATTAAACAATATTTATAAGATAAAAATGAAATGAAAATTATAAAAGTTGCTTGGAAAAAGTATTAAATTGATTCCAGAATATCAGTTTACATATTCATAAAATGTTTACAAATACCTATTTCATGTGTAAGTATGTGTAAATATATACATTATCATATATACACACACACACACAGCATATAACATTTGGCCCAAAGCTACAATTTATCTTGCATTTCTTTTTATTAGTGATACATCTTTAAAATGTTTATTAGCCATTTATGTTTTCTCTGTGAATTTTCTGTTTATGTATTTGACCCATTTTACTCCTGAGAACATTATTACTATCCATTATCAATTTACATAAGCATTTGACATAGCAATTTGTGAAAATGGTAGCATATATTGTGCTATGTTTCTCTCATTCAATTACATTTTCAAGGGTTTTTGACAAACTGAAGTTCTTATTGTTTGTGTTTTTCTATTTTATCTAACATTTTTATATACCTTCCATTTTTAAGCTTAGAAAATATTTTTACCTTGTTATTTGTTAGATATCAACCTTTTTGCTTTCTTCTGGAAAAGAAGTATTATGGTATCTTTTTTACATTTATCTCCTTAATTCACCTGAAATTTAGTTGGTTGAAGACTGTTTTATTAGCAGGATTTTTTAAATATTATTTTGAGTGGTTATTCTGTTTTGGACCAATATGGGCATGTTTATTGGTCTATAAAATTGGGATGGAAACATAGTACCTAAGGAGAAGAGTAGGTGGGACCAGACACCAGGATACTTCTACGATCTCTCTTCTTTGCACATTAGTTTCATTTTCTTTTTGCAGTGGAGATATGGTGACCATTTCTGTATAGCCTCACAGCTTTGCCACCAGAGAGTAAGTCCCTCCCTGCTAAGATTTACTTAAGAAAGTTGTCACATAATGGGTCACATGTCTTTCCTAGGTCAAAGTTCTAAGATTAGCCATCCCCACTTGAGCCACATAGCTGGACAAGGAAGGGAGTAGTTATCCAAAAAGGAGAGTGCTGCAGCTAACAAGAAGGAGGAAGGTGTTGGATGGACAGGAAGAGGGTGGGATTCTCAGGTGGAAATGAGACTTCCTCTCAGTGTTCTGTTGGAATTTGTGTCCCTATTTGAAGTTTGCGGAGTTTGCAAAATATGCTCTTATCCTTCCCACTCTTCTCACTCATACGGAATGTGGCACCAACTGAGTGGGGAAAAAAGGACACCAGACAGATGGCTATTAACACATTAGTATTTTGCTTATAAAGTTGATTGGAGATAATAACATTCCTATTGCCCAACAAGTGGGGTTTTAGTATGTGACTACTGAATTAAACCTGTCCTCTCTTGCTACAGGTTTGCCCTTAATAAGGGCAAAGCCCCCTGATAAACCCAGTACAGGGATAAACAGAAAATCCTGGCATCTCCCCCAAAGACATGTGTTTCCCGGTTTGGAAGGAAGGGATTTTTCTTGAGAAAGTGAACAAAATGAAACTAGAACTAGGAGGATCCCTGGAGAACACAATATTTAAGAGGTTGGTAGACAAAGAATCCTCAATGAGTCCTCCAAAAAAGTGGGGTTAGGAATTTTGACTCCAGGTAAGAGGAAGATACAGACAGAGAAGCTGCTGCAGGTGTGCCTGGCTTGTGTTAGTACTGTGACCATTAAACCCACCCCCTGATCACCTTTACTTCATGACTATACAGCAACCAATGTGGTGGCATAGAATTTAGTCATGCTTGGCTTCTTAATGGAGCATGGTGCTCCCATGATTTCAAACCTGCGTCCTCATCAACATAAAGAAAATTTGGGGCCTAAAGACTTAACTCTAGAATTTAATGTTATCATGGGTTGACTATTCATTTAGGAAAATCTAACTGAGATTTTATACTGAACACTTGATTTTTTTTTTCATGCTGCCACTGTTGTGCAGTAAGACAAGCTAAATTTAATTGGGGCTCAAAAGTGCCATAGTACATCTTGCAATGGCTTTGCTTTTGAGTTTAAGAATGATTGAATTTGTATCTTTTAGAAACTGTATTTTTAGTTTTTATTTGTGACAAATTGGCTGAATCTTAAGGAAATGTATATGTCTATGCATATACTATATGATGTTTACAGAATCACATCTTGCCTTAATAGATAATGTAGGTAGCCAATAGCCAGTGTGTCTAAACATAATCTAAAGGTGACCCTGAGATAATGACCTGAGCCGTAATCCAAAATCAGCTGCTTAACCAAATGAGCCACTCAGTTGCCCAAGAAAGTATTGTGCTTTTAAAATAAGAAATTTGAAACTCAAGCGACTAAGAGGCAGTGAGAATTGGGTGTACAGCTGACAATGAAGACAGTACAGGAAGCAGACTAAAAGGGAAAACTTGAAGAAAAATGGTGAGGATTAATGTTACTTTTATTGTTTTGTTTTTTTTTAACAAACATATATTTTTTATCCCCAGGGGTACAGGTCTGTGAATAGCCAGGTTTACACACTTCACAGCACTCACCATATCACATAATCTCCGCAATGTCCATAACCCAACCTCCCTTCTCCCCACCCCCCTCGCCCCAGCAACCCTCAGTTTGTTTTGTGAGATTAAGAGTCACTTATGGTTTGTCTCCCTCCCAATCCCATCTTGTTTCACTTATTCTTCTCCTACCCCCTTAGCCCCCATGTTGCATCTCCACTTCCTCATATCAGGGAGATCATATGATAGTTGTCTTTCTCCGATTGACTTATTCCGCTAAGCATGATACCCTCTAATTCCATCCACGTCATCGCAAATGGCAAGATTTCATTTCCTTTGATGGCTGCATAGTATTCCATTGTGTATATATACCACATCTTCTTTATCCATTCACCTGTTGATGGACATCGAGGTTCTTTCCATAGTTTGCTATTGTAGACATTGCTGCTATAAACATTCGGGTGCACAGGCCCCTTCGGATCACTACGTTTGAATCTTTAGGGTAAATACCCAGTAGTGATATTGCTGGGTAATACGGTAGTTCTATTTTCAACATTTTGAGGAACCTCCATGTTCTTTTCCAGAGTGGTTGCACCAGTTTGCATTCCCACTACAGTGTAGGAGGGTTCCCCTTTCTCCACATCCTCGCCAGCATCTGTCATTTCCTGACTTGTTAATTTTAGCCATTCCGACTGTGTAAGGTGATATCTCATTGTGGTTTTGATTTGTATTTCCCTGATGCTGAGTGATATGGAGCACTTTTTCATGTGTCTATTGGCCATCTGGATGTCTTCTTTGCAGAAATGTCTGTTCATGTCTTCTGCCCATTTCTTGACTGGATTATTTGTTCTTTGGGTATTGAGTTTGATAAGTTCTTTATAGATTTTGGATACTAGCCCTTTATCTGATATGTCATTTGCAAATATCTTCTCCCATTCTATCAGTTGTCTTTTGGTTTTGTTAACTGTTTCCTTTGCTGTGCAAAAGCTTTTGATCTTGATAAAATCCCAATAGTTCATTTTTGCCCTTGCTTCCCTTGCCTTTGGTGATGTTCCTGGGAAGATGTTGCTGCGACTGAGGTCGAAGAGGTTGCTGCCTGTGTTCTCCTGAGGATTTTGATGGATTCCTTTCTCACATTGAGGTCCTTCATCCATTTTGAGTCCATTTCCATGTGTGGTGTAAGGAAATGGTCCAATTTCATTTTTCTGCATGTGGCTGTTCAATTTTCCCAACACCATTTATTGAAGAGGCTGTCTTTTCTCCATTGGACATTCTTTCCTGCTTTGTCGAAGATTAGTTGACCATAGAGTTGAGGGTCTATTTCTGGGCTCTTTCTTCTGTTCCATTGATCTATGTGTCTGTTTTTGTGCCAGTACCATGCTGTCTTGATGATGACGGCTTTGTAATAGAGCTTGAAGTCCAGAATAGCAATGCCACCAACTTTGGCTTCCTTTTTCAATATTCCTTTGGTTATTCAAGGTCTTTTCTGGTTCCATATAAATTTTAGGATTATTTGTTCCATTTCTTTGAAAAAGATAGATGGACTTTGATAAGAATTGCATTAGGTGTGTAGATTGCCTTAGGTAGCATAGACATTTTCACAATATTTATTTTTCCAATTCAGGAGCATGGAACATTTTTCCATTTCTTTGTGTCTTCCTCAATTTCTTTCCTGAGTACTTTATAGTTTTCTGCGTATAGATTCTTTGCCTCTTTGGCTAGATTTATTCCTAGGTATCTTATGGTTTTGGGTGCAATTGAAAATGGGATTGACTCCTTAATTTCTCTTTCTTCTGTCTTGTTGTTGGTGTAGAGAAATGCAACTGATTTCCTTGCATTGATTTTATATCCTGACACTTTACTGAATTCCTGTACAAGTTCTAGCAGTTTTGGAGTGGAGTCTTCTGGGTTTTCCACATATAGTATCATATCATCTGTGAAGAGTGATAGTTTGACTTCTTCTGTGCCAATTTGGATGCCTTTAATTTCCTTTTGTTGTCTGATTGCTGAGGCTAGGACTTCTAGTACTATGTTGAATAGCAGTGGTGATAATGGACATCTCTGTCGTGTTCCTGACCTTAGCGGAAAAGCTTTCAGTTTTCTCCATTGAGAATGATATTTGCGGTGTATTTTTCATAGAATGCTTTGGTAGTATTGAGGTATGTGCCCTCTATCCCTACACTTTGAAGAGTTTTTATCAGGAAGGGATGCTGTACTTTGTCAAATGCTTTTTCAGCATCTATGGAGAGTATCATATGGTTCTTGTTCTTACTTTTATTGATGTGTTGTATCACATTGATTGATTTGCACATGTTGAACCAACCTTGCATCCCTGGAATAAATCCCATTTGGTCTTGGTGAATGATCCTTTTAATGTACTGTTGAATCCTATTGGCTAGTATTTTGTTGAGTATTTTCGCATCTGTGTTCATCAAGGATATTTGTCTGTAGTTCTCTTTTTTGATGGGATCCTTGTCTGGTTTGGGGATCAAAGTGATGCTGGCTCATAAAAAGAGTTTGGAAATTTTCCTTCCATTTCTATTTTTTGGAACAGATTCAGGAGAATAGGAATTAGTTCTTCTTAAATGATTGGTAGAATTCTCCCGAGAAGCCATCTGGTCCTGGGCTTTTGATTGTTTGGAGATTTTTGATGACTGTTTCAATCTCCTTACTGGTCATGGGTCTGTTCAGGGTTTCCATTTCTTCCTGGTTCAGTTGTGGTAGTTTATATTTCTCTAAGAATGCATCCATTTCTCCAGATTGTCAAATTTGTTGGCGTAGAGTTGCTCATATATGTTCCTATAATTGTTTGTATTTCTTTGGTGTTAGTTGTGATCTCTCCTCTTTCATTCATGATTTTATTTATTTGGGTCCTTTCTCTTTTCTTTTTGATAAGTCTGGCCAGGGGGTTATGAATGTTATTAATTCTTTCAAAGAACAAGCTCCTAGTTTCATTGATTTGTTCTATTGTGGTTTTTTTTTTTGTTTGTTTGTTTGTTTGTTTGTTTCTATTTCATTGATTACTGCTCTGATCCTTATGATTTCTCTTCTCCTGCTGGGTTTAGGGTTTCTTTCTCATTCTTTCTCCAGCTCCTTTATGTGTAGGGTTAGGTTGTGTACCTGGGACCTTTCTTGTTTCTTGAGAAAGGCTTGTACCACTATATATTTTCCTCTCTGGACTGCCTTTGCTATGTCCCACAGATTTTGAACCATGTGTTTTCATTATCATTTGTTATCGTGATTTTTTTCAATTCTTCTTTAATTTCCTGGTTGACCCATTCATTCTTTAGAAGGATACTGTTTAGTCTCCATGTATTTGGGTTCTTTCCAAATTTCCTCTTGTGATTGAGTTCCACCTTCAGAGCATTGTGATCTGAAAATATGCAGGGAATGATCCCAATCTTTTGATACTGGCTGAGACCTGATTTAGGACCAAGGATGTGATCTATTCTGGAGAATGTTCCATGTGCACTAGAGAAAAATGTGTATTCTGTTGCTTTGGGATGAAATGTTCTGAATATATCTATGATGTCCATCTGGTCCAGTGTGTCATTTAAGGCCTTTATTTCCTTGTTGATCTTTTATTGCATGATCTGTCCATTTCAGTGAGGGGGGTGTTAAAGTCCCCTACTATTATTGTATTATTGTTGATGTGTTTCTTTGATTTTGTTATTAATTGGTTTATATAGTTGGCTGCTCCCACATTGGGGGCATAGATATTTAAAATTTTTAGATCTTCTTGTTGGACAGAGCCTTTGAGTATGTTATAGTGTCCTTCCTCATCTCTTATCATAGTATTTGGCTTAAAATCTAATTGATCTGATATAAGGATTGCAACTCCTGCTTTCTTCTGATGTCCATTAGCATGGTAACTTCTTTTCCACCCCCTCACTTTAAATTTGGCAATGTCTTTGGGTTTAAAAAGAATTTCTTGTAGGCAACATATAGATGGGTTTTGTTTTTTTTATCTGTTTTGAAACTCTGTGTCTTTTGATTGGGGCATTTAGCCCATTAACATTCAGGGTAAGTATTGAGAGATATGGATTTAGAGCCATTGTATTGCCTGTCAGGTGACTGTTACTGTATATTGTCTCTGTTCCTTTCTGATCTACTACTTTTAGACTCTCTCTTTGCTTATAGGACCCCTTTCAATATTTCCTGTATAGCTGGTTTGATGTTTGCAAATTCTTTCAGTTTTTGTTTGTCCTGGAAGCTTTTAATCTCTCCTATTTTCAATGATCGCCTAGCTGGATATAGTATTCTTGGCTGCAAGTTTTTCTCATTTAGTGCTCTGAATATATCATGCCAGCTCCTTCTGGCCTGCCAGGTCTCTGTGGATAAGTCTGCTGCCAATCTAATATTTTTACCATTGTATGTTACAGACTTCTTTTCCCAGGCTGCTTTCAGGATTTTCTCTTTGTCACTAAGACTTGTAAATTTTACTATTAGATGATGGGGTGTGGATCTATTCTTATTGATTTTAAGGGGTATTCTCTCCACCTCCTGGATTTTGATGCTTGTTCCCTTTGCCATATTGGGGAAATTCTCTCCAATAATTCTCTCCAGTATACCTTCTGCTCCCCTCTCTCTTTCTTCTTCTTCTGGAATCCCACTTATTCTAATGTTGTTTCGTCTTATGGTGTCACTTATCTCTCGAATTCTCCCCTCGTGGTCCAGTAGCTGTTTGTCCCTCTTTTGCTCAGCTTCTTTATTCTCTATCATTTGGTCTCTATATCGCTAATTCTTTCTTCTACCTCATTTATCCTAGCAGTGAGCGCCTCCATTTTTTATGGCACCCATTAATAGCTTTTTTGATTTCAACTTGGTTAGGTTTCAGTTCTTTTATTTTTCCAGAAAGGCTTTTATATCTCCTGAGTGGGTTTCTCTAATATCTTCCATGCTTTTTTCGAGCCTGGCTAGAACCTTGAGAATCGTCATTCTGAACTATAGCTCTGACATATTACCAATGTCTGTATTGATTATGTCCCTAGCCTTTGGTACTGCCTCTTGTTTTTTTTTTTTTTTTTTTTTGCAGTAAATTTTTCCGCCTTGTCATTTTGTCCAGATAAGAGTATATGAAGGAGCAAGTAAAATACCAAAAGGGTGGCAACAACCCCAGGAAAATATCCTTTAACCAAATCAGAAGAGACCCCAAATCATGGGGGGTGGAGAAAGGGGATAAAAAGAGGTTCAGAAAAAAAAAATCAATTAAAAAAAAAGAAAATGAATAAAAAAACTTATAAAAAAGAAAATATATATATTAGATAAACTTTCAGAAAGTGGTTGATTTTGTAGAATTGCTCTTCTTCTTCTCTTCGATCTATCATTGGATTGGTAGGTTTTGCAATCTTTAGATAAGCTATATAGCTGATCGTCTGCTAGCTGAAGTAGTCTCAGCCTGCTACTTCTCCACCATCTTGACTCCCTACTTTTATTGTTTTAATGTGCCAGCTAATAGACATTAATACAAACTTTGAATTTCTACTCTGAAAGACTCATTCAACTTTGCATGGAATGTTATTTCCTTATAGTTGTAGACCTCTGGGAGATAAAACCTCTTATTTTCTTACAGGAGAATGCAAAACAGTAAAGTTTTAATTATGTGATTTAGTCTGGTGTTTCTTGTTAATTTACTTAAAAGTTTAATTATTGACACTGATTTTTCTTCTAGATATTTTTGTGTTCTTTTCGTTCAATACTTCTGTTGGACTGTGGTTTCCAAACTTAAGTTTGTACCAGAACTCCCCAGAGAGCTTGTTAAAACAGACTGCTTGTTCCCTGACCCTTCAGTCTAACTGAGTAGGTCTTGGGTGGAACCTGAGAATCTGCATTCCTGTCAATTTCCCAAGGTAATGCTGATGCGCACTGGTCTGAGCATGACACTTAGCCAGTGTTGTAAAGAATTGACTGCACTCAAAAACAGATGTATTTTTGATGTACTTACTTTTTAGATATTTCCATTCTTATTTTTAAGTGAACCATGACTCTGGATGTTGGCTGCTTGAAGTTGGAAATTTGCAGGACCTGTGGGAATACAGATTTATTAGCGAGTCAAGGTGTCTATGAGTAGTGTCGTGTAGTGCTGTAATGACAGTTCTTTAAACATATCATTTCACAATGATCTCAGTTTGACTCAAGAGCTGCTTCTAAATGATTATTTTTTCTCAATCAGGGTGCACTTTAAACACTAACATGGCTAGAAGAGGAAGGACATATTGGAAATTAATAAAAGAATACCTGCTATGGTGCATGTTTTCAGAAGCATGTTTTATGAATCAGCTGTTGTCCCAGCTACAAAACTCAGAAATTCAACCCTTGGTCTAAGAGTGATTTCAAACAATTCTTCCAAGACAATTTCTCTCTTATATTTATGGAAGAATGTACCTATATAGAAATATTTTGCTAAAATATATTCTTGACTTTGTAATTAGGATTAAAGACTGAAATTACTTTTATGCCCCCTCTAACTCACAACTAATTGAAATGGAAAGATACAAACCACAACAGCAATAAAACATTTACAGTAGGGAGAACAATAACTGACTTAAGTTTCATGTAAAAATACCTACCACCCCTTTACTAAAAATGTAACAGTTTCAAGTGGACACTGTGCTTGAACTGTATACAATGTATCACATGAAGGAGACTGGTGATTTCAAAGGCTAAGATATTTATTACTCACTGGATCTAATTTAAATGCAAAGTTTAGAGACACCTATAAATTCAGTAGAGGGAATGAGTATCCTTTTCAAGCACATGTTTTACATTAAGAAAATATGTATATTTTTTAATATTCAAAAGTAACTTAACATCTCAGTGAAGTATGGAGACCACTCCTTCCAGAAATTCCAACTGGGGTATTTTAGCAAGAATTCAACACACTTACGTGTCTAGTGAGTTACAGGAAACACAATAAATAAAATGAAGCTTAATGGGGTGATCAGGTAGTAAATTGAGTGCTTCTTTTCTTACTTGAATGTAACACAAGAAGCCATTTTTGCTATGTGAAAGAGAAGTTCTAAATCAGTGTTAGGATAGTCAAGATAATGATAGTCAAGATAATGACATTCTGTAACATTGCATTTGCTATGATTGGAACAAAGCACCTAGATAGCCTTAACTGTTTCAGTGTATCATTCCCATCAGAGAAAAGAACTAGATTTTTTTTTTTTAGTGTATCTTGCTTTTTACAAATAAAATAAAATCTTGATAGTAATATGTACAAAGTTAGAGTATAGGCTCCAGGAAAATCAAGTGCAATTGTGGTCAGTGGTTTCCTCTCAAGAATTGAAATAAATAATGTACGTTCAAAATTATTTTTGCTTTCCAGTTTCAAATAAAAGGAAATACTCTTGGGGACCCTGGGTGGCTCAGTGGGTTAAGCATCTGCCCTCCGCTCAGGTCATGATCTTAGCGTCCGGAGATGAAGACCTGTGTTGGGCTCCCTGCTCAGTGGAGAGTCTGCTTATCCTTCTTCCCCTGTGCCTCCCAACAATTTGTGATTTCTCTCTCTCTCAAATGAATAAATAAGATCTTTAAAAATAATAATAATAGGGGCACCTGGATGGCTCAGTAGGTTAAAGCCTCTGCCTTCGGCTCAGGTCACAATCCCAGGGTTCTGGGATCAAGCCCCCCATCTGGCTCTCTCCTCAGCAGGGAGCCTACATCCTCCACCCTCTCTCAACCTGCCTCTCTGCCTACTTGTGATCTCTGTCTGTCAAGTAAATAAATATAATCTTTAAAAATAAAAAATAAAATAAATAAAAAATAATAATAAAGAAAAGAAAAGAAAAAAGAAATACTCCCATAAAAATAGTGCAACTTATAAACCATATGCTGAATACTTCCATAGCAATTAAAAGAAAAAATAAAGAACATATACATGCAACAGCATGGATGAGTCTTAAAACCTAATGTTGAGTAAAAGAAGCCAGGCACAAAAAGTATATTCTTTATTATTCTATTTTCATGAAGTTAAAGAACAAACAAAATAAATGGAATGTAATAGAAGTCTAACCAGTAGTTACGCTTTGCAAAGAAAAATTGACTGGGAAGAGCAAAGAGTGAACCCAGGATGTTGAAAATGTTGTGTATTTTGATCTGGGTACAGGTATGGGTATATACACATGTAAA
The DNA here is from genome assembly GCF_964662115.1 of Mustela nivalis. NCBI lineage: Eukaryota > Metazoa > Chordata > Mammalia > Carnivora > Mustelidae > Mustela > Mustela nivalis. The sequence continues at coordinate 131,810,380 of NC_139023.1, read as the reverse complement.
ATTTAATTGTGCTTTAAACTTAAGATTAGTACATGTCATCAAGTTTGTTATGCCTTAGTAAAAGATAAAGTAAAAACAAATTACTTTTAAGTTAGTCAAGTTATTTCAGTGGCACAAGTCAAGATATTTAAATATAACATCTTGTAAATAGAACAAAAATCAGAGTTTACTTACAGAATTTCGGGAAACTTGTATGTAGATGTTCGAGGACATTTTGTTCAGGAGCTAGGTCCATGGAATATTATAGTCTGTCCTTATACTAGCTTTTGGATGATTCTTAAGAGTCCATTTGAAATCCTTCCAAGATCAAAAATTCGTGGATTGCCTGTGACTAAAAACAGAAAATTTAGGACTTCTCCATTGTAAATCCTGTGTAAAAGATTAGCTTAAATGTACAGAATTTTTGTTTGTTTGGCTTTTTTTAAAAACAAAACACAGTCTTTGTTTGCTCTCTAATTCATAATGATGTAGTGATGATATTATAAAATCTTTAAAAATTGCCTGTGGGAAAAACTGTCTTCTGTGAGTCTTCTGTGAGTTCCAGTTAGAGACAGGAGCCATTTTAGCACCTGGTGTCCCTTCCCAGGATAATTCCAGCTCCAGTCCAGAGATAGTCTACAGGATGCAAGAGGGAAATAATTGATTGCAGAGACACTTTGAACTTCTCAGATATTACCTGTTTATTCACTGATGTGAAAGCTGGCCTTGTTCCCTGGAGTTTAAAGAGGTTGGCAACATCCCATCCAGCGTCTTTCCCCTGATAGGATATCGGGGAAAGATAGATGATAGATGATAGAACATCTACAAAAAGGTTGGCAATTTCCTTGTACAAAGGTTTTTGATGTTGTGTAAAATCTGAAGACTTCAGTTTTGAAAAATCAGTTGAAAAAGAAAATAATGTCATAAAAATTATTTAAATTCTCAATACCTGATGATACTTTGTTGTCTCTTACTTAAATGCATGAAAAGGAAGCCAAAAATCATTTACCATAAAATAAAGCCTAGAATTAGATTTATCTATCTTTTTATTGTCACTAGAATCTCTATGTATAAGACTGTTGAGAGGAGGTGGGAAAGAAGTGACTCTTAATGCTTATTAATTTATATTTAAGATATAATACAAAAAGAAAAGATCCTTGGGAATTATATATTTGCTGTTTAATAAAATAGAGCAACAGGAAAAGACATTATATGTGCCAATAAAACAAGAGGGCATACTGGTTTACAATTATCAATAACAATTTAAAATATAGTACTAAAATAATGCAAATTTAAATTAAGATTATTATACTTTATAGTTGAATTCTTCATCATTAAAGAATTAAATAACGGTTAATACTTTTTTTTTTAAGTTCTGTAAAGACATTACATGTTTTAAAGAGATTTCTTTTCCTAGAATTATGTTAAGCAGCATCAAATATTTATTTGTAGGTGTGATTCATTTGTTTTTTATTACTAGGTTTCAGTTAAGATTAATCACCTTTTCTTGTGCTAGTTCTTACTTGCCTGATTTAGAAAAAAATTGAATTTATTTAAATTATTTGTGTCTTTTCAAATATTCTCAGACATTATATTCACTTTTAGAAGGGTACACATTTTTGTAAGCATGCTAGAAAGTGTGGATTCTTTCCACCAATGAAACTTAGAAATTGAGGAATATCCAGAGAAACTGCTTTGTGACACTCATCAGAAATTATCAAGAATCTGTTTGAAGGAACACCTAAATGAGTGCAATCCCACAGAACTTCTGTAATGATGGAAAGGTTCTGTCTGTACTACCAAAAAAGTAGCCACTGGCCACATGTAGCTATTGATCGTGTGCAGTATGGCTAGTACAAACAGGAAACTATTTAACTTTTTTAATACATTTAAATGTCATGTGGTTAGTTGTTATTGTATTGGGCAGTGCAGCTTTAGATGTATAAAAATCATATAGAAGTCTTTGGTAAAGACAATAATACCTACTTGGCTATTACAAATATCACTGAGAAGATTAAGTAACCTAAAGTTGATTTGGTATGTAGATAATGCCTAATACATACTAGATGTTGTATATAAGTAATTTTTCTTCATTTTCCCCATGCTGTTCAATACCTAACTGAGTAAGGTCAGAGATTTTCTGACCTTTCAGAACTTTTTATTGTTTCCTGTTCTCTCTTCATATTCTTCTAAAATTCTCTCTCTTTCTCTCTCTGTGGGCATCTGTCTCTCTCCTCATTTAAAATAAACAGCCATCCACTTCACTGTGTTATGTTATTTCTCTTCCTTTTATCTCTACTTACCCATTCTTGTTTTCTCCTTCCCTTCATGCTGGAAAATGCCACTCAACAATTACTTCTCCTTCCCAAAGTACTCGGTATAAGTATGACCTGAGAATGATCTTGCTTTATTAGAATCTGGCACTGAGTCCAAGGAGAGTAAGTCTGACCTGAGAACTGGTAGCTATAACAACTTTAACCCACATCTCAGTTAGTTTAGTAGTCCAAAAAACTCTTCAAACTGAGAATCAAATTTAATGTGGTATCATGTTGATAGTGCTTCTTAAGTACAAGTACATTAGCTACTTTTGAAGAATACACCTTCAACTGAGGCCTCTTAGAACTTCTAACTTAATGTTCCAAGAAACGTGAGCTTAGAATTTGAAATTGTGTTCAAATACAAATAAACAGCTCTTGTATGAATGAAGCAAGAAATGACAGGAGATAGCAAAATGAGACCCATAAAATTAAGATGTTAGAATTATCAGGCACAGAATATTAAATAACTATTTGTTATGCTAAAAAAAAAGTAAAAAGAAACGAATTATGGATAAGGAGGAATTTTTTAAAAAAGATCACAAGACTTAGAAATTAAATGAAATTCTAGAAATAAAAAAACTGTATAATTTAAGTTAAAAACTAAGTAGACAAGTTAAGAAACAGATTAAGCATAGTTCAAGAATTTACTGAACTGGATTATTAAGCCAAGGACTCAAAATAAAGCACAAAGAAAAATGAATGTAAATTATAAAAGAGCTAATCAAAACTGGGAATAATGTAACAATATCTAACATATATATGTATTGTGAGTTCTGTAAGGAGATGAGGGGTTAGAGATAAAGGGGATGTGGCAATATTTGAAGAAATAAATTTGGCAACTTTAAGAACTTTTTTTGAGTATAGTTAACACACAATGTTACATTAGTGTCAGATGTAGATGTATGACTTAATGATTCGACAAGTTTATATGTTATGCTATGTTCCCCACAAGTTTAGCTGTCATCTGTCCCTTTGCATAGTTATTACAATATTATTGACTGTACTCCTTATGATCTGCTTTTTATTCCTGCAACTTAACTCATTCCATATCTGGAGGCCTGTATCTCTTTCTCCCCATCACTTACTTTTCCCAATCCCTCCTACTTATCCCCACTCTGGTAACCATCAGTTATGCCCAATAGGGCAATTATTGAACATATGGTATTTCTATTTTTATTTTTTTTTACAAACTTCCATACTGTTTTCCACAGTAACTGTATCAGTTTACACACCCACCAACAATGCATGAATGTTTCTTTTTCTCTATTTCTCTACACCCTTTCCAATACTTGTTTCTTTCTTCTCGATTTTAGCTATTCTAATAGGTGTGAGTTGATATCTCATCATAGTTTTGATTTGCACTACCCTGATGATGAAAGCATCCTTTCATGTTGTCTGTTGACCATCTGTATATCTTCTTTTGAGAAATGCCTATTCAGGTCCTCTGCCCAACTTTTTAATCAGAATGTTTATTTTTTTAGTGTGGAGCTGTATGAGTTCTTTATTTTGGACATTAATATGTTATTGGCTCATTCACAAGTATCTTCTCCCATTTAGTAGATTGCCTTTTTGTTTTGTTTCCTTTGCTGTGCAAAAGGTCTTTTATTTTGATGTAATCCCAGTAGTTTATTATATCTGAAGACATATATATCTTAGATATTGTTACATTATTCCCAGTTTTGAATAGTTCTTTTATAATTTACATTCATTTTTCTCTGCATTTCATTTTGGGTCCTTGGCTTAATACTATAGTTCAGTAAAGCTTTCTTTTGCCTTAGGAGACATATTTAGAAAAATTCTGCTATGGCTGATGTCAGAAAAATTACTGCCTGTGTTCTCTTCTAAGATTTGTATGGTTTTGTCTCACATTTAGATCCTCAATCCATTTCAAATTTATTTTTATAAATGATGTTAGAAAATGGTCTTGTTTCATTCTTTTACATGTAGCTGTTCAGCTTTTCCAGCACCGTCTATTGAAAAGACTGTCTTTTCTCCACTGTATATTTCTGACTTCTTTGTGACAGATTAATTGACCATAAATATGTGGGGTAATTTCTGGGATTTCCATCCTGTTCTGTTGGTGTACATACTTGCTTTTGTGCCACCACCGTACTGTTTTGATTACTACAACTTTGTAGCATATCTTAAAATTGGGGACTGCAATACCTCCAGCTTTATTTATTTATTTATTTATTTATTTTCACAAAATGGATTTGGCTATTCAAAGTCTTCCATGGTTCCATACAAATGTTAATATTATTTGTTCTACTTTTGTGAAATATGCCATTGGTATGTTGATCAGAATTGCCTTGAATCTGTATATTGCTTTCGGTAATATTTGGGACATTTTGACAATATTAATTCTTTCAATCTATGAGCATGGAAATGCTACCTCCCAACAGTGCTCAAAAAAAGAATGAAGCACAAACAAGTCAGCTGCAAGAGAATAGGGGGGGGGGGCAACAGTAGAAAAGACTGTCGCCCCAAACAACTCCTCGGTCTCATATTTATTAGAAAGTGAGTAAAAATTTAAAAAGAAGCTGGAGTAGATTACACATTGACCATGAGTCTTATAAATACGTAAGAAGAAAGGCAAAATATGTCTGGTCATGTAGTACATGACCATAGTGAGCAAGCCCAAACTAAAGGATTGTCTGACTGACTGCTGATGCTCTCTGGGCAAGGGGAGATAACGGAAAAATGAAGCAGGCAGCATTGCACCCTGAGTGAGCTGGGCATCCCCAGCTCCTTGGCTTAAAGGACGTCTATTGTCCTTTCCCCCAGAGGCCTGTTGCTTTCCTTAAGGCTACATCTAAACATGCTCGGTAACTAGTATAATTTCTCATAGGTTATATTTTAAGCAGTACATTGTTCTGAGGGATGGTTACATGGAATATCTTTCCATTGTATCATTTTCAATTTCTTTCATCCATGTTTTATAGTTTTTAGAGTATAGCTCTTTCACATCTTTGGTTAAGTTTATTCTTAGGCATTTTATTGATTTTGGTGAAATTGTAAATAGTTGTTTTTTTTTTAATTTTCTGTTTATGTGTCTCCATGGTTAATGTATAGAAATACTATTAATTTCTGGGTATTGACTTTGTAGCCTGCCACTTTACTGAATTCATTAATACTTCTAGTAGTTTTTTGGTGGAATCTATAGAATTTTCTATGTATAATAGTATCATGTTGTCTGTGAATAGAAAAAAATTTACTTCTTCCTTATCATTATGGGTGCTCCTTATTTCTTTTTCTTGTCTGATTTTTGTGGCTTGGGTTTCTAGTACTATGTTGAATAAAAGTGATGAGAGTAAACATTCTTGTCTTTTCACCATTGAGGATAGTGTTACCTATGGGTTTTTCATATATGGTTTATTATGTCAAGTTATGTTTCCTCTAACCCCATTTTTTGAGACTTTTTATTGCTAATCCAAGGTCAGGAAGCCAGATCAAATCATCTCAAATAGAATAAACACACACACACACACTATATCATAGTGAGGCAGAGTAATACCAAAGACCTTAAAAGAGCATCCACAGAAAAGAGATAAATTTCTTATAAAAGACTGCAGACTTCTTGATAGCAAGAATGGAAACCTTTAAGCAGTATAAAAATATACTTGATATATCAGGAAAAATATATATCTACAATTCAGCAAATATGAAATACATTTTGAGAATAAGGGTTAAATAAAGAAAAAAAGAGAAAGAAAGAATTTATTATCAACAGACCATTATGAAAAGAAATTCTAATATATGCTTCCAACAATTGAAAAATAATCGTAAATAGGTCTGAGATATAAGAAAGGTGAGTAAATATTAAAATAATAATATCAATTCCTAATTAATGATGTTAAGAAAAAAGAAACCCCACATATTAGACAAACCTAGTATAAAAGCTATGAGATGTGATCAGCCTTAATGCAGTCTCAGGCCATTTGTTATTCATGAGGAAGATAAATAAATTGCTATAGTTTATGTTTTATTAAGTAGGAACTTTTAAAGCTATAAAACTACTAAAAAGGTAAGAGTAAAGTCTACAACTACCAAACTAGTGAGGGGAAAATAATAGAACAAGAGGCGTAATCCAAACGCACCCAGAAAAATGATGGGAATAAATATAAAAAATCATAATAGATATAAATTAAATATTCTCACCAGTTAAAGGAAAAGATTGTCGGACTATGAAGGGAAAAATGAAGGTGGGGGTAATCAGAGGGGGAGATGAGAGATTACGGACTAAGGGAAACAAACTGAAGGTTTCAGAGGGAATGAGGGTGGGGAGATGGGTGAGCCTGGTGATGGGTATTAAGGAGGGTACATATTGCATGGAGCACTGGGTACTTATATGCACACAATGATCATAGGACACTACATTAAAAACTAATGCTTTACTGTATAGTGACTAATATAATAAAATTTTAAAAATTAAATTAAGTTAAATAAATAAATAAAGTATATACTTGGATGGCTCAGTTGATAAAGTGTTTGACTTGGATTTCAACTCAGGTAATGATCTCAGGACCCTGAGATTGAACCCATGTTGGGCTTCAAGCATGGAGTCAGCATGGAGACTTGCTTGCTCAGCATGGAGTCTGTTTGGGAGTCTCTTTCTCCCTCTCCCTTTGCCCCTCCTATGGCACTTTCTCTTGCTCTCTAATAAATAAATTAATAATTAAAAAAAGAAAAAATAAATATAGTAATGTGTTATTTTAAGAGCTACACCTATAACTTAAAGACACAGAGTAGTCAAAAAACGAACGATGGAAAGAGGTTTGTGAAGCTAATATTATCCCTTTACCGTTCCCCTGCTCCTGGCCAAAAATAAACCCATAAACAAACAAACAAAAAGAGCTGCTGTGGCAATAGTAATATTAGAAAAATTGAACTTTAAATCAAATTTATAGCTTGAGATAAACCCCAACTACATACTAATAAAAGTTTCAATTTCTTAGGAAAATATGATAATTACAAATTTATATACATTGATATCCTTCAAAACCTGACAGAATTACATGGAATAATTAATAAAGCCCCATCATAATAGAAAAAAATTGTAACATATTACTGTCAGATCAAGGAAAAAAACTAATAAAGTTACAAAAGGTGTAAACAACATAATCTGATCATTTTAACAGATTGCATCTTTATACTGGTAAAAATTAGTTAGAAAATGTTATGAACATATGTGGAAATTAATCCAACCAAAGTGTGCAGCATCTATGCAGCAAACTTTTATTGAAAAACACTGAAAAAAGATGTAAGTCAATGTTATTGGATAAAGCTGAGATTTTTATTAATTTGGTTGGCAGATATAATTCAATTCCAACAGAGATTGGTAAAATGAGCCCCAAATATATGTGGAAAGAAAATAGATGAAGAATAGTCAAGACAGTTTGGAAAAAGAGCAAGATGAAGGGCAGAATTTACAGTTTGAAAGAATGTTCTATTTTAAATTTTAGTGATAGACTTAAAACTGTTCTGTTATTTTTTTCAACCCCCAAATTAGTTTATAGACATTTCATGTCATGTGCTCTATTTCACAGTTTGTTTGTTTGTTTTTTTTAAACTAAAACAGTATAAATTTAGAAGCTTATGACTCTGCAGGGCTAATAACTAAAAACTAAAATATTTTACTATTATATATATGGTATGCTTACTAATTATTATTCACTTTTAAAAATAAAATATATTTTAAATGCAATCCTGGTGTAATTTAGAAAATTTGGAAAATACAGAAAATATACAGAAACCAATAAAGATCACCATGAATTTTACTATCCAGTTTAAGCACTGCAAATGTCATTATGCTTCCAGTTTATGTGTGCATGTTTGTGAATGTTTGTGAATTTTTGTAGAATTACATCCTATCATATCTCTATTTAGGTTATCCTTTTTAAATTTACCATTGCAAATTTATCATATGATGTTTAGGAATTTGTAAACTCCACCTTTTGTTGTGAGAGTATAGTTGAAACTGATCGACTTGGTCCAGGAATTCTTTGCAGAAATAGCAGTGTTTTAGAAGCTCAAACCTGACAGTGAGGCAGAGAGTAATTATGATTATAAAGCTGAAAATACGTATAATGTGTAGGGAATATGTATTTTCAGTAATCTTAAAAAAAAGTGGGGGGAAGAGAGAGGAAATACACATCTCATCCACTGATGTCACTGAATCACCAGTACTCTGCACGACAGCTGGTCCTCTGGTAGTTCTTAAAGTGAAATACAAAGGGTTTTCCTTCAGCAACTCCCTCACACAAGAAATTTCCACTAGTCTGCAATAATTGACACATTTATGTCAGCAATTACTGAGAGAGAAGATATAATGTTGAACTCAGTAGTATGACCACTGTTCCTTCACTCTATGGCTAAAATCAAATTTATCTCCAAAGCCAGGAAATATCTTGAGTAGTGTTTCAAGAAAGAAGCAAGAGAAATTTCGTAGAGGTTGAGAAATTCCTTCCTTGGTATTGACATCTTTTCCTGCAGCTGGTTAGGGAGAATTACAGGCCTTGTGCTGATCTGGTCTCCAGCAAGTGATTTTATAAACTCAGAAATGCTAGTAACACTTGAGACTTTTCTAAATGCTGTTTTCAGTCTGTGGAATATATTCCTTTTGCTATCTAACAAGAGAGAATAGTAGCATGATATTTGCATTGCCATGGCAACTTACATCTCTAGATTGAGATGACATTTTTGCCTGTTTAGTTCTACTTTTCATTTAGGGATAACATTTTTTTTTTACTTCCTTTTAATTGAAAAAAAAAAAAGCAAGTAGGTGTGCATACAAAAGGAGTATGCAATTTACTTAACATCTGCTATATGTCAGACATTGCATTGAATTGTTTATGTACATCACTGCGTTTGTCCTCCAAGAACTCTGGGAAGGAGGTCTCCGTTTAGAGAGGAGGAGACATAGAGAAATGTCAGTACCTTGCTTTGCTTAAGGTCAGAAGCAGTACAATCAGGGACTATCAGAGCTCAGTTCTCTCATTCCTGGGCCCGTGCTTTCTTCAGGACCCCACACTTCCTCCATGCTTTCTGGCTGGGTTCCTTGTCTATTTGTCCCCTATTACTGATAACAACCACCTTGTGAAATACCAGTAAGCACCTTGCAATATACATTTTTTAAGTGTTGTGGTTCTTAGTGTTTAATTCTAAATTCCACATATAGAAAATTGCACCTAAATCAGGATTGACTGATTATGTTCTACTCTTCAGTTAAAATGTTTTTTCAAATGCTTTAATTGCATGCTGTGTGCATTAGAAGATGATACCAATTAAGTAGTTAGGATTTAGTTATACATATGATGGGGATTTAGCTATGCACTATGAAAAAATGTGTATCTATATTTTAATATAATTTTACAGATATAGAATGTGAAATATGCATTGCAAATATTAGATTATGATTTGTTAACATTAGAAGATATCTGTGTTGAATTATATTTTGAATATGTTGATGAGAAGAGCAAAGTAACAAAAATGAATTGTATTTTTAAGTCACTGAATTAAAATTAAGCTAATGATTCAATTCTTAGTAACAGAATCTAAATATTCTGTTTCTTAAAAATTGAGTATCATTTCTACCCATTTCACTGTAGAACATTTTTCTTTCTTCAAATAAGGACTATAAAGACAAATGCAAAGAGAAGATTCCTTCTTAATAGACTTTAGGAGATGTTTAAATGTTCTTTGTTGAGATGATACGTTGTTAACTGCAAAGCGTTGGTAAAAGCAGGAATGAAACCGAAAATTCTTTTTACCAATCCTGTCTTTATGAAGCAGCAAGTGAAAAGAAGTATTTGTGTATCAAGAAAAAGGTGACATCACAATTTAAGCACCACACTATTTCTTTTTCTCTCCAAATAACAAAAAAGTATCAGAAACTGTTACTGTCTGGACAGTTGAGGGACATTGATATTTGGAAGCAGGAAAATTTCTACTTAAGTGATGGGGACATAAAGGCAGAGAGGAAGCTCTGATGCACTCATGGACTCTTAAAGCCAAATGCACACCAGAAGTGTGGGAGGGCTGACACGGAGAAGTGCAGCAGGGGGGAGTTAAGAGTAATTGTGAAGACATTGGAAACCTGATTTGCTTATAGGGAATCAGAAAGAAATCACAGGAAAAAAACAAATTGAAGATGCTAGATTAAGTTGGAAAAATTACATTGGTTCCCAGGAGCCAGGGTGAGCTGATTAGTTGAATAGATCTGTGGGGTAATGAGGAGGGGAACACCCTCCTGGAGCCAGAGCCTTAGCTCTCACACTGCAGTCCTGTAATACCCACCCTTGTCAATCAGAGGTGGTGTTTTGAACTGGTATGATGTCATATTTGAGCATAAAAACATTTTGATTGGCAGGTTATTCTGAAAAGTTCATATGAATATGTATAATTTTCAGAGCACAAAAAACACTAAGATATTATGAGTCTTGCACATAATTACCTTTAAATGAAACTGTAGCACTCAAAATAATTTCACTGTGCTGTTCTTTTGGATTTCAATAATGCTGCATGTGGATTTGGTTTTTATATGAGACATATTATAATAGAAACCTATCTGCAATGGAATAAATATAATAGTAGCATATAAAATGTATGTCAATGGCTATATTTCCAAATGCCTGTCATAAGTCTCTAAATCAGAGATAGTTTATTTTCAACTGGAAGAAGAAAATACATTCAGATATGCCTTTTCGGGTAGGGAGTAAATGTGTTCCTACCATATTATTTTCTGTATTATGCCTTTGGAACTTTTAAGGGCTGTGGTTTTTACACTCTTAGTCAGAACTCCTTATTTCAGTGGCCTCCCGTGCTAAACCAAAAGTCAATACATGATTAATTTTCTCAACCCCTTTTACAAAAGTATATTAAAGGAAACTGAAAACAATGTAAGTACATTTATTGTTAATGTAAGAAGTGTTAATGAGAGACTCTTCCTGACAGAAATACTGGCCCTTTGATCACATTCCTTGCTCTCTGACAGCCCCTTCAGCCAGGTCATCCAGAAGCTCTAGAAATTGTTCCAACACTTAACGCCATTGCTGAAAGTAGCACCACTCTTCTTCCCTTACTTCTCATTCCGCTGCTGTCTGAGACAATACTACCCACCACACCCCTGGATTACAGCTCTTTTGATTTTGTTTGGGGCCATTGGTGGTGCTGGAAGATTAACAATTTATGCTCCCCACTGCCCTTGCAAGGTTCAGTCTCTTCCTTTCCCTGGGTCCATTTTCTAAGAACTCTTCTTTCAATCTGTTAGTTTCTAGATAAACTGAGTCTAATTTTACTCTGAAGTGCAGGTGAATTATATTTCAGATCTTTGTACACCTGAAGAAACATAATTAGCGTTTAAGTGAAATTTGCATAGACATATGAAATATTCTGCCTTCTGAGACCCGATGGAAATCCTCCCTATTAATAGCCACATTAGATGGAAGACAGGTGTTTTTTGTTTTGTTTTTGTTTTTTTATCATTTCAGCATCTTTATTCTATCAAGTGGTTAGTTTCTGTCCACATCAGTGAGTAATTTTAAAAAGTCGTTACCATCTGTCTTTTCAGGACTAAGGGCATGTGATTTCATGAACAACAATAAGGGATGACCTCACTCTTCTGGAAAGATTAAGACCATAGGAAAATACAGCACTATTAAACTGCATGCTTCTTTTTTTAATTTCCTTATTAAATACAGTGAACAATTAATTACTATATATGTCTTTCTCATATTTTTTCATATTACCAGGGCCCATGAATGTCCAGACCACAAGAAGCTACTGTAATCTCAGTTTATGATAGGCTAAAATGAGAAGGTTTCTGAATGGATGTACATTAAGGGTGAAATACGCATTTTGTGACCTGAATCTCCAGGTTCCACTTGGTTCAGTCTTCACCCATGTCTCATTCGAAGAATAACAACCAGAAATAAAAATAATAAATTTTATTTGACTATCTCAAGGCAGAGGGATGGAGATTTAATATAAAACTCTATCACCATTTCTCAAGATCTTCCTTTTCCCATTCCTCCTGATCTCAAATAGCCCAGAGCCACTCTTCATAATTCACTTTTACTTCCATGGAAAAATGATCTTCCACATGCAAGCCCTCTTGAATTTTTTTCTCTTTTTGCCAGCCCTCACCACCTGTATTCTTTTTTTGTTGTTGTTGTTATATTTATTAGGTAGATCAAATTAAGATCTCTGGTTGCTTCCCCCCCCCCCACTATTTCTCTGATATTTATCCACTAATCAAAATTCTCAAAAAAAGTCGGGCCCAGAAATTGACTCAGAAAGGAAATATCTTTGCTCCTTTTAAATTGGGCCAAGAGGAAAAATTATGAATACTCCTAATTAACATAAAGGTTTTTATTCTGTTTTGTATGCATGAACACACATATGCCAAAATGCATTTCAGAAGCCATTACTATGTTTCTGTAGTTTCAGTATCAACTATAAGAAATACATTCTCACATTGTATTAATAAATTTTTTAAATTAACTAAGGTGTGGATTTAATCTACAATTTTAACAAGAATTAAACTTCAACATCAGCTAATGATAAACCTTAAGAAACTACATAGAATTTTTATCATTATCTGAAATTTGAGGGAGGTGCATTATGAACGTAAATGCTAAAAAATATGTCTATAATGTTTCTAATATGTGTTAACAAGTTGGTCTTTGCTTAGATATACCCTAAAAAAGTGAAATGAATATCTGAGACATTGATTTATTTATATGGCTCATCGGAAAAATAAATAATAGTAGTAATAGTGTTAATGATTTGCCAAATACTTATTTTATAGCAGTTTTTTGTTTTGTTTTGTTTTGTTTTTGGTGGGAGATTTAAATGCATTATCTCATTTTGTTCTGTGAGATTTACAGGGATAAAATAATTTTTCTCTTGTTATAGAGCTAGCAAAATGCAGAGCTAGAACTCAAAACCCCTTTATAATCTTCAGTTAAGTTTATTGTGAGTGAATAACTGCCCCTTGCAGCCATCCCTTGCAAAACACCCCCATTTTTGTGTGTGTTTTTCAGCTCCTGAGCATTGCCTCCATTCCTTGGCTCTCAGCACCTTCCTCCATCTTTAAAGCCAACAGCATAGCATTTGCAAATCAGTCTCTTCCCTCAGCCTTTCTCTTTCCCTCTCTCTCTTTCACCTTGCTTCCAGAATCACATCTCCTTCACTGACCCTCCTTTCTCTCTCCTATAAGGACTCTTTTGATTATATTGGCCCATCAAAATAATCCAGAATAATCTCACCACCACAGAATCCTTGAATGAATCACATATGCAAAGTTCTTTTTGGCTTGTATGTACCCAATCCCCAATTTGGGTATTTGGGTACATGATTTGGGTATGGACATCTTTAGGGGACCACTATTCTACCATGGTGGCTTTCCTTTCTCTCACAGTGATTAAATTGGAGGTAAACCTATTACTTTTACTGTTACTTTTAGTAACATTATAACATTGTAATCATTTGAAAGATATTGTGGGAATATATTAACTATTATTTGCCTCTATACAACCCAGTGTAAAAAAAGCAGAATCTCACTTTTATTCTTTAACAGCCACTAACAACAATGGACTATTCTTCTTTCATGTATTCTCACATTGTGTTTCATTTTATTTTTGAGAATGGGAAATGAGTAATTTTTTTTTTTTGAGAATGAGAAAAGAAAACCATTGCCTTAATTTTATTTTGGTTGTGAATAAATGAGAATAATAGGAGCACACTTTTTTTTTTTTTTTTTTTTTTTTTTTTTTTTGAGAGAGAGCACATAAGGGGAGAGGAGCAGAGGGAGAGAGAGAAATTTAAGAAGGCTCCACACTCAGGTCAGAGACAAAGAGAGGCCTCCATCTCATGAGTTTAAGGTCATGATCTGAGCTGAAATCAAGAGTCAGACACTTAATTGACTGAGCCACCCAGGCACCCCTAGGAGCAAAATTTTAGAGCGATTTGACAATACCTTTATTCAGAGAGGCACCTTAACTATGTTTGAGGATCAGAGTGTGAAATACCAGCTCCTTTAGATAAAATGTCTACAACATTTAAATCAGAACAAGCTAGAGAAATGGACAAGTAAATTGTAGACATCTGTATGAGAAATTGTAGGAAAAAATTTCATGGTGTAAATTAAATTAGTCGAGGAAACAAATACAATTTATGTCATTTTTTTCTATGTGATAATGGAAAGCCACAAGTTAGAATACTTAATTTGTAATCACATTAAGTTCTGAAATCAGTGATTCTGATTCCTAGCATCACTAGACCTACAAACTCAGTGCAATTCAAATGGAACTATTTTAGAGTTTCTTTGGACTGATTATTTCTCTAGGAAATCTCTTGTCATAATGTGGCTGTGAACACATTTTTTCATTCTTCAGTCACTATCTTGTCTAGTGCAAAACGATGTTGATTGAGAGCCCAGGCAGTGTTTTACAAGAGTGAGGTTCAGAGGCCTACAAATCAGACAGAAACCTTTCTTTGCATGTTGGATTGAATTTCGCAGCTAGTACTTTTTAGAACTATGAATCAAGAATATCTCAAGTAGAATATATACTTGTGAGAATCACAGGGTTTCCATCAAAGTTGCTATTTAGGAAAGAAAAACCCAACTTAAAACTTAACCATTAAGGAAATATATTTATTAATTACATATCATATTTTTATTTGCTAAGCATATGCAACTATTTCATAATTATTGACTTCAGCAGTCCCTGTGAAACAGCATGCCTCCTAGTTATTTTTCCAGGAATGGAAAACCATAGTAAGCAAATTATTGAGGATCACATGTCAATGGAACAGTAAGAACTGGCCTGCCAGCTGAGTTTTCAATATATGACCTGGCAGAGTTGTTCTGGTGGTCAATGAAAATTTTCTCCCAGGTCTCCAAAAACATTCAATGAATTTCGGATTCCTCCAGGCATAATATTCATCCATCCATCAGATCATTTCAGCTGCCACCTAAAAGTCTCAAACAGTACTCTAAATGAAAGAGTCACAGCAGTTTAGTCTTCTTATGGATATAGATTACCTCATATTACCCTATTTACCAAAATGAAATTTTTACTATGCTCCTTTGTCACTTAAGATAGAACAGAGCAGGGCTGCCTGGGTGGTTCAGTCAGTTAAGTATCTGCCTTCTGCTCAGCTCATGATCTCGGGTCCTGGGATTGAGCCCCAAATCAGGCTCTCTTCTCAGTGGGGAGCCTGTTTGTCCCCCTACCTCTTCCTGCCATTCTGCCTGCTTTGCTCTCCCTCTCTGTCAAATATATTTTTAAAAAATTAAAAAAAAAAAAAGGACAGAGCATTCAGGATATCTGAAATTTTGGCCATAAGCATTCATTTTACAAAAATGAAGAAAAACATTAGTGAATATGAAATAGATTAGACATCCTCTTTATCAATACAAGCCAGCCATTGGTCATTGAAAAAGTTAATTAAAAAACCAAAATTATATAAATACATGTTTATTTACTAAGTTTTAGATGCCACATTTCCTTTGAATAAGGAACCAGTAATTGAACTTATTTGCTATCTTGCTGAGATCACTTACAATTTGTAATTCTAGTTTATTTAAATTGAATTAAGAGTTAAAAGACTGATTTTAAAAATAAAACCCTGAAATCCAAGTTCTTCTATATATTAACATTATTTAATACATTCTTTATATTTTCTTTATGTGCACCTTATTCAACAATTTTTTTTTAGATTTTAATTATGTGTTTGACAGACAGCAATCACAAGCAAGCAGAGAGGCAGGCAGAGAGAGAGGAAGGGAAGCAGGCTCGCTGCGGCCAAGAGAGCCTGCTGCAGGGTCTCGATCCAAGGACTCTGGGATCACAACCCGAGCTGAAGGCAGAGGCTTTAACCCACTGAGCCACCCAGGCGCCCCTCAACAGTATTTTTATATCTATTGACTAATCTTTTCCTATAGTTCCAAAATTACAGCATAGTTTTCACGTAAGCAACTCTTTTTGTAGTAACAGTAAATTCATTTGTGTAACATTTAATTAAATGATGTGATTGATGCTACCTTAAAATAACTACCTTTCTGCAAAATCACTTTTCTTCTGTATATGCAAGGCTATATTTTCAAATTTCCCTTCTAGGTAAAGATAGTCATGTAAATAGGAATGTGAGAAAAAGTGTGCTCTGGCCCATTAATCCTCCCAGGAAACTGGATCCATATCCTATTTCACTTCTTGCAGACTCTATGATAATTACTAGAGCAATTTTCAAAGCCTTATACTGAAAACAGAGTATCTTCTCTCTTTGCCCTCTTGGGTCCTCAAGACCTAATGGCTAAGTACTATTGAAGTACTATTAGTATCAATTGGGACTGTCTTCCCTAGAAAGTGAGGAACAAACTTCTGCCAGTTTGAACTGCTTTATTTTTATCAATCATAATATAGAAATTAGTGTCTTGAATTGAGGTGCTTCAATCACACCCATTTGAAACAGGCATCATTAAGGTGGTGCTCATGCAGTACACTGAAAGCTGTAAGCAAACAGACACTACAAACCAGAAAGCTCTAAGCTGTGTTTTATTAGAGCAAAGGATTTGGCAAAACTACAATATATACTATCTAGAAAGATATACCAAGTGCCAACCAAGTCTAGTGTTCCAGGAGAAATAGTTGGAAAAAGGGGTAGAATATTAATGTGTGTTGACTGTTGCTCCATGCTGTGAACAAACTATTACAAGAAACAGACCAGCTTTGCCTAGTTTGCAGGCAAACAAAAAGATTAGAGAAAATTCATAAATACAGAGCCAAGAAGTTTCATAAAAGCCAATAGCTCCTGTATCTCAAATAAAGGAAGTTGTTGTACAAAACTCTTTTAAGTGCCCTCTTCACAAAGTGATATTTTCCTACAAGGAAGGGTCCCAACCTTTCAAAAGAGAAAACAAAAATTTTAAAAAGTCTATATTCCCCACCTCTTTTGTAACTGGGGTGAAGACTAATGATTCAGGGTCAGAGCTTGCATTAAATAAAGGAAAGCCCCCAAGAGACAAAATTTAAGGACACACTCACTCTCAGGTGGTTGCCCTACCTATGCATGACTCTGAGAGCAAATGCCCCCTTCAGATTTTTTTTTAATTTATTATTTTATTATTATTTTTATAATTTTTAAAAAATTAACAATTTATTATTTGTTTCAGGGGTACAGGTCTGTGAATCATCAGTCTTTTTTTTTTAATTTTTTATTTTTTATAAACATATATTTTTATCCCAGGGGTACAGGTCTGTGAATCACCAGGTTTACACACTTCACAGCACTCACCAAAGCACATACCCTCCCCAATGTCCATAATCCCACCCCCTTCTCCCAAACCCCCTCCCCCCAGCAACCCTCAGTTTGTTTTGTGAGATTAAGAGTCACTTATGGTTTGTCTCCCTCCCAATCCCAGACTGAATCATCAGTCTTAAACAATTCACAGCACTTACCATAGCACATACCCTCCCAATGTCTCATCACCAAGGTTCCCCTTCCCTCCCACCTTCCTCCTATCCAGCAACCCTCATTTTGATTCCTGAGATTAAGAGTTTGTTATGGTTTGTCTCCTTTCCCTTTCCCATCTTGTTACATTTATCCCTCCCTTCCCACCAGAACCCTCCTGCCCTGCCTCTTAAGTTCCTCATATCAGAGAGATCATCTGATAATCCTCTTTCTCTGATTGACTTATTTCACTTAGCATAACACTATCTAGTTCCATCCACATCATTGCAAATGGCAAGCTTTTGTGGGTTTGTTTTCTTTTGTTTTGTTTTGTTGTTTTTTTAATGGCTACATGGCATTCTTTATCCATTCATCTGTTGATGGACATCTAGGCTCTTTCCATAGTTTGGCTCTTGTGGACATTGTTGCTATAAACATTGAGGTACACGTGCCCCTTCGGACTACTAAATTTGTATCTTTGGGTAAATACCCAGTAGTGCAATTGCTGAGTCATAGGGTAGCTCTATTTTCAACTTTTTGAGGAACCTCCATGCTGCATTCCAGAGTGGCATACCAGCTGGCATTCCCACCAACAGTGTAGGAGGGTTCCCCATTCTCCACATACTCACCAACACCTGTCACTTCCTGACTGGTAAATTTTCGTCATTCTGACTGGTGTGAGGTGGTACCTCATTATGGTTTTTGATTGTACTTCCCTGATGCCGAGTGATGTGGAGCACTTTTTCATGTGTCTGTTGGCCATCTGGATGTCTTCTTTGCAGAAATGTCTGTTCATGTCTTCTGCCCATTTCTTGATTAGATTATTTGTTCTTTGGGTGTTGAATTTAATAAGTTCTTTATAGATTTTGGATATTAGCACTTTATCTGATATGCCACTTCCAAATATATCTTCCCCCATTCTGTTGGCTGTCTTTTGGTTTTGTTGACTGTTTCCTTTCCTGCACAAAAGCTTTTGGTCTTGAAGTCCCAATAGTTCATTTTTTCCATTGCTTCCCTTACCTTTGTTGATGTTTCTAGGAAGAATTTGCTGAAGCTGAGGTGAAAGAGGTTACTGCCTATGTGCTCCTCAAGGATTTTGATGGATTTCTGTCTCACATTGTGTCTTTCATCCATTTTAAGTCTATTGTTGTGTGTGGTGTGCAGAAATGGTCCAATTTCATTCTTCTACATGTGGCTGTCCAATTTTCCCTACACCATTTCTTGAAGAGACTGTCTTTATTCCGTTTGGACATTCTTTCCTGCTTTATTGAAGATTAGTTTATCATGGAGTTGAGGGCCTATTTCTGGACTCTCTATTCTGTTCCATTGATCTATGTGTCTGTTTTTGAGACAATACCATCCTGTCTTGATGATTACAGCTTTGCAATAGAGCTTGAAGTCTGGAACTGTGATGTCACCAACTTTGGCTTTCTTTTTCAACATTTCTCTGGCTATTGGGGTCTTTTCTGGTTCTATTTAAATTTTAGGATTATTTGTTCCATTTCTTTGAAAAAAGTTGATGGTATTTTGATAGGAATTGCATCAAATGTGTAGATTGCTCTAGGTAGCATAGACATTTTCACAATAGTTTCCTTCCTATCCATGAGCATAGAACATTTTTCCATTTCTTTGTGTCTTCCTCAATTGCTTTCATAAGTACTCTATAGTTTTCTGAGTACAGATTCTTTGCCTCTTTGATTAAGTTTATTCCTAGGTATCTTATGATTTGGGGTACAATCATAAGAGGGTTTGACTCCTTAACTGCTCTTTTTTTTGTCTTGTTGTTGGTGTATAGACATGCAACTGATTTCTGTGCATTGATTTGATGAATTCCTGTATGAGTTCTAGCAGTTTTGGAGTGGAGTCTTTTGGGTTATCCACATAAAGTATCATATCATCTGCAAAGGGTTATCCACATAAAGTATCATATCATCTGCAAAGAGTGAGAGTTTGACTTCTTCTTTGCAGTTCAGATGCCTTTTACTTGTTTTTGTTGTCTGATTGCTGAGGCTAGGACTTCTAATACTATGTTGAATAGCAGTGGTGATAATGGTTAGTCCTACTGTATTCCTGACCTGAGGGGAAAAGCTCTTAGTTTTTGCCCATTGAGAGTGATATTCTCTGTGAGTTTTTCATAGACAGCTTTGATGATATTGAGATATGTACTCTTTATCCCTACACTTTGAAGAGTTTTGATCAAGAAAGGATGCTATACATTGTCAAATGCTTTTTTAGCATCTATTGAGAGTATCATATGGTTCCTGTTCTTTCTTTTATTAATGTATTGTATCACATTGATTGATTTGCAGTTGTTGAACCAACCTTGCATGCTGGGGATAAATCACAAAAGGTCTTGGTGAATAATCCTCACAATGTACTGCTGGATCTTACTGGCTAGTATTTTGGTGAGAATTTTTGCATCCATGTTCATCAAGGATATTGGTCTGTAATTCTCCTTTTTGATGGGGTCTTTGTCTAGTGTTGGGATCAAGGTAATGACGGCCTCATAAGATGAGTCTGGGAGTTTTTCTTCCACTTCTAATTTTGGAACAGTTTCAGGAGAATAGGAATTAGTTCTTCTTTAAATATTTGGTAGAATTCCCCTGGGAAGCCATCTGGCCCTGGGCTTTTATTTGTTTGGAGATTTTTGATGACTGTTTCAATGTCCTTACTGGTGATGGTTCTGTTCAGGTTTTCTATTCCTTCCTAGTTCAGTTTTGGTAGTTTATACTTCTCTAGGAATCCATCCATTTCTTCCAGATTGTCAAATTTACTGGTGTATAGTTGCTCATTATATGTTCTTATAGTTGTTTGTATTTTTTTTTTTTTGGTGGTGTTTGTGATCTCTCCTCTTTACTCATGATTCTATTAATTTAGGACCTTTCTCTTTGTGATAAGTCTGGCCAGGGGTTTATCAGTCATATAAATTCTTTCAAAGAACCAGCTCCCATTTTCGTTGATTTTTTTCTACTGTTTTTTGGTTTCTGTTTCATTGATTTCTGCTCTAATCTTTATGATTTTTCTTCTCCTGCTGGGTTTAGGTTTTCCTTGCTGTTCTTTCTCCAGCTCCTTTAGGTGTAGGGTTAGGTTGTGTATTTGAGACCTTTCTTGTTTCTTGAGAAAGAGTTGTTTTGCTACATACTTTCCGCTCAGAACAACTTTCGCTATGTCCCAAAGATTTTGAACAGTTGTGTTTTCATTTTCATTTGCTTCCATGAATTTTTTTAACTCTTTTTTAATTTCCTATTGACCCTTTCATTCTTTACTAAGATGCTCTTCAGTCTTCATGTATTTGAGATCTTTCCATCTTTCCTCTTGTGGCTGAGTTCTAGTTTCAAAACATTATGGTCTGAAAATATGCAGGGAATAATCCCAGTCTTTTGGTATGAGGTGAGACCTGATTGGTGACCCAGAATGTGATCTATTTTGGAGAATGCTCCATGTGCACTAGAGAAGAATGCATTCTGTTGCCTTGGGATGGAATGTTCTGAATATATCTGTGATGTCCATCTGGTCCACTGTGTCATTTAAAGCCTTTACTTCCTTGTTATTATCTTTTCCTTAGATAATCTTTTCATTTCATTGAGGTGGGTGTTAGTGTCCCCTACTATTATTGTACTGTTGTTGATATGTTCTTTGATTTTGTTATTAATTGGCTTATATAGTTGGCTGCTCCCATATTATGGACATAGATATTTCAAATTATTAGGTCTTCTTGTTGGACAGACTCTTTAAGTCTGATATAGTGTCCATCCTCATTTCTTTTTATAGTCTCTGGCTTACAATCTAATTGATCTGATATAAGGATTTCCACTCCAGCTTTCTTTTGATGTCTATTAGTATGGCAAATTGTTTTCCACCCCCTCACTTCAAATCTGGAGGTGTTTTTTGGTCTAAAATGAGTTTCTTGTAGACAGCATATCAATGGATCTTGTTTTTTTTATCCATTGTGATAACGTGTGTCTTTTGATTCGAGCATTTAACCCATTGACATTCAGGGTAACTATTGAAAGATATGAATTTAGTACCTTTGTATTGCCTGTAAGGTTACTGTTACTATATATTGTCTCTGTTTTTTTTTTTTTTTTTTTTTTTGGGTCTATATCACTTTTAGGCTCTCTCTTCGCTTAGAGGACCCTTTCAATATTTCTTGTAGGGCTGGTTTGGTTTTTGCAAATTCTTTTAATTTTGTTTGTCCTGGAAGCTTTTTATCTCTGCTTCTATTTCCAATGACAGCCTAGCTGGATGTAATATTCTTGGCTGCAAATTTTTCTCATTTAGTGCCCTCAGTATATCATGCCAGTCTTTTCTGGCCTGCCAGGTCTCTGTGGATAAGTGCAATGCCAATCTAATATTTCTACCATTGTATTTTATGGACTTCTTGTCCCAAGGCACTTTCAGGATTTTCTCTTTGTCACTGAGACTTGTGAGTTTTACTATTAGATGACGGGGTGTGGACCTATTTTTATTGATTTTGTGGGGGGTTCTCTGTGCCTCCTGGATTTTGATGCTTGTTCCCTTTGCCATATTAGGGAAATTCTCTATTATAATTCACTCCAATATATCTTCTGCTCCTTTTTCTCTTTCTTTTTCCTCTGGGATCCCAATTATTCTAATAAATGTTTGTCTTAGGATATCACTTATCTCTTGAATTCTCCCCTCATAGTCCCAGTGTCTCTCTTTTTCTCAGCTTCTTTATTCAACATCATTTGGTCTTCTATATCACTAATTCTCTCTTTTGCCTCATTATCCTAGCAGTAAGAGCCTCCATTTTTATTGCACCTCATTAATAACTTTTTTGATTTTAACTTGGTTAGAGTTTAGTTCTTTTATTTCTCCAGAAAGGGATTCTCTAGTTATTTTCTATTATTTTAAACCCAGATAGCATCTTTATAATCATCATTATGAACTGTATTTCTGACATCTTACTAATGTCCATATTGGCTAGGTCCCTAGCCATTGATACTGCATCTTGTTCTTTTTTATTTATTTATTTATTTATTTTTTGTGGTAAGTTTCTCCACTTTTTATTTTATCCAGAGAAGAATAGATGAAGAAGATAACAAAATAGCAAAAGGGTAAAAATGACCCCAGAAAAATATACACTAAACAAACCAAAAGAGACCTGAAACTGGGGAGTGAAAAAAAGGGGGAAAAAACATATATGGATATAGATATCTCTCTCTCTCTCTCTCTCTCTCTATATATATATATATATATACATATATGTATATATATATATATGTATATAAAATACATAGAGATATGTATATATTAAACTGGTGAATAGAACAGAGACACACTCTTGATTTTGGTTGTATTTTGGTCTGTTAGAAGTAACTGCCTCCCAAAATTTTAAAGAAAAAAAAACATATCTATATACAAAAATAAGGGTAAATACAATGGAGGGATGGAATATGACTATAAAGATGAAAATTTAAAAAGATTTTTAAAAAGGAATTGATAAGAAGTTGGTTGGAAAAAAAAAGAGAATATGATTGGGCTGGAAACTAGAACAAAGCTATATGCTAGATTTAGGGTATATTTTGATCTGTTAGAAAATACTGTATCCCAAAATTGTAAAGAAAGAAAAACCTATATGCACACAAAAAATAAGGTTTAATACAATGAAGAGATAGAATATGACTGTAACAATGAAAATTTTTAAAAGATTTTAAAAAATGTATTAATAAGATAAAATAACTAAGAAAGGTTAAAAGTAGGAAAGAGGAAAATAATTTAAAAATTGAATAAGAAAAAAATAAAATTTAAAACTTTAATTTTGAAAGACTAAAGAATCATGGGGAAAAAAGCCATGAATTTTACATGCTGCATTCCCCTAGCTCTGGAGTTCTGCAGTTCTCATGATCAGTGAACTTGGTCTTGGCTTCATGTTCTTGCTGATCTTCTAGGGGAGGGCCCTCTTGTAGTGAGTCTCAAATGTCTTTGCCCAAGGTGGAATTGCACTGCCCTTTCCAGGGGCCATTCTAAGTAGTCTGCTCAGGTTAGCTCTCAGTAGCTTTTGTTCCCTGAATGCTTTCTGTAGAGCTCTGGAGGACGGGAAGGAAAATGGTGGCCTCCCAATATTCTGCCTGGAGGAGCCAAGACTCAGGGCCCCACTCCTCAGTGCACCTCAGAAAAAAGCAGTCAATTCCTTCCATCTCCCTGTTCTCTGGGCGCACTCCAAGTTCACCTGGTCTGTGTCTGAGCATTTCTATACCTGGTGAATGGTACCATTTGGAGTCTCCAAACCCAGCTAATTCCTGCAGCATGTTCTTGTACCCTTCCTGCCAGGGGAGGAAGGTGAGTCTCCCTGGATCTTCCACTTATGGGATCCCTGCTTGAAAAGCGGTGACCCAGCTGTGCCGGGGCTCATGGTTTAAGGTAACCCCAGGCTGAGAGTCCACTCCTCACCTCTGTCTCTGCAGCCAGGTTCCCCCTCCAATACTGGGGAGCTCTGCCACACTCAGGCACCATGGTCTTTTTGTTACCTGTGGGTTCTGAGACCAAATTGTTCCTGCAAGTGTTCCACACGCACAATGCCCCCCCCCCACTGGCCCCCGTGCTGCTTAGCCTCTGGAGTAATGTTCCTCAGTGGAGCAGACTTCTAAAAGTTCTAATTTTGTGCTCTGCTGCTCTCTTACTTGCTGGGGTTGGCCCCTCCTCCTATGGCCTATGTTCCCATATGTCACCTCGGATTCACTTCTCCGTATGTCCTACCTTCCATAAAGTGGTCAATTTTTTGTTCATGAAATAGCTGCTCTTCTTCTCTTTGATCTTCTGTTTAGTTTGTAGGTGTTCAGAATGGTTTGATAACTATCTAGCTGAATTCCTGGAACCCAACAAAACTTAGGTCTCCTTTTCCTCTGCCATCTTGCCTTGCCCCTTTCAGTTTTACACCTTAGCTGCCTCCCTTGTCTCATCCTTGGTCCACCCTTGATTGTATCGCTTAGATGTGTCCCCTGAGACTATTGCTTCAGAAGTGACTGTGAGCTAACTGGGATATATAGCAGATGGAGGTGGTAGTAGAGACAATGTGTTTTCTGGGTACAGCAGGGGGACGTGGTTCTCATCTCAGCCTAAGTAATATGGTCTTGGTTCAGGCAAGTCTGCACTTCACTTTTCCTGAAATTATCTTGTGGTTCTAGAAGCTATCTTATAAATGTGGCCTAAAGCTATGATTTATTTCTGTCCCAAGAATCCTGTGACCTACACAGTATCTTATGTTAAATCTCTCCCTGTTTAAGCTAGATGCAATTGGTTCTGCTGTCTAAAATTTAGAATCCTGGTGGTCAGAAAGTTTGCCATTGCCTAGTTTTGTGATCTTGAAGGTTTCTTTACTTTAAGCTTTAATTTTATTACCTGTGCTGGGGTAATAATAATTTTCCTTTACCCTTTTAAGTTGTCAGCTGGGCCCCCCATAACAATTGACAAGTCAACAAGAAAAATCGCAATGGGTGCTTGGGTGGCTCAGTCATTAAGCGTCTGCCTTCAGCTCAGGTATGATCTTAGGGTCCTGGAATTAAGTCCTGCATCGGGCTTCTTGCCCAGTAGGGAGCCTGTTTCTCCCTCTCCCATTTCCCCTGCTTGTGTTCCCTCTCTTGCTGTCCCTCTCTGTCAAATAAATAAATAAAACCTTTTAAAAAAGGAAAGAAAGAAAAAAACATTAAAAGTTATTTAATACAAGTTTTACGTGGCATGAGAGGAAATGCAGACTTGAAGGAAGTGGTTAAACTGAATTTTATGTGAGGTATGAAGAGTGGAAAGTTGTGAGAAATGTGATAGGATGAAAAAGAGGGTATGAGCTAAGTGTAGTAGCTGGGGCTACAACAATTTTTTCAGATTCTTATAGGTGGCTTGGAGATAAAAAAAGTTTCTTATTTCCCCCCAGGTATAGGGAAGGCACCTCTCCCCATAGGGGTTTTATAATCCTCATGAAAAAAAAAATTAGAGTGTCCTTCCTGCACATGCTGATTCTTAAATTCCTTCAGCTTAAAGTATTTAATATGCCAAAGTGTTTTGTTTGGGGGTAGCGTGTCCTAAATTCCATCCTAGGCTAATTTTGAAAATGAAATATTAACTATATAACAACACGGCACAAGGCACCTAGCAGATAATTGACAGACATTAGTTGTGTTTTGTTAACATCATTTATTGCTTTGGGAATTTAAGTCATCATGCTTCTGATCTTTCTTTATCTCTAAATTGGAATGACCACTGTAATTTCTCTTGTCTTTTGTCCCTGGTTTTGACTTATGCTATTATTTTAATAATCCAGATCTCTATTCTATCATTTTCCTCCTCATCCAAGTTTCCTATATTGATAGTTAACTGGCAGCTCAGTTCCAATCCAACTCAAATGCTGCACATCCCTTGCAGGCCTGTTGGAGACTGGAATCCTAAATCTTGGTCCTCATATTTCTGCTATTGCTCCCTGAGGCCATTAAGTGCTTTCCTGCCTTCACAACATTGCATTCATACTCTTCATCCTTGTGAATACACACCTGTTTGCCCATGACTGCTTGTAGGACCTTCCCAATACTGACTCTCTCTTGGTCACTATATGCTTCCTATTGTTATGTTGCTGGACATTGTCATCATACCTTAGGACTTTTTCCATTGCTTATTGGTCAGTATACCCTCCACACCTACCTCATCCCAGTGAGTTTATCCAAGCTTTGAATCAGCGTGCTTGTGTGTGTGTGTGTGTGTGTGTGTGTGTTTTTTCCCCACCCAATTTCCATTTTTTTCAAGGATTGTTATAATATGCTATTTTGTCCTAATTTAGAAGAAAAAAATTTTTTTTCTCCCTTAACTGGGTCAAAAGTAGTAGTATTCTTCTGGAAACAATGGAAGGGTGCTTTCCCTAAATGTTTAATAAATATTTCTAGATAATTTGAACACACACCAAGAAATCATAGTATGATATGAGGGTACCTATTGCATTTTGTGGTTTAATATTAAGGAGAACATCATATAATGAGTTCAGAGGAAAAGATGTATCAGATGTTAATCGGAACAAAGAACTGACTTTATCTCATTTTGCCTGTGTAAGAACTGAAGAAAACATTCTGAAATGCCACAGAGTTTCCTCAGATTAATGATAATATGAATATCTTGCCTCTGTAAAGGCAGTCTTTGGCTTGGTTTCACCATAAGTAGGTATGAATCATATAAAAATATAAAACTCCAAATTTGGAGTAATTTTGTCTTTGGCCCTGTTACAGGAAATGTTTTCTTTTTTCTATTATCTCTTCTTCTTTGTATTTTTTTCTCATTTACTCCTACTGCAGAAAAACTTGAACCTTTGTAAGAGGACCTGTGATAATTAATTACACTCAACACAACTCCTACTTAGTATTTCTCTTCCCTACTGATTTAGCAGACATGGATCACTTGCCAACTTCAATCCCACTTTTCACCTGAACTCCTTGGTCACTGGTTTTCTTATCTCACCTGCCCTCCCCATCATATTAGTCATAATGCCTTTGGTTCCAACTGACAGAACTCCAAGTGATTCAAGATGAATCATGCTAAAAGTTCCCTCTCTCACCCCTTAAGTAGTTCTCACATGCAGAAAAGTCCAAAGCTATATCTGGCTCCCAGCCTGACAGAATCTAGGTCAAGACTCTTCACTTCTTTGAAGTTAACTTTTCCTTATGTCAAAATACCATACCAGTCAAAATTCATATCCTATCACCATATGGATCCCAGCAGTAAAAGGGTATGTTCTCATAGGGTTCTGGCAGAAAATTACCAAGGAGGAGCCTGATGTACCTTGCTTCAATCACATCCATTTTCTTAAGCAAGCACTTCCCATTTCCAGGGAAGCATGAGGGGCGGCATTTGTACTGGCCAGCCCTGGGTCCCATGGACACTGCTGTAGGAATATGCAGAGAGCCCTTCCAAAATGACATACAATGATTTTCTCACAGAAGGAATACTTCTGTTATCAGAGGAAAGGAGGTGTGCTTAGAAATCAGAAATAATGATCCACTCATTGACTGCCCCATATCCATGCACACTTTCCAAACATGGTATTCTTAAATGTTCCATTCACGTAAGTATTCTTATAAAATCAAAACCATAATATCTCACTTTTTAAAAGAAGATTTTATTTATTTAATTGACAGACAGAGATCACAGGTAGGCAGAGAGGCAGTCAGAGAGACAGAGAAGCAGGCTCCCCACGGAGCAGGAAGCCCAACTCAAGACTCAGTCCCAGGACCCTGAGATCATGACCTGAGCTGAAGGCAGAGGCTTAACCCACTGAGCCACCCGGGCACCTCAATATCTCACTTTCTTTCTTTCTTTCTTTCTTTTTTTTTTAATTTTTTCAATTTATTTATCTTCAGAAAAACAGTATTCATTATTTTTTCACCACACCCAGTGCTCCATGCAATCCGTGCCCTCTATAATACCCACCGCCTGGTACCCCAACCTCCCACACCCCTGCCACTTCAATCCCCTCAGATTGTTTTTCAGAGTCCATAGTCTCTCATGATTCACCTCCCCTTCCAATTTACCCCAACTCCCTTCTAATGGAAATTCTTTTCTCTTACTGCCTTCACCTTCAAGTTCAGGACTGCTAGATCGTGAGCCTTCCTAAATGATATAGCTCCAGAGTGTCTTCTCATGAGCAGAGAATCTGTGTCTAATATTAAAAATATGGGTAACGACATCCAGATTATAATGATGGAAGTTTTTTTTTTAAGATTTTATTTATTTATTTGACAGAGATCACAAGTAGACAGAGAGGCAGGCAGAGAGAGAGGAGGAAGCAGGCTCCCTGCTGAGCAGAGAACCCAATGTGGGGCTCCATCCCAGGACCCTGGGATCACAACCTGAGCTGAAGGCAGAGGCTTTAACCCACTGAGCCACCCCCGTGCCCCTAATGATGGAAGTTTTAAAAGGAATAACATAAATTTTTAACTTCCACTTTAGAAAAAAAAGAAAAGGGGGAAATGAAATATAATATGTCCCAGTGGGCAACATAATAAGGATTCCTGCCCTGGCAAAGAATGATTTCATTGGTGAGTTAGTTTGACAGCCTTCCCTGCTGGGCTCTAAGAATGTCTTTCTTGTTTAATGTCATGATCACATTAGAGAAGTTTCCCTTTCTTGGGGCTGTGCAATTCACTTTCTAAAGATGTGGGTTTGGAATTCTGGGGGCTTGCCTTCAGTTTTATTTATTTTTTACAGATTTTATTTATTCATTTGAGAAAGGAAAAAAAAAAGTAGGGAGAGAGGCAGAGAGCAAGGGGAAGAAGACCCCTACTGATACAGGGCTTCATATCAGGACCCCAAGATCATTACCTAAGCTGAAGGCAGATGCTTAACTGACTGAGCCCCCAGATGCCCCTGCCTTAAATTTTACAAAACCATAGGTTCCTCCTTGCCAAGCTTTGGACAAAAATAATGTCAGTAAGTTTTAGGCACAAAACTGTATCACTAAGACCATGCTTGTATTATGGAGATTTGATTACAACCCCATTGACTGAACAAAATTGAAAATACCATTTTTGCCTAAACTCACTGATAAAATTTTTCAATAATGAAACACATCTTAAGAACAAAAATAAATTCTGTAGAACACTCACTCTCTTCACTGTGTGAGAAAGATTATGGCCAAATACCCAAGTCAACTCTTCAATGACTGGATCTTGTTACAGAAAGAATCTTTTAGAGAGTGAAGTGAGTGCTTCCTAGTAGGTGAATTATAGAGGCATCCATTAGTCCATTCTGATACTTTGCCAGTTATTTAAAGCTAAGTATGTTAAAATCTTTCTTTTATGATGAGAAATGAAGTCTAAAAAATGATAAATAGTTTTCCCAGGGAATCAATGGCAGATTTCAAACTTTGTCAATGCAGTACCTCTGACTCCATAATCTGACCAGCTAACTTTTTCACTGTTCTGCTCACACTAGCAGTTTGTAGTCGGCTCAACTTTCAGAGAGTCATATTTCAGTGGAGGAAAATTTTCAGAACCTCTATAATATCTCTTCCTCTTTCGGACTAAGCACTGAAAACTTGTAAGTCCTGGGAGAGGCAAGATCAAGACACTAAGACACTGTTCAGCAAAAAAGTAGACACTTTTTGAGTGTCTAATATGTGCTAATCAGATTCTAGATGCCTAGACAAAATTCATGACTCATGTATCTTCTATTGTAGCTATTTTTCCTTCTGCATCCTAAGAAGGCAAAAGCAAACATTGTAGAGCACTCCTCCTATATTCTGTATGTATGAACAAAGATTATGAGCATAGGACAGATTCTGAAATAATTCCTTCAGGGCTCATAATTCAATAATTCCTTCAGGACCCATTATTAGGAGTAAATTTTGGTTGTAAGTACATCTAAATATTTGAAATGTAGAGAAGTTTGTTTGCAAACTGGTACTTAGAATCTAATAATGTGTCTCCTTATTTGTGAATAAGAGTGAAATACTGCTGGCAAAGGGAATCATAGAGGGAGAAACAGACTGATCTACTTGCATGCTGTAATGTCCAGAAAATTTTGGCATTTTCTCTAGTCTGACCTTTTCTCTAGTCTGACCTTTTCCCATTCAGAGCAAAATGGCCACAAAGCTGATTGGTAAAGTGGGGAAACCATTGTTTCAGGGTGCAGAGAAAGAAAGCAACTTTCCAGTTCTTTTTAGGAAGCCAACAGAACATTTCATAAAAATAATACCTTTGAAAAGATTGTCATTGGTAGAGTGGATCCAGTGTTGTTTAAATGTTATGAAGTAAATGCTGGGTTTGTAGCTTAATTACCCTAAAAATGTTTTTTTTTTTTTTAACCATGCTTTGTTTTTACATATACATACTATTAAGAATATTCCTACTTTTGTTCTTACATATACATACTATTAAGAATATTCCTACTTTTTTTTTAAACCATGCTTCGTTCTTACATATATATACTATTAAGAATATTCCTACGTTTATAATCTTTGGTTTGAGGTATTGAATTAACAGAATTAGCAATGTTTCATTGTAACAAGAAGTCAGGTTTCTGAGGTCAACTGTTGAAAAGAAACTATCAGTTTTTTGGCAGCCTGGCTTTTTAGACTTATCACTGAGTTAGATTCTCAAAAAAATGACTTTTGGTTGTTGATTTGATTGTCCTATTCTTACTTCTGGACAGTATTTATTTTCCAACTTAATTTATAAGAAAGTATCAACATACCGTATCCAGAACTGTGCCCATATCAAGTATACAAAACTATTAGGGATAGACTAATGAGCCACTGAAGTATTCTCAGTAAATTAATAAACAGAATTTTGAATGGAAAGCACTCCTCAGTCCCAGGTGTGACATGGCATAAAAAAGAAAAAAAAAAAAAAGAGAAGAAGATGATCTCTCTGGTGTTTTTTTACAAATACATTAGGTTTAAGGAGAGAGTAAGATGTGCAATTCAAGAGCTCTGTGAAAAAGTCCAATATTCTATCTATTCAAGACTATAATTCTCAAAGTTGTACTCAAGAGTGAATCCCTAGGCCTTGGGAATTCAGCCACCAGATCCTGTTGCTTGGGTCAAAGATCGGGAAGGGGCAGCTGGCAAGTAAAAGCCACTTTTTGGAAACCAAATTCATACTGCTTTTTTTTTTAATTACTGCATACATTCAAAATAAATGATGTATGAGGATGAATAGTCCCCACACATAGACAAAAGATTTGAAAATATTAAAATGGTAAATATGTATATGAGAAGAAGACACTCAGCATCATTATTCATTAGAGCAATACAAATTTAAACTGAAATAGATAAGTTGCATACCCACTAGAATGGTTAATATTTAAAAGACCGAGAATGCCAAGGGTTAGTGAACATGTGACACTATAGTTTGGTAGTTTCTTATACAGTTAAACATGTATTTACCTTCCAATCCAGTGACTCTAGACTTAGATAGTTACTCAAGTGAATTAAAAATGTGTGCAAATAAAAATTTACTATTGGGACTTCATCAAGTTCCAAACCTTTTGCACAGCAAAGGAAACAGTCAACAAAACCAAAAGACAACTGAGAGAATGGGAGAACATATTCACAAATGATATATCAGATAAAGGGCTAGTATCCAAAATCTATAAAGAACTTATCAAACTCAACACCCAAAGAACAAATAATCCTATCAAGAAATGGGCAGAGGACATGAACAGACATTTCTACAAAGAAGACAACCAGATGGCCAGCAGACACATGAAAAAATGCTCCACATCATTCAGCATCAGGGAAATACAAATCAAAACCACAGTGAGATACCACCTCACACCAGCCAGAATGGCTAAAATTAACAAGTCAGGAAATGACAGATTCTGGCAAGGATGCGGAGAAAGGGGAACCCCCCTACACTGTTGGTGGGAATGCAAGCTGGTACAGCCACTCTGGAAAACAACATGGATTTTCCTCAAAAAGTTGAAAATGGAGCTCCCTTATGACCCAGCAGTCACACTATTGGTTACTTACCCAAAATATACAAATGTACTGATCCAAAGGGGCATGTGCACCTGAATGTGTATAGCAGCAATGTCCACAATAGCCAAACTATGGAAAGAATCTAGATGTCCATCAACAGATGAGTGGATAAAGAAGAAGTGGTATATATATATATATATATATATATATATATATATATATATATATATATATATATATTAGAATACTATGAAGCCATAAAAAGAAATGAAATCTTGCCATTTGCAATGATGTGGATGCAACTAGAGGGTATTATGTTGAACAAAATCAGTTAATCAGAAAAAGACAATTATCATATGATCTCTGTGATGTGAGGAATTTGAGAGGCAACATGGGATATTTTGGGGGTAGGGAAGGAAAAAATGAAACAAGATGGAATTGGTAGGGAGACCATAAGAGAGTCTTAATCTCACAAAACAAACTGAGGGTTGCCGTGGGGAGAGGGGTAAGGAGAGGGTGGTTGGGTTATGGACATTGGGGAGGGTATGTGCTATGGTGAGTGCTGTGAAGTGTGTAAGCCTGACGATTCACAGTCCTGTACCCCTGGGGCAAATAACACATTATATGTTTATTTTAAAAATGTGTGCCCATAAAACACGTATTAAAATATTTGTGACAGCTTTATTTACAACATCCAAATTCTGAAACAATGTAAATGTTCATCAACTGGTAAGCAGATAAGCAAATTATGGTATAGTCATGTGGAATCCTGATTACCAAAATAAAAAGGTATGAACTGAAGATGAGCCTCACAAATACTATGCTAAGTGAAAGAAGCCAGACACACAAGAGTACACACTTTATAATTCTACTGATAATACATTCTCGATAATGCAAAACTATGGTGATAAAAAGCAGCTCAGTGGTTGTCAATACCCACTAAATTGGGTGACTGAGAACAGATAGTAGGAAACTTTTTGAGCTGATGTAAATTTTCTGAATTATTACTGTGGTAGTCATAGCTCAACCATGTACGTTTGTCAAAACTGATCACACTGAACATTTTAAGTTGGTTAATTTTATTGTATATAAATTATGCCTCAGTAAAAATGACAGAAAAACAATATAAAATATGAAGGAGGAAAGCAGTAAGTAAAAGTAACATCACTTGCTTGAATAATATTACCTCTTGTAACCAAGAGGTACTCCTGAACATTTTTCAGAAAATGAAAATACAAATCTGCCAAATAAAACAAACAGATAATTTCCAAATAAAATTGATGGTCTCTGCTGATTCCAAGTTCTTTGTTTTTCTGTATTTATTACTATGGTATTAAGAAAATAATTTTTATAAGAATCAATTGTAAATAACCCATATCATTTTTCCCCGATGAATATTTAATATGTTACAATAGAAGTATGAAGCATAACCTGAAACATTCACAAAAGCCATAAAAGACTTTAAAATAATGTAATGCAGACATCAGAGAGAAAATAGATATATAACTTCATGCTATGTTTTTAATTTATGGATACATCTATTCCTCATAAAAAAAGAATGAGTGAAATGGTCTATCAATATCAAAAGAAAATCACTTTTTGTGGAGTTTATATTCTCAGTAAATTCCAACTCAGAGCTACCTTTTGAAATACCCATTCATCTTCAGAGAAGGCACAACCTTATCATCATGGAGATTAGCATGCAACTTAGACATGATTCATTGACCAAAGCTTCTGAGAAGGCAGTGTCTTGACCCAGATGCAGATAATCATAAAACCCTCTGACTTGAATCGCAGAGATTGAAAGTCTGTGTATTTTCTCTTTAAATGTGAATTACAAATGACTTCCTTAACAAAGAGTTTGAATTAACAAGCAAAAGAGGTTAGAGTGAAAGAGTTGGTGAAGAAAACACAACAGCAATGGATCTTTAGGGCAGAGACATTGCCACAGATTGTTCTATACTCTCAGAACTAGTTATTTAGCTACATGTTAATAGAAGATATTCACCTTAAGTTCAGATTTTTTTAGACATTCTCAATCATACGACCAAGACTAATCCCTTTACAGTGGTGATGACTTTGGCAAGATTTGTCCATATTTCCATATATTGTCTGACTTATATAATTTTAACAGAAAATAATCTGAATGTCTTCTGCAAATAAGTTTTGGAGATATGGAAATACATGACAAAATCCTCCTATGAATGGATAGTCTAGTAAGGAAGAAGATATGAAAATAATCAAGTATTACACAAAACAAAGTGCATTAAACACTTGAATAAAAACTAAACACTATTGGAATATTTGAGCTTTTTTTGGATGCGCATTTTTAGAATTTTCTTCTTTTACCATAGGTTACATTGGTAAGTCCCAATTACCTAAGTAATAACAAAATATTGAATGAGGGGAAATAAGAAGGAATGGATGCCAGAAGGTGGCAGATCTGGATTTGAACACAGGTTCTAAACTTATTAACTTAGCAACTTTGTGCAAGTTATTTTTTGTTCTTTGAACCATACTTTCCTTATTTATAGAAATTATGTAATTATATCATCTTATGGGTGTTTATAGTAATTCAAAGACAATGTATGCAAGGTTTGAGGAAAATGTCTGACTTGTAGTAGGGTCTAAACAGATTGCTAGTTTGCTTTTTTTCTCCTCTTCCTCCCATGCCATTTCAGGTCCATGGTCTATCTAGCAGACTCTTCTTGCCAGAAATGTAGCCTAAAGCTTCACTCCTTCCAGGAAATTGTTAGCCATGTTGCCAGGGCACTTTTTCATCTGCCTCCCACGGCATCACAGCATTTTCTACTTAGACCACCTGTAGGTGCTGATAGCATTTCAAATCATAGGCTGACTCTTCTCCCTTTCTCTTCTTGGTCATCCATCGCAAGCTGCTCTAAGTGACCCTACATTCCTCATTTCCTCCTTCTTTCCCTCTTTTCCTCTCTAGTCAACTCAGAAAGATTTGTTCACCATCTTCTTCATTCCACTTCTTCCAAACCTGAGTGATTTTCCTAATATCAATCTTACTTCTGCCCTTAGTATTATATTACAATGAGCGAAGGAGGGCACATGTTGTGATGAGCACTGGGTGTTAGACACAACTAATGAATCGTTGAACACTACATCATAAACTAATGATGTACTATATGTTGGCTAATTGAACATAATAAAAACAAAGCAAAACAAAAATAAAAAAATTAAAAAATAAGTTTAAAAAAACGAGGGAATCAAGCCCTTTAATCTGTCACTGAAAAGCTTATATGCTCTATAAAGCCTTCCCAAAACTACAAGTTGGCAACTCCCTCTTAAGTCTCCCTGAACTGAATTTGAGATGATCAGGACCTAGTCACATAACGCATATTTCTCTTTTGAGGCATAAAATGTTAATAATTCATATAGTCATTCAACAATATTGGAACGACTACTACATGACAGGTTCTGTTCTAAGCATAAGGGACATCACACCGAACAAAATAAAGTCCTGTTCTTGCGCAGAGAGGAAGGAGAGACACACAGTGAACAAATAAGTAAGTAAATGCATAAATAAGTATGATGGGAAAATACAAAGCAAGGTAAGGGAAGAATGATTAAAGGCCTGTTGAAGCTAACACTTGAGGAAAAATCTGAAAGAAATAAAGAAATAAGCCACACTGATATCTGTGGAAGAGACCTCCGGAAAAGAGAACAACACGAAAGCAGAAAAGCAGGAGTTTGAGAGTGACTGGAACTGAGTGAGTCTGGGAAATAAGTGGTAGAGATAGAGCAAAAGCTACCTCCACCCACCTTGTAGGAAGAAATAATGATGCTGTTGAAAAAGAGAGAAATTCATTGAGGTTTTTGAATGGAGAAGTGACATGACACGAGTTTTCTTCAGGGGGGGAAAACTTGAAACAGGCATTAGATACAAATTCCAAATCTTCAGCTAGACTATGCTAAGGTAGTCCAACATTTTTGAGGCTCAGTTTCCTCCTTTAGAAAAGGGGGATGATAATAATAACTATCTTTTTAAATTGAGAAAATTAAATGAGGACTTAACAGAATGCCTAACATATGGTGAACACTTTATTGAAAGTACTAAACATTATCTCATTTACATTTGTCAATAATCAGCTTTATTTTTCTCCAATATAATGTTTTTCTTAGAATCACATCTAAGTAACTGTGGAAACTGAATACATGCCAAATCATTCATTTCCTTGTACTTTAAATACATTATCTTGAGCCAACATAAGCAAAATTAAAAAAAAAAAAATTGGATTTAAGTCAAGGCAGCAACAAAATCAGGTATGAATCTCACTTCTTATAAGTAGTGACTTGACCCATTTTATATGACTTGGGATCCCGACACCAGTTATAGCTTCATGTATATATATATTTTTTTTTGTAAATACCTTCATGAACATATCCTAAGAGAAACAGACATGTAGAATCTTTGTCTTGCTATTTTTTCCTCACTGATTAATTCTCAATCGATAGTCTTTTCTTCAAGATGTTACATCAAATGTCTTAAAACCACTTTTAAGAGTATCATGGCAGAGATTTAAACACAGGGGATAAAAGGGATTACTGTGTATGAAATCATAATTAGCTTGCATGCTTTAAATCCACCTAGATTTTTTTAATAGAACTCAAGCATAGAGTTTTTTTTTTAATTACACCAAAAGAATACATTAATATAATGTAAACTGCTTAACATTTTATAAAATTATTATGCAGTAAACAAAAGCCAAATATTAACCTAAAATCAACGTGAAACAGCACGCCATTAATGTAGAGTCCCTGATATTAAGGAGGGTGACAAAGGCAAGACATAAAGCTGTCCCTCTAACGTGGCTGTGCAGCCACGCGCACCAGGGTGAGAAGTGTGAAGGACGACGACGAGCGACCTCCCCAGGCTGGTGAACCTGGGAAACGTATGACAGATGAGGTGTCACTCATGGATTTTGTCAGTCTCCTACTTCACAATCTCTTACCTCTAATAAAGTGTAAGGAAGATAAAATCATTTCCCCTCTCTATAGTGTTTGAACGTCATTATCATGAATCTCTCAAGAGAGCCTGCCCTAGGAGCCAGGCGGCTGCAGCATTCCCCTCATAGCCCCCATGGAACACGACGGTGTGTCTTCCT
Source organism: Mustela nivalis (assembly GCF_964662115.1). NCBI lineage: Eukaryota > Metazoa > Chordata > Mammalia > Carnivora > Mustelidae > Mustela > Mustela nivalis. The sequence goes on along the minus strand of NC_139023.1, from coordinate 131,773,082 downwards.
GTGGCTTATAAAAATCTCTGAAACAATTCATTAATTAATCGTTCCCTGACTTAAATCTTACAACGTAATGTATAAGCCATCCTCTGTACTTGGTATTCGTTTTAATGTGAAAAGGAAACAGTAAGTTAGAGAATTTCCCCTCCACGCATTTGCCTGAGCTGGACATGACCCGGCTCCCTTTTTGAGAAGGTTAGTTCCGGGAGGTCCTCTGCAGCGGGGGCGGCTCTTTCGCCGTCTCCCTGTGGATATCAGGAAATTTCCAGTCTGGGACTGCTCCAGGCTTGTAGAGAGCATCTCTGCTGTTCTGAGGCTTACCCCATCCCCTGCTGGACTCAGCGCCGCCCGGCAACAGGGCTCGTTTCTTTCTCTTCAACCTCTCCACCGGGGCCTGCGGCCGCCATTTTAAAACTGTTTCACTTGCCTTCGAGTTTTGAAACCGGAACCTTCCCATTCCCTTTCAGCAAATTAAACACTCCCTTGACAAAAAAAAATTCAGGTCTTCAGACCTCCTCTACAGACAATTTAAATATTCCCCATCACACCACCCCCCCGCCCCCCTTGCCGTTTCTGAAACCACAGGAATTGCCCTTCCCCTTGAGGCTCATCACGTCAGTGGCTCCGTGTGGCAGACAGAATTCGAAGATGTCCTCCAAAAGTCCCTGCCTCCCGCGTCATTCCCGGGAATGTAAATATAGGGGTTTTACTTGCATGATGAAGTTATTTGATGAGCCAGTTGACTTTAAGAAAGGAGAGTTACCTGGGTGGCCCAGCCTGATCATATGAGTCCTTTAAAGCAGTCTTTTCTCTGGCCCCTGGCAGAAGTCAGATTTAAAGCATGAGAAGTGTTCGGGGAACGATGGCTGACTTGAAGATAGAGCGGGTCACGTGGCAAGGAAAGTGAGCGGCATCTGGAAGCTTGAGAATGACCCCTTGCTGACAGCCTTCAAGTAGCAGGGACCTCTGTCCTAGAACCATGAGTAACTGAACTCTGACAAAAAGAAAGAGCCTTGGGAATGTATTTTTCCTGAGCTTCCAGGCAAACCAGGCTGACACCTTGGTTTCCGCCTTGTGATACAGCCTGAGGACCAAACCCCGTCGTTCTTATAGGACTGGGATAATAATAGGTATTTCAAGCTACTAGGCTTGTAACAATTTGTTACACAGAAATAGAAAACTAATACACTCTAGATCTATTCTTATCTCTTTTTAGGAATCTTTTTTCAGTAATTTTTTTTCCAGTTTTCAGCCTCTCCTTGTTGTAGCTTTCGTCCTGTCATCATTATCGCCAACATCACTACTGCCACTTATAATGTGATTGAATATGCTAGACACTATATTTAAATACTTTGGATTAATTGTTTCATTTAAAGCTTCACAAAAGCCAGCGTTATTATGAAAATGCAGATTGTGAGTCTGTAGCTCTGGGCTAGGGCTTGAGATTCTAACAAATTGCCAGGTGATGCCTCTGCTCCTGATCTAAAGCTCTATTCATAAATACAACTCAAGAACTTCAGCTAGAATTTGTAGTTGCATGACTAGTCCTAGTGAAATGGTACCATTTTTAAAAGTTGGATAATGGTACTGACTTTACTTGATAGAAGTAGCAGAGTACTCAGTTTGGTGTGTCTCAAAACAGAAACTGAGGTGGAGGGTGGGAATGTAATCTGAAGAAAATAACATGATTCCTGAATTCTGTCTCTACCCTTGAGACCAGAACTGCTGGAAACAGTGCCCAAGAAAATGTATTTTTAATAAGCTTTCTCGGATGAATCTTATGTTACTCAAAAGTAGGGTTTTGCAACCTCAACACTATTGACCTTTGGGACCAGAAAATTCTTTTTTGTGGGAGGGTGGATTGTGGATTGTAGACTGTTTAATAATATCCATGGTCTCTACTTCCTAGATGCCAGTAGCACCTCCCTACAGAGTTGTAACAACAAAAAATGTCTTCAGGTATTATCGAAAACCACTTGGGCAACCAAAATCTCCCTTGGATGGGAACATCTGCTCTAAAGTTCAAAGATGGATAATTGGACTTTAGCTAGGAAACAGATACCTGAAAATGCATAGATTAGTATAGGACTCTGTCACCTTTTTTCTATATAAAAATATAGTAAATGTATATCCATGCAAATATGATATGAAAATTATAACATAATTTAACTTGCTTAACTAAAAATATCTAGGTAAACACTGTTTTATTTCCAAGTTCAACTTTTTTTTCAAACTTCACTTCTTAATTCAGTTTTAAACATCACAGTAATTTGCTATTCAATTTGTGATATTGTGGTTATTACTCAAACCTTTATAAAAATGAGTAGTTCTACTTTTCAAAGAGACTATAACTGTCTGATAAAAGCTATTGAAAAAAGGATTTAACTTTTTTATCCTCTAAATTTGTCATGAACAATGAGGTACCCTTTCTTTCCAACCCCTCCCCATTTTTCCCCCCATCAAGTTTATCGGTTCTTTGCTTCTGGCAATTATCTCTGCTGAACAGCACATCACCCTTTTCTCTACACAAATAAGACTGATAAATAAAAATCTGATTTTGAAATTTAGCCAGGGTCTGTGTAAATGCCCATCACTATTATGTGAGTGTGTGTATGTATTTTCAGTGAGGGAAAATTTACTCTGACAACCGAGCTTTTACATTACCTACCAATAAAACTGCCTTTTTTGAGGCATCTATCTTATGCTGAAGTTTATTCTTAAGGAATTCTTACAACTAAGCCAGTGTATGCCTGTGTGTCTGTGTATAACTTCTACTAGCCATTTTGCCGTTCTTAATAGACATAACCCTTCATTTTCCATCTGAGTATTTTAAGCCTTGATGTAAGTTAAAAAATCTCTTAAAGCAGGATTTTAAATATGTACACATTGATTCCTTGGCCACTCATCGTTAGTAGTTGGTAATCTAGTTTGTGTGGTATGAGCCATTCTAGGCAGTTATGGTGCAGTTATTCGTTTAAAAATCAAGTATATCCAAGCCTCTGATAATATCTCAAATCCAGAGGCCATTCTAGAAGAAATTATTTACTGAACAGTGACGTAGTAGTTCTGTTAAAGTTGATCTGAACACTGCTCATTCATTCTCCTGTCTGCCACTTTGCTTTTATTTGGGAAAACGAAGAGTGGTGTAAGAACATGGTCTTTACAACAAGACAGACATAGGTTTCACTCTAGCTATGTGGCACCACTTTGGCAAATAACTTTAAATTCTCTAAATTTTGTTTCCTCATTTTTTTGTGTTTTTTTTTTTGTTTTTTTTTAAAGATTTTATTTATTTATTTGACAGAGATCCACAAGTAGGCAGAGAGGCAGGCAGAGAGAGAGGGGAAGCAGGCTCCCTGCCAAGCAGAGAGCCTGATGTGGGGCTCGATCTCAGGACCCTGAGATCATGACCTGAGCCAAAGGCAGAGGCTTTAACCCACTGAGCCACCCAGGCGCCCCTTGTTTCCTCATTTGTAAGAGGGGATGAAGCAACTCTCAGGTTTCTTGTGAAGATTGAGTACAATCAAGCATGTAAAATGCTTAACACAGAGACAAGCATTCAATTTATAATATCTATTACATTATTATTTTATTTATCCTAATCTGTTACCTATTTGTTTTCCTTAATATTAAGAGTAGAAATTACAGGCATGGTTAGCTTAGAAGTTTATTTGTTCATTCAAATTAATTCTTAAATATATATATATTTAACTTGTAAATTTGTATCATAGCTAGAAGTCACTTATTAAAATATTTTTTGTCTGCTTTTTAAAAAGCACAACAGAAGAACTATCTTTGCAATGGTCTATACTGAGTAAAAACAAGCTTTATTATTATCTGGATATCATTATCTGCATTATCATTATTCAAATGATATGCAATTTCAGATACACATTAGCACTAAATATTTTCAACATTATTATAGCCACCAAGGTATCCAGATATTTAGGATATAATGATTTAATATCAGCTGAAGAGTTAATTGCTTAAAGAAAGAGAAATCTTGGGAAATTTAATTCTATTTCTGTAGGCAGAATGGTTATTGACTTGAAGTTTTTACTTTACTATGTACTTTGCTATGTATCTGTCAGTCTCAAACCAAAGAAATGAGGCTTAATTTGATTTTATAGAGAGATGAATTTTCAGAAACTCACTACAAAGTGCAAAGGTACAGTCAATAGAGTTCCAGTAAACATTGTATTGTGCATGACTCATTCAGTCTTTTAAATTTATTCAGGCTCTTGCAAAACATAATTACCTATGTATTTCCCAAGAAAAGGGGCAGATTTCTGAAGCATTATGTTAATAAGATATTTCAAGCTGCTTTTTTCTGACTTTTTGGATTTAGGGCAACTGAATTATTGGTGGATAGCACGTTTCTTGTTTTGTTTTTCCCCCCAAAACTGGAATAAAACTATCCATATTTCTAAGTAATTTTAATTATTAAGCCATTTCAAAGTATCTCTGTGCATAACTCATTGAAGCTGTATTCATAGTGTTCTTTTTTTAATTTCAATTTCAATTTTAATTTTTTATTTAAATTCAATTTAGTTAACATACACTGTATTATTAGTTTCAGGGGTAGAATTTAGTGATTCATCATAATTCCCAATGACCATTACATCAAGTGCCCTCCTTAATTCCTGTCATCCAGTTTGCCCATCTTCCCACCTATCTCCCCTCAAGCAACCCTTGGTTCATTTCCTAGAGTTTAGAATCTCTTATAGTTTGCCTCCTCTCAATTTTCCTCTTATTTTGTTTTCCCCTTCCCTCCTGTATATTCATCTGTCTTGTTTCTTAAATTACATATATGAATGAAATCATATGGTATTTGTCTTTCTCTTTCAATTTATTTAGCTTAGCATAATCCCCTCTAGTTCCATCCACAAAGTTGTAAATGGCAAAATTTCATTCTTTTTGAATGCTGAGTAATATTCCTGTGGTGTGTGTGTGTGTGTGTGTGTGTGTGTGTGCACGCACGCCACAACTTCTTTATCCATTCATCTATTGATGGACATTTGGGCTCTTTACATAATTTGGCTATTGTGGACATTGCTGCTATAAACATGGTGGAGGGAGGCATGTGCCCTTTGAATCCTCTGTTTGTATCCTTTGGATAAATACCTTAGAGTGCAATTGCTTGGTTGTAGGGTCGTTCTGTTTTTACCTTTTGAGGAAACTCTATACTGTTTTTCAGAAAAAAGTAACAAAAGTACAAACTTTTCAGTAGAAGGGAAGATCAGCACTCTTTAATAACAATTCTGATTTTCTTCCTAGTTCTTCTACTTTTTATTTCAACTTTATTGAAGTATAATTGATTTATAACATTGTTTTGATTTGGTATACATAAGCATTGTCCCCCCCAATCTAGTTAATTAACACATTTATCACCTCACTTATTTATTTTTCGTATGTGTGTTTGTGTGTATGTGTGTGTTTGAGAGATAGAGAACATTTAAGTTCTACTCTCTTAGCAAATTTCAGTAACGCAGTATAGTATTATTAACTGGGGTCACCATGTTCTACATTAGATCATTAGGGCTTTTATGTCTTATGGCTTAAGGTTTATGCCTTTTTATCCACCTGTCTGATTTTCTTTTTAGTCTGAGAATATGAGGTAGCTGAAATAGTTTTAAGATATTTTCTAACATAACCAAATTAAGTTTTATTCCATATATTACCTGTCATTTCTCTAAGGATTTCCTGTCTTATAATCTAGTAATAGAAGAAAATTAGATAAGTCAGGGGCTTCCATGTTTCAGCAGTGAGGAACCCATGTGAGATTTCTTTTCTTTTTTCTTGTGTGAAGAAAAGATTGGGGCTTCTAGAAATCAGTTATTGAAACTCAGATACTTATATCATGCTTATTGGTAAGATTTAGAGTATTATAAAGAGAAAAAAAATGTTCTATAACTTTAAAATGATAAAAAATGATATTTTTAAAAAATCTATCCTGTTCTGTTTGCAGAGAGGCAGGTTTGAGAGACTGAAGGCTTGTTGTGATTTAAGAGTCAGTGAAAATTTCCAACCAAGATCTTAAATTGAAAGCAAAAGATGTAAATTTTTAAATAGTGAAATTAAGAAAAATTGTAATCCCAAGTGCTTCATGTCAGTATCGTCAGAGATTGCATAAGCTCTTAGACGCTTTAGAGAATCTTCCACGAAAATTGAGTCTTAAAATTACATTTTTAATTTTTCCCCTTATGACTTTAAATAAATAGGATAGCTCGTTTTTAAGTTTTTATTGATAAAGAAGTCTGAGAGGTTTTTTGCTTTTTTAAGAGATGCACTCTTTCTGGGTAAATCTGGCTATTCTTCTACAGAGAGCCTCAAGCAAAGTATTTAAACCACAGGGAAAAAAAATTGCATTTCCTACTTGGTAAGTGGAAATGATGAAAAAGTACAGCTACAGTCATAGGTAGTGGAATTTATAAGTTGCCTAAAATTATTTGTGTTTCTTTTAAAAAAGGTTTTCAAGCTACAGTAGGACAAAATGAAATAAAATAAATAAAAAGCAGATTTTATGTCAACTGAGGGAACAGGTGAATCATTCATTCAGATAAGCGTAGATCAGAGCATAAAGAGCAGAAATAAGACCAACATAACATTTGGTGTCACTGCTGGGTCAAAAATCACATTCTCAGAGCTGAAAACAGTACAGTGTGTACTCTCAGTTGAAAAGTAGGCAGAATGTAATGAATCAGATATTCACAGGTTATACAAAAAGAACTTTCCTCTTCTCCAGATTGCTTTTTTTACCCTGATGGGAATGAGTGGAATTTCTAAGAAAGAAACTATAGACTTAGGCAGATTTCCAACAGTGACAGGCTGTGCACCCATGGGCAAGATATTTAACTTTCCCACATCTCTGCCTCCCTATCCCCAAAAAACACAACAGCATATATTTTGAAGATTTTCATGAAGATTAAATAAGATAATGAAAAAATATGTGTTGTAATGCCCTGGCATATAGGGATTATTATTTTTACTATAAATAATAAAAATATGCCTCTTGACTTAAGTTACATAATATTAGGAAAATCACAGAGGGAAACTGCTTGTTTTTGTGTTTTGTTCTGTTTTTTAGATATAAGTAAAAGTTGCAACAGTTTTATTGCAGATCCCCCCAAATAAAATTATAATGTTTCATAAAATTATGGCTTGGAAATAGATTCTGTAATACCAAAGGATTTCTTTTTATTATCAAAAGATAATCCACTAGCTCTGAAAAATGAAGCAAATGTTTAACTGCCTCTTTAATGAAATTTTCTGTTATTATATATGTAATTTGTTTCACGTAGTGGTTTTTGTGATTGAGGATTGTACCACATTAACCTGTAAGGAAACTATTTCCTCTCTTATTTGTGGGAGAGGCATTTTCATCTGTAGCCCAGGCAACAGTGTGGTAGGTTGACCGACAGTGGAATGTGATGGATAGCTACAGGGTAGAAATAAACTGACCTAAGAAGACAGCTTCTTCAAGGACATATGATATGGGCACAGATAAACTAGTTCCTTCTTAAGTGTTGGCATATAGGGATGTAGAAAAGTCAGAAGTGACATCAGAGTTTAGTGAATATGAATCTAGTCTCTTAAAATTAAGGTCAGTGATTGGTGGGCAAAAATGTGTGCTTAGAAATCAATACATTGACAGTTTATTTCTTCTTAATCTCCTGATGTCAAGAAAAGGGGTTTGGAAAACCATCATTTGTCTCATCTTCACTAAAATGAGCCAAGCAAAAAATTTGGGGGCACTCTTTTGTTTTGTTTCTTTCTTTAGCCTTCTTTGAGTATGTTGTTGTTGCCATTCACAGAGAAGAACAATCCCCTCCACTCCTTCTCCAGGAGGGTTCTTGATGGAACAGTATCCATAGAAAAACTATTCTGACACCTGTACATTGGTAATGGACCTGAAAGTAATGCCTAGCTTCTAAGAAGCACAGCAACATTGTAGTATGTAAGAACTATTTTAAAAGAGTACAGGTTTCAGTCTTACACCATTTTCTCTTTAATTACGTCTCACCTGGTCAGATTGAGGTTGTTGGGTTTTCTTAAGTTCTTAACTTATTATTCTTTTTTATAAACATATAATGTATTTTTGTCCCCAGGGGTAAAGGTCTGTGAATCGCCAGGTTTACACACTTCACAGCACTCACCATAGCACATACCCTCCCCAATGTCCATAACCACACCCCCTTCTCCTGACCCCCCCTCTCCCCAGCAAACCTCAGTTTATTTTGTGAGATTAAGACTCTCTTATGGTTTGTCTCCCTCCCAATCCCATCTTGTTTCATTGATTCTTCTCCTACACCCCAAACCCCCATGTTGCATCTCCACTTCATCATATCAGGGAGATCATGTGATAGTTCTCTTTATCTGATTGACTTATTTCAATCAGATACCCTCTAGGTCCATCCACATCTTCACAATGGCAAGATTTCATTTCTTTTGATGGCTGCATAGTATTCCATTGTGTATATATACCCCTTCTTCTTTATCCACTCATCTGTTGATGGACATCTAGGTTCTTTCCATAGTTTGGCTATTGTAGACATTACTGCTATAAACATCTGGTGCACATGCCCTTTTGGATTACTACATTTGTATCTTTAGGGTAAATACCCAGTAGTGTGATTGCTGGGTCATAGGGTAGTTCCATTTTCAACTTTTTGAGGAACCTCCATGCTGTTTTCCAGAGTGGCTGCACCAGCTTGCATTCCCACCAACAGTGTAGGAGGGTTCCCCTTTCTCCACATCCTCGCCAGATCTGTCATTTCCTGACTTGATAATTTTAGCCATTCTGACTGGTGTAAGGTGATATCTCATTGTGCTTTTGATTTGTATTTCCCTGATGATGAGTGATGTTGAGCACTTTTTCATGTGTCTGTTGGCCATCTGGATGTCTTCTTTGCAGAAATGTCTGTTCATGTCCTCTGCCCATTACTTGATTGGATTATTTGTTCTTTGGGTGTTGAATTTCCTAAGTTCGTTATAGATTTTGGACACTAGCCCTTTATCTGATATATTGTTTGCAAATATCTTCTCCCATTCTCTCAGTTGTCTTTTGGTTTTGTTAACTGTTTCCTTTGCTGTGCAAAAGCTTTTGATCTTGATGAAATCCCAATAGTTCATTTTTCCCTTGCTTCCCTTGCCTTTGGTGATGTTCCTAGGAAGAAGTTGCTGTGGCTGAGGTCAAAGAGGTTGTTGCCTGTGTTCTCAAGGATTTTGATGGATCCCTTTCTCACATTGATGTCCTTCATCCATTTTGAGTCTATTTTCATGTGCGGTATAAGGAAATAGTCAACTTTCATTTTTCTGCATGTGGCCGTCCAATTTTCCCAGCACCATTTGTTGAAGAGACTGTATTTTTTCCACTGGACATTCCTTCCTGCTTTGTCGAAGATTAGTTGACCATAGAGTTGAGGGTCTATTTCTGGGCTCTCTATTCTGTTCCATTGATCTATGTGTCTGTTTTTGTGCCAGTACCATGCTGTCTTGATGATGACAGCTTTGTAATAGAGCTTGAAGTCTGGAATTGTGATGCCACCAACTTTGGCTTTCTTTTTCAATATACCTTTGGCTATTCAAGGTCTTTTCTGGTTCCTTATAAATTTTAGCATTATTTGTTCCATTTCTTTGAAAGAAATGGGTGGGATTTTATAGGAATTGCATTAGATATGTAGATTGCTTTAGGTAGCATAGACATTTTCAGAATATTTGTTCTTCCAATCCAGGAGCATGGAACATTTTTCTATTTCTTTGTGTCTTCCTCAATTTCTTTCATGAGTACTTTATAGTTTTCTGAGAATAGATTCTTAGCCCCTTTGGTTAGGTTTATTCCTAGGTATCTTATAGTTTTGGGTGCAGTTGTAAATGGGATTGACTCCTTAATTTCTCTTTCTTCTGTCTTGTTGTTGGTGTAGAGAAATGAAACTGATTTCTGTGCATTTATTTTATATCCTGACACTTTACTGAATTCCTGTACAAGTTCTAGCAGTTTTGGAGTGGAGTCTTTTGGGTTTTCCACATATAGTATCATATCTTCTGCGAAGAGTGATAGTTTGACTTCTTTGCTGATTTGGATGCCTTTAATTTCTTTTTGTTGTCTGATTGCTGAGGCTAGGACTTCTAGTACTATGTTGAATACTAGTGGTGATAACGGACATCCCTGCCATGTTCCTGACCTTAGTGGAAAAGCTTTCAGTTTTTCTGCATTGAGAATGATATTTGTGGTGGGTTTTTCATAGATGGCTTTGATAATATTGAAGTATGTGCCCTCTATCCCTACACTCTGAAGTGTTTTGATCAGGAAGGGAGCCTGTACTTTGTCAAATGCTTTTTCAGCATCTATTGAGAGTATCATATGGTTCTTATTCTTCCTTTTATTAATGTGTTTTATCACATTGAGTGATTTGCGGATGTTGAACCAACCTTGCAGCCCTGGAATAAATCCCACTTGGCCGTGGTGAATAATCCTTTTAATGAACTGTTGAATCCTATTGGCTAGTATTTTGGTGAGAATTTTTGCATATGTGTTCATCAAGGATATTTGTCTGTAGTTCTCTTTTTTGATGGGATCCTTGTCTGGTTTTGGGATCAAGGTGGTGCTGGCCTCATAAAATGAGTTTGGAACTTTTTCTTCCATTTCTATTTTTTGGAACAATTTCAGGAGAATAGGAATTAGTTCTTCTTTAAACGTTTGGTAGAATTCCCCTGGGAAGCCATCTGGCCCTGAGTTTTTGTTTGTTTGGAGATTTTTGATGACTGTTTCAATCTCCTTACTGGTTATGGGTCTGATCAGGGTTTCTATTTCTTCCTGGTTCAGTTGTGGTAGTTTATATGTCTCTAAGAATGCATCCATTTCTTCCAGATTGTCAAATTTGTTGGCGTAGAGTTGCTCATACTATATTCTTACAATTTTCTGTATTTCCTTGGTGTTAGTTGTGCTCTCTCCTCTTTCATTCATGATTTTATTTATTTGGGTCCTTTCTATTTTCTTTTTGATAAGTCTGGCCATGGGTTTATCAATCTTATTAATTCTTTCAAAGAACCATCTCCTAGTTTCGTTGATTTGTTCTATTGTTTTGTTGGTTACTATTTCATTGATTTATGCTCTGGTCTTTATTATTTCTCTTCTCCTGCTGGATTTAGGCTTTCCTCACTGTTCTTTCTCCAGCTCCTTTAGGTGTAGGATTAGGTTGTGTATTTGAGACCTTTCTTGTTTCTTGAAAAAGGTTTGTACCACTAAGTATTTTCCTCTCAGGACTGCCTTTGCTGTGTCTTACAGATTTTGAATTGTTGTGTTTTCATTATCATTTGTTTCCATGAATTTTTTCAATTCTTCTTTAATTTCCTGGTTGACCCATTCATTCTTTAGAAGGATGCTCTTTAGGCTCCATATATTTGTGTTCTTTCCAAGTTTCCTCTTGTGATTGAGTTCTAGCTTCAGAGCAGTGTGGTCTGATACGCTGTGTCTTTTGATTGGTGCATTTAGCCCATTAAAATTCAGGGTAACTATTGAGAGATATGAATTTCGTGCCATTGTATTGCCTGTAAGGTGGCTGTTACTGTATATTGTCTCTGTTCCTTTCTGATCTACTACTTTTAGGCTCTCTCTTTGCTTAGAGGACTCCTTTCAATATTTCCTGTAGTGCTGGTTTGGTGTTGGCAAATTCTTTCAGTTTTTGTTTGTCCTGGAAGCTTTTAATCTCTCCTTCTATCTTTAATGATAGCCTAGCTGGATATAGTATTATTGGCTGCATGTTTTTCTTGGTTAGTGTTGTGAATATATCATGCCAGTCCTTTCTGCCCTGCCAGGTCTCTGTGGATAAGTCTGCTGCCAATCTAATATTTTTACCATTGTATATTACAGACTTCCTTTCCCAGGCTGCTTTCAGGATTTTCTCTTTTTCACTAAGACTTGTAAATTTTACTATTAGGTGACGGGGTGTGGACCTATTTTTGTTGATTTTGAGGGGTGTTTTCTGCACTTCCTGGATTTTGGTGCTTGTTCCCTTTGCCATATTAGGGAAATTCTTTCCAATAATTCTCTCCAGTATACCTTCTGCTCCCCTCTCTCTTTCTTCTTCTTCTGGAATCCCAATTATTCTAATGTTGTTTTGTCTTATTGTGTCACTTATCTCTCGAATTCTCCCCTCGTGGTCCAGTAGCTATTTGTCCCTCTTTTGCTCAGTTTCTTTATTCTCTGTCATTTGGTCTTCTATATCACTAATTCTTTCTTCTGCCTCATTTATCCTAGCAGTAAGAGCCTCCATTTTTTATTGTACCTCATTAATAGCTTTTTTTAAAATTTCAACTTGGTTAGATTTTAGTTCTTTTATTTCTCCAGAAAGGGCTTTTATCTCTCCAGAGAGGGTTTCTCTAATATCTTCCATGCCTTTTTCGAGCCCAGCTAGAACCTTGAGAATCGTCATTCTAAACTCTATTTCTGACCTATTTCCAATGTCTGTATTGATTAGGTCCCTAGTGTTCATACTGCCTCTTGTTCTTTTTTTTGTCTCAGTTTTTCTGCCTTGTAATTTTGTTGAAATAACAGTATATAAGGAGCATATAAAATACTAAAAGGGTGATAAAGACTCCAGGAAAATGTGCTTTAACCAAATAAGAAGAGACCCCAAATCATGTGAGGGAGAAAGGGGATAAAAAGAAGTTCAGAATAAAAAAATTTAAAAAGTAAACAGATAAAGAAAAAAAAGAAAAAAGAAAAAAATTTTATATATATATATGATATATATGTATATATCATATATATATATATATATATATATATATATATATATTAGATAAACTAGTTTCAAAACGTTAAAAAAGAAAAGGGTAAAAGTTAAAAAAATTAGAAGAAAAGAAAATAAATAAAATTTAAAAATAATTAAATTAACCACAAGACTAAAGAATCATGGGGAGAAAGCCATGAGTTCCGTGCTTTGCTTTCCCCTCCTCTGGAATTCTGCTGCTCTCCTTGGTAGGTGAACTTGGTCTTGGCTGGATTTCTTGTTGATCTTCTGGGGGAGGGGCCTGTTGTAGTGGTTCTCATGTGCCTTTGATTGAGGTGGAATTGCACCGCTCTTACCAGGTGCAGGCCTAAGTAATCTGCTTGCCTTCGCTTTCGGGAGCTTTTGTCCCCTGAACGCTTTCTGTAGAGTTCCAGAGGATGGGAATGAAAATGGCAGCCTCCCAGTCTCCAGCCCAGAGGAGCCAAGAGCTTACGGCCCCACTCCTCAGTGCACCCTCAGAGAGAAGAGCCCAATCACTCCTGTCTTCCTGGCCTCTGGCCACGCTCCGAGCTCACCCAACCTGTGACCAGTTTAAGGTCACCCTGAGCTGACAGATCACTCCTTGGCTCTGTCTCTGCAGCTGGCTTCCCTGCTCTAATACCTGCAAGCTCTGCAACACTCAGACACCCCAATCCTTCCGTGATTCCCACGGGACCTCGGCCACGCTGACCCCACATGTGCTTCACCCTGGCTTAGCCTCTTAAAAGCCTCTTAAAAGAAGACTTTTAAAAGTCCTGATTTTGTGCTCCGCTGCTTGCCGGGAGCTGGCCCCTCCCCCCACGGTCTATCTTCCCGTCGTTTTGGATTCACTTCTCTTCCAGTCCCACCTTTCAGAAAGTGGTCGATTTTCTGTTTCTAGAATTGCTGTTCTTCTTGTCTTCAATCTCCCTTTGGATTTGTGGGTGTTTGCAATGGTTTAATAAGCTATCTACTTGATCTCCTGCTACCTGATGTAGCCTCAGCCTACAACTTCTCCACCATCTTGACTCCTCCCTTGAGTTGTTTAACTTTAGACCCAGCCCCTTCCTTTGGAGGTTCATTTTAGAATATGAAAGTAAATATATTGGACCTGCTCTTAGATTGTGTATCTAAATAAAAATATTTCTTACGAAACCATAATCAGACATTTTTATTTTATTTTTTAATATTATATGTTAAGGTCTCTGACCTTTAAAAAATATATAGGTAAGGCATAAATACAGGAAAAGAATTGGGACAGATAAGCATTCTCTTCTCTGGTTTACATAAACATTACAAGACTTCTGGATCTTCAATTTTCTCCAAAGTTGTATTTGTTTTCTCTGGATAACATTTTCTTTATGCATTTTTCCTTTCGTTTCTCCAAGTGAGAATAGAACTATCAAGAGGAATGCTTAGATGAATATAGAAGTCTCCTCATCTCCGGTATAAAAGACTTCATCTTCTGTGAGATACCATTTAAGAGTATTTTATTGTTTTATAACTTCTCAGGAAATTGCTGGAGTTTGACTCTTATTATGATTGCATCCTCATCTAGGAACTCATTGATAATCATAAAAAGAAACTCACAACATATATTGAGGGAAAAAGCAATATTAAAACTGGCATTCAGGATTCTGAACAGAGAGAGAAAAAAAAATCCTTTCCTGAAATACAGTTTGGACCTCCCTTCTCCAATGCCATGTGCTATTACCACTTTAGTTCATTATTTTTTTTCTTACCTAGGACATTGAAATAATGCTTCAAAACACACTCAGCAATTATATTGAAAAGAAAAGTCTATTTCAAGATGTAGTGGCTGTCTTTAATGGTAGGTCCACTGGAAGTCTAGTTCTATTCTCAGTCTGGTAAAGAATAGATGTGCAACAGTGAATGAAAATTATGCCTGCACACCTCACTGTCCTCAGCTACAGCTCATAAGAAGAAATACTTTCCTATTTTTTGCAAATTTTATAGGAATCAATGATTTTGAACAGCTGTGTTTTCAATTACATTTGCTTCCATGAATTTTTTGAATTCTTCTTTAATTTCCTATTGACCCATTCATTCTTTAGCAGGATGCTCTTTAGTCTCCATGTATTTAAGTTCTTTTCAACTTTCCTCTTGTGACTGAACTCTAAATTCAGAGCATTGTATTCTGAAAATATGCAGGGAATGATCCCAGTCTTTATGTAGCAGGTGAGACCTAATTGGTGACCCAGAATGTGATCTATTCTGGAAAATATCCTATGTTCACTAGAGAAGAATGTGTATTCTGTTACCTTGGGATGGAATGTTCTGAATATATCTGTGATGTCCATCTGGTCCAATGTGTCATTTAAAGCCTTTATTTCCTTGTTGATCTTTTGCTTGGATGATCTATTTCAGTGAGGGGTGTGTTAAAGTTCCCTACTATTATTGTATTATTGCCAATGTGTTCTTTGATTTTGTTATTAATTGGTTTATGTAATTGGCTGCTCCCATGTTGGGACATAGATATCTAAAATTGTTAGATATTCTTGTTGGACAGACACTTTGAGTATGATACAGTGTCCTTCCTCATTTCTTATTACAGTCTTTGGCTTAAAATCTAATTTATCTGATATAAGGATTGCCACCCCAGGTGTTGGTTGGTTTGTTTGTCTTGATATACCTTAGCATGGTAATTTGTTTTCCACCCCCTCACTTTAAATTTGGAGGTATCTGTGGGTCTGAAATGAGTTTCTTGTAGAGAGTATATCTATGGGTCTTTTTTTTTTTTTAATCTGTTCTGGTACACTGTGTCTTTTGATTGGGGCATTTAGCTCATTTACTTTGAGGGTAAGTATTAAAAGATATGAATTTAGTGCACTGTATTGCCTGTAAGGTGACTGTTACTGTATATTGTCTCTGTTCCTTTTTGGTCTACATCACTTTTAGGCTCTCTCTTAACGTTGAGGACCCCTTTCAATATTTCCTGTAGGGCTGGTTTGGTGTTTGCAAATTCTTTTAATTTTGTTTGTCCTGGAAGCTTTTTATCGCTGCTTCTATTTTCAGTGACAGCCTAGCTAGATATAGTATTCTTGGCTGCATATTTTTCTCATTTAGTGCTCTGAATATATCATGCCAGTTCTTTCTGGCCTGCCAGGTCTCTTCTATAGGTCTGCTGCCAACTTAATATTTCTACCATTGTATGTTACAGACTTATTGTCCTGAGCTGCTTTCAGAATTTTTCTCTTTGTCACTGAGACTCATAAGTTTTACTATTAGTTTACTAAAGATAATGTGGACCTATATTTATTTTTTGAGGAGGGTTCTTTTTGTCTCCTGGATTTTGATGCTTGTTCCCTTTGCCATGTTAGGGAAATTTGCTATTATAATTCACTCCAATAGACCTTCTGCTCCTTTCTTCTTCTTCTTCTTCTTCTTCTTCTTCTTCTTCTTCTTCTTCTTCTTCTTCTAGGATCCTAATTATTCTAATATTGTTTCATCTTATGATATCACTTATATCTTGAATTCTCCTTCTTGTGGTCCAGTAGTTGTGTCTCTCTTTTTCTCAGCTTCTTTATTGTCCATCATTTGGTCTTCGATATCACTAATTTTCTCCTTTCCTCATTTATCCTAGCAGTAAGAGCCTCCATTTTTTAGTGCACCTCACTAATAGCTTTTTTTTTTTTTTTTAATTTCAACTTGGTTGGATTTTAGTTCTTTTATTTCTCCAGAAAGGGATATTATTTATCCAGAAAGGGATTCTCTAGTATCTTCCATGCCTTTTTCAAGCCCAACTGGCACCTTGATAATTGTCATGCTGAACTCTAGTTCTGACATATTATCAATATCCATATTGAATAGGTACCTAGCCATTGGTACTGCCTCTTGTTTTGTTTTTGTTTTTTTTTTTTTTGTGGTGAGTTTTTCTGTCTTACCTTTTATCCAGATAAGAATATATGAATGAGAGAGTAAAATACTATAATGTGGCAAAGACCCCAGAAAAATATATGCTGATGAAATCAGAAGAGACCTGAAACCAGGGAGGAGAAGAAAGGGGAGAAATATATATATATATGAATGGGACTGGAGAATAGATCAGAGCCACCCTCTTGATTTTAGGTGTATTCTGGTCTCTTAGAAGAAGCTACCTCCCAATATATTAAATGAAGAAAAATTTATATAAAAATAAGGGTAAACATGATGAAGGGATGGAATATGACTATAAAGATGAACATTAACTAAGATTCTAAAAAAGGGATTGATAAGATACATTGGTTGGAAAAAAAAGTAAGAAAAAATAGAAGAGAGAATGTGATCAGGCTGGAGACTAGAACAAAGCCATGTTCCAGATTTAGAGTATATTTTGATCTCTTGGAAGAAATTGTATCCCAAAATTTTAAGGAAAAAAAAACTATATGTATACAAAAAATAAGGTTAAATACAATGAATGGATAAAATATGATTATAACAATGAAATTTAAAAAATAATTAAAGATATTGTTAAGATAAAATAGTTAAAAATGTTAAAAGAGTAAAGAGGAAAATTTTTAAAAAATAAGAAAAAAAATTAACTTTGCAAGATTAAAGATCATGGGGGAAAATCCATGAATTCTATGTGCTGCATTTCCCTAGCTCTGGAGTTCTCATTGATTGGTGAACTTGGTCTTAGCTGCGTGTTCTTGCTGATCTTCTGGGAAGTGGCTTGTTGCAGTGATTCTCAAATGTCTTTGCCCAAGACAGAATTGCACCACCCTTGTCAGGAGACAAGCTAAGTAACCTGCTTGGGTTCACTCTCGGTAGCTTTTGTTCCCTGAACACTTTCCATATAGCTTTGGAGGATGGGAATGAGAATGGCAGCTTCCCAATCTCTGGTCCAGAGGAGCTGAGAGCTCAGGGCCCCTCTCCTCAGTGCACTCTGAGAGAAAAGCTGTCAATCCCTCCTGTCTCCCTGGTCTCTAGCAGCATTCCGAGGTCACCCAGCCAGTGACCGAGCATTTCTGTGTCTGGTAAACGGCCCCATTTGGTGTATCCAAACCCAGCAGATTCCTGTAGTGTACTCCTTCACCACTCTTCCCTGAGGAAGAAGGAGGGAATCTCTTTAGATCTGCTACTTGTGGAGTCTCTGCTGGAAGAGCAGTGACCTGAGTGTGCCTTGGTTCATGCTTTAAGGTAACCCCAAGCTGAGATCTCACTTATCAGCTCCATCTCTGTAGCTGACTTCCCTGCTCTGATACCTGGAATCTCTGCCACACTGAAACACCCCCAGTGTTTCTGCGACCCCGTGGGTCCTAAGACCACACTGCCCCTGTGAGGGCTTCTCCCTTGCTTAGCCTCTGGAACGACATTTTTCAGTGAAGCAGACTTCTAGAAGTTCAGAGTTTGTGCTTTGCTGCTCTACCACTTGCCTGGAGCTGGCCCTCCCCTGCAGTCTATCTTCCTGTCACTTCGGATTCACTTCTCTGCACATCCTACCTTCCAGAAAATAGTCAATTTTCTGTTTCTAGAATTGCTGCTCCTCTTCTCTCCTACCTCCTGTTGAGTTTGTAGGTGTTCATAATGATTTGGTAACTATCTAGCTGAACTCCAGGGACCTAATGATATTTCAGTTTCCTATTCCTCTGCCATCTTGCTTCCTCCACTCATTTTCTTAATGTTAATTGCCCATCTCATTTTCTTCCAATACATCAGTTTAAGGTTATGATTACAGAATTAGGGAAGATTCCACAAATACTTATGAATTCAGGATGTAGCCAGGTAGTGCCAACACATTACTACTTGGATACCTTGAAAGTGGGAAAGCTGTTGGTTCTATGTCTGAGACAGTGGTGCTTAACAGGTACTCACTGAAAAAAGTTACATACATATTCATATACACATTCATTATAAACTTCACTGATTCTACGATCTGTAGCACACAATTTACAAATAATAAAATATACAAATATAAATAATATATACTGTAAGAATCTATTGTAGATTTTATACAGTACATTTGTTTTCCAGACTGCTTTACTTTTTGTGTTATGTTGTATCTGTAGCCAACATATGGCTGCAATTGACAGATGAGAGTTGCTCTGACAAGAATGTTGGTTGATGTTTTTGTTTTATTTTACAGTAAAATGAGAGTGAAACATCAAAAGTGGATGTTGAAACATCACTGGTTCACCAGTGGTCAGTGATGAATACTTTCTTTGGTAAATTAGATAATAGTCTTAAAATACTAGAAGAATATCTCAAATTTTTATGTTACTTATACTATAATGGCTATAGAAAAATATGCTTTTAAATTTAATTCCTCATTATTAACATTTTTTTTGCAACATTAAATTTTACAGTCCACTGAAAAATAAAACTTGACTTGTAACATTTGCCAATTTCAGTGATATACTCTCACCATGACTCATACTTAGCTATCTATCACTGTGACCATGTTAAATGCAGAATTGGGAAAAGATGCAGTAACACACTATTATGTAGTATTTCCACATACAGACACAAGAGTTGTAAATATCCTCAAGAAACTAGGAAAGAGTAAAATATAGTAAAATAATTTAGAAGTGATAAGTTTGAGTGTTTTTTAAATTTTGTTTTAATATAATCTAATTGTGACTTTATAGAATTTAACTTCGTTGTAATGCCTGGGATTAACAACTAGTCACAATATTAGTGAAGATTTAACAATTTTCTCTCAGGAACTCCAGTACAAGGCAACTCTAGGATACTGTTGGTCCCAGGTTATGGTATTGTAGTGACAACCTGCAACAGACAAAGTGGGAAATGGTTGAAACTAATAATATTCACTGGCTCACCCACCTCTATGTTTAATCACTAGAAATTACATAACCTTATAATCCCTCTTGGGTTTACTGTTGATACATATGTATGGTCACTATAGATGTCACAAGGGATATTGAGACCTTGAGGGCATATAATATTCAAAGAAGGGTATCTCTCAGGAATTTCTCTAATCCCAGTGGATAAATAATTTTTGTTACAAGGAATATTTTCTCAAATTAAAAAAATATGGCCAGCTATGAAGTTCTATTATGTCCTGCTATGGACATGTATGCCACTCTTCCTTCAAAGAAGTAGCAAGTATAGCAACATCAGAGATTTTTCATCCATGATAGATTGCCTCAACTTTTAACACAATAAAATAAGCATTTTAGCCACTAAAAATATTTTAAGTGTTTCTGCATGTGCTTTCTATCTATTCATCTTACTAAGTTGCACTTCTGTCTTCCAGTTATCAAAGCAGGAAGTCTAGATGTTGTACTAGGTTCTTCTTTTTCCATCATTCTTACAACTTAAAAATTACCAAAGTACAAAATTCTGTCTAAAGTGATGGAACAATACCTAGACTTCAGAAGCAACAGGTAACTGTCTCAGTGAATGTATGGCTCAGTGAGCTGACTCAGGCACAGTGCACACATCACACACACACACACACACACACACACACACACACACACAGGAAATGAATGGGTCTAGACCTTGTGGTGGAGGAGTAGGACTTACTTTTTTTTTTAATCTTAATATACTATATTGGCATAGTTTTGGGATGGTGTTTAATTCTTAACAAAAAATTTAAAATGAGAAATTTCAGAAAAGTCTGGCTATATCATCAGAAAACTTTTACAAATAGATCTTAATGTGTTGTTCTTGTCAATCTAATTTATTTGCTTACTTAATACATATTAGAAAAAAGTGAATGATGTTTGGGAATAAATAATTCACTGCCTGCATGACAGTATGATTCTAATTAAAAAGGAGAACTCTCAGGGCTCTTAATATGGAAAGCTTCCTTACTATCTAATACAAAATGTCCCCAAACAAGGTATGATAGTTAAATGACATAAATGACAGAGTGTTCTGAAATTTTCCTCTTCTTTACTGAAAATTTTTAAGCATACAATAGATGGCTATGGGGGAAGTCATTCAGAAAACCTCTGAAGCAGTGATTTTTAAAATTCTGTTGGTGACAGTCCTCAGTGACAATCATAAAGGTCTAGATTCTTCTCCCCAGAAAACTGAGTATGTACATATGACAAATCATTTCTCATGGAATTCCAGGAACTTTTACAGTCTAGAGATTGAAAATTATTGCTCTAGAGAAACTCAGTTTGGGCAAGCCTTAGCAAACAAAATTAATTAACATTAAGTCAGGGAAGGGTTAATTCATCCCTGGACAAGAAAACAATGCCCAGCTTTGAAAATAAAAGTACTCCTGCTCAATTAGCAAAAACAATATCAGAACAAGTAGGGAATTAAGAACAGACTACAGGTCATGAACTCATTTATCTCACCAGAGGCATTCCTAGGGCCTCCCTTGATCTCTGTCCTCAGACTCCATTAAGTGTAGAATGAACTCTAAAGATCTACAGTGCAGAAAAGAACTGCATTCTGATTGATTTAGAGAGAAATAGGAACCATAAAGTCTTTTCATCTAAGCTTTCTCTTTTACTACATGTATAAACAATAAATGTTAAAATTGTGCTCAGAATGCTATGAGCACATTTTATGATCCCAATACCAAGAGCATACCATTTGCATTTTGCCTCTGTGGTTTATGTTGTTCCCTGAATATTTCGATATAATTAGAGCCTTGTTATGTGCAGTAGGAAGACACATGATTGCTTTATAATGAAGAAGACTAAAATAAGCTTATCGAATGACCATTTTTGTTTTCATTATGCCTCTACTCTTATTATCATATTCATAATGAACATCAGGAAAATATATACTAAGAAACTTAACTCCAAAGCAGTCAATACATAATGTCAAAATAAGATACACAATCACATATTAACCCTCTAGATAAAATATATATAGAAGATACACCAAAATTTCATATGTACAATAAATATGTATTGGAAACATTATTTAGATTTTAGGTTATTAATTAAAGTAAGTGTGCCACTAGGAAAATTTAAAGGCATTTTAATATATGTTTACAGTGGTCAAAGAAGTAGACTAACATAACATAATAAAAAAAAGTGATAATGGAAGGGCAAATTATTTCAAAAAATTTCTGGAATATAAAAATCTTCATTCTAACATTCAGATTGACTTTTAAATATATATATTTCATTTCAATTTTCTGTGCACTGAAGGGTATTTGGAGAATAAAAACAATTTTGAAGATAAAATAGCCCAAATAATACAATTTTGCCTTAAATACCCAATTTTTTAAAAAGTAATTATTTCTCTATACATGACCGAAGTAACTGTTGAAATTCTTCTCTTGATTATATATATATTCATAGTTGCTTTTGCTAATTTCTTCAAACCATGCTGCACTTAATACTTTGTCAATTGTTAGAACACAATTTTATGAAAACTAGCTTCATGAAATACCTGTGTATTAATTGTCCAGGGCAAACACATGTGCGAGATAAAATAATAAACGAAAATATCTGAATAATACAAAGTAAGAAAAGCCTTTTGTGGAAGAAAAAATTCAAGTGAAAAGAGAATTTTAAAGAAAACCTGGAAAAATACTGATCATAACCTCAAATTTCTATTTCATTTAGCTATTTAAAAGTACTGCATTTATCTGAAAAGAGGTTTTTAATTCCTGTCCTATTCCCTCATTTCTCATTGCGGAAACAAAGCAAATTATTACTTGGCTTGAAAAGACCAATGACATGACAGTTTACTGAGAAAAGAAAGTGAAAGATCTAAAGGCTTGTGATATCAGTTAGTGTTTTTTATCCCAAAGAAAAAGTATTTCAGTAAACAAACAAATTCAGTCCCCAAACTGAGTGTAGAGAAGGAAAGGGGGAAGAGAAAATTTATGTGTTATCCTTGATGGTTGAAGAATTACTAGAGCTAAATATTTTATTAGATCATAAATTTTCCCAGGTGTATGGTGGCTTTGTGATGTGCCAGTTTGGCTAAGCTGAATAATATTTCCCAAAATTTTCTTCTTGGGCATGACCAATTAAGACAGGCAACAAGGGAGACTGTGGAGCTCATGGAGGACAGAGGGAAGCATCAGCCATTCCATCATTCAGACATGCATGTCTTCTGGCTTATCTCACTGGAGTAAGGCCACACCTGGACCTATAAATTATTCTTCTTCCCCTGGGTCCTCCTTTAACTTCTCTAACTCCTGGGCTTGATGACAAAGGGCCTCTGCTTCCACCGGACACTAGTATCTTCAAGGTCAGAGGCACATGGGTTCTGATCTGTGTTCATGGGCTCTAAATCATGCTTGTGGCTTATCCTTGGTCTCCCCTACTTCACACCTACCTTCCCTTCTCCACTTCCTGCCCAGTAGCTTTAAGCTCTTGCATCAGATAAAAAGACAGCAGAAAGTGCCTACCCAGTTTCCACAATTTTGCAATGTCAAATCCATATAACAAACCATTTCATATATCAATATATATCCTAGTAGTTATGTTCATATATAATTAAAATATGACTGAGAAACTAAACTTATTAGCATTAGATCTTCTTATAGTTTTCTAGTTTTAAAATGAATGTCTCCTAAATGTAAATGATTTCACACTTGCATTGCCACTACCCTAATAATAATTCTTCATGGTTATCTCATTGAGTGTATTCTTATTTGCAGAAATATGCACACATCCTTAGATATTTTCTGTGGAATCTGAAATTTAGGGTTGAGTTAATAATTGTGAAACTGCAACCTCAACAAGGAAATTCCAACTTCCTACCTATTTAAGTTTAGCTGAACTGTGTTTAGCTGATGAAAGATAAATCACTTCTACTTTCTAAAATAAAGTAAATATATAAGATGGAATATTAACCAACCCACAATAATTGAATTAGTAACTTAAAAATTGGCTATGCCATAGAAATAAGACCCACACTAAATTTCTGAATTAATTTTAAAAAAGATTTCTGATATCCCATGCAAGGGAATAGAATTTTATATGTGCTCAATTCTACACTGCAATAACACCCAAAGGGAACAATCTTTTAATGTAAGGGTTTTTTTTTTGTTTGTTTGTTTGTTTCCAGTTCTTCATCCCTTGGGTAAACCTGTAAGTAGAAACACTCATCAGCTTGTCAGCATACATTCAATCTGATAAACATCAGCCAAACCCAAAGGAAAAACAATTTCTGGTTACTCCAAAAGAAGATATAGGCATCATTCTCTGCTCAAGAATAAGGATTAGAATAAATTAGTTATGATGTATGGAATATAGAATAATGGCCTCCCAAAGATCTTCACATCCTAATCCACAGAACTTGCTGTGGGATTGCTGAACATGTTGAAGTTGTTGAATATATGGCATTACAATAACAAGAAGTAATTAAAGGCACAGATGAAATTGAGGTTGCTTATCAGCTGATTTTAAGACAAAGAGATTATCCTGTATAATCTGGATGAGCTCAAGGTAACCAAAAAAATCCTCTAATTGAAAGAGAAATAGAAGAACCAGAACCAGAGATAGCATCTTGAGAAAGAGCTGATCACCCATTGCTGCCTTGAGAGAGGGAAGGGGACTAGGGGTCAAGGGATGTGGGCAGCTTCTAGAAACTTGAGTAGGCAAGGAAAAATTCTGTTCTAGAGCCTCCAGAAAGAATACAGTCTTAATTATAGCTGGATTTTAACCACTGAGACCCATTCTGGACATTTTGACCTCCAGAACTATAAGACATTAAATTTGTGTTAGGATACCAAGTTAGTGATAGTTTTTTACAACAGCAATAAGAACCTAATACATGTATCAGGAGAAAACAAGTAGTTGGAAGTCAGCAGCTTCAAGAGAATATCTGTACTCATATCAGCTATCTCAGTTCTGCTAAAAATTAAAATGGGAATTAATGTGCTTTTAGACAAAATTCATATAAAGGGAAATGTACCCATATTGAGAAAATCATAAGGAAATTTTGTTTTCCCAGGTTTCTAACTTTTACAAAAGAAAAAAAAAATTAAAGAGAAGAAAAAGATTTAAATTAACATGTGCAACACTGCCTAACTTGCATCTCCATGGCCCCTCTGCATTATATCTTTTGATTATGCAGAGTTCATTTCAGCTCATTGTAGATTAAATCGAATAGTGACATTCCCAACTGGACTACCAGATGGAATCACATTTTAATTAACTTTTCAACCAGCATACAGATGTGCTCCTTCTGATCATTATCAAGAAATCATTTGCTTTCAGCAGAATGAGAAGCCCTGGTGGCAGATTGTAGCTTGGAATGATTGATCACATCATGAGATCATTAACCTTAAAATGCTTTTAATCATTTATTGACCAAAAAAGAAAAATTTTATAAACCAGTATTGAATATTGCTAAGACATATTATCATGTACTTTTTAAGAGATTAACTTAAAGGAAATATTTGCATAATAAAATAATTATATATATATATATATATATATATAATATATATATATACATACACATTTATATATGTGTATATATATATATATAAAATTAACTTCCAAAAAGTCATGTCTTCTGACATTAGGCTTACATACATTAAAGGGAAAAAAGAGTTTACCCTAAAACTGCTTTTTTATTCCCATTACCATCAAATAATTACAAGTAATGTTTGATGCTTTAAGAAAAATAGATAAGCCTTCTATCTTCAAAACATTTACACTTTGAAAAAGATCAGTCATGAATAATTTGTGCTTAAGTAGAAAAAAATTAAATGAATAAAAATGAAACATAAAAGATAGTTTAAAATTATATGGAAAGGATGAAAAAGCTTTCATTTATACAACTTGTTTGATTTAATGCTTGCTTCCATACCTTTCAAGCTACAACTAACTAGTAATCTAGTAAATTAGGACTCTAGTAATTATAAACACTAGTAATAAGAAACCTTTCCTAATAGTTAAAAACCACTTTTTTGCTTATTTCAAAATTTATAAGTGAAAATGTGTAAAATATAATTTCTATTGTTAGCAGTTATTAAGTTACCGTGACATGTCCAGTATCAAAGGAAAAACAAGAGGTATCTCTTTTTGAAAAGTTTCAGGTTGTGAAAGACCATAGGGCAAGCATTTTAGCAGGTCAGAAGCAAGCTCAGATTATTTGGTGTAACTTTTAAGATATCAGGGTGGAAAGCATTCAGTCTGTCCTAACTCATAGAAGTCTTAGCATGTCATTAACCTAGGTATAAACTGTTCTCTGAGTGAATGGAAATTACAACTTAGGCCTCTGTCCTTCAAGTGTAAAAACTTATCTATTATAGGAAATTGGGATTTATTCCACCTCCCTAGGTGACCACATAAACTTTCTGAACCTCAGTTTATTCATCATAGAAATGACTAATTTCCAATTGTAATTAGTGCTTAAGTTCCTTTTTCAATTAAAAATATCTCACGTGGAAGCCAAGTACTTAAAGATGATGGTAGAATACCTTTAGTCAAACTTGAACTTGAGGGGGAAGCCTGGAGCCCACACACATTGTCCCCTTCTCCTATGTGCAGCTCCCTGAGCCCCTCAGAGCCCAGACTGAAAACTAATACTGCTATCTCCACACGCTGGCCCAGTCTAGCCTATCCTGTCTAACTTTTTGGCATCATCAAGACATCAGCAATGAGGGGCCCCATCCTTCCAGGACTTCCCATCTCCCATTCAGGTGGTTGGTCCAGGAAATATGGCCCTGAAATTATTTTTCCTTGGATAAAAATGATCTAGAAAAGAAAACCAATGGGAAAAGAAAAAATCAGAGGAGAAAAAAATTTCCATAAGAAAAATGAGTAAAACTTTTTTTAGTCTTAATAATTTGTATTTTACCATCTCTTTCTCTAGAATCTCATACTGCCTTTTTTGCTGTAACTGAGTGGAAAAAAAAATTAAGTCATGAGCAAAATAAATCTCAGGGCAGGAGTGAGTGCTCTGAAATATCGTTTTAACCTTTTTAACAGGCTGGACTCAAAGTCTTCTACTGTGAATAAATGACTTCTATTCTTTTCAAAGAACTCCCACTTTCTCCTTTTAATGTTTTGCTGCTCCTGAGCTTAACAATAGACAAAATAGCACTTGCCTCCTTAGATAATACCTTCCTCAGCATGCTCTAAACTGGCATTCCTAGGATGTAAAACGTGACATCATTTTTATGGACTCAAGATAGAAATTGGCAAAAGATCCAAATGACAAGCTGAATTTAGCCTGGTCAACATTGCTATTGCTTATTATGTCTACATTACTCTCCAGTTTATTCAGAAATTCTTTGGCAGTAACTGTATAGTAACATAGTTTAAGATATATGTGAAGTCCCTGGTTCTACCAATAGCTTCATGGTGATTCAAGTCTCTTCACATGTAGACCCAGTGACTATTATATAGGAGAGACACCAAAGAAATAAATATCTGTAACTGGGAGAAGCATCTGTGGGGACTGAGATTTATACACATGTGATCTCTCTAGTTCAGAAAGTATATTGATAATGTGTTTGCAAGTTTGCCGGTTTATGCAATGACTTTTCTCCCAAGACTTAAGTTTGCAAACATTGCTGATTCAACAAAGATTTAGATTGTAGGAAGAGTTGAGTTTATGGAAAAAATATTACAGTAACCATTGAGTTCTATTTTCAGCATAACTATGATTCTTAAATCCATATAAGGCTACAACATAACAAAGATGGCATCACATTTCCTCTACATCCCTTATGTCCACTGATCTGCAAGTCTCTGATTAAAGGAATTTAAAAGCTATTAGAAAATTATTTCCTTTTTTTTTTCTTTCTGCACACTGGTTTTCTTTCATTTAATATATTTCTGCTAACTTTTTCTTCAGACATAGAATACCAGAATCCTAAATAAATTTACCTTAGGAATTTGAATGTAAGCTGTAAGCTTATATTAGATACTTGAATGTAAGCATTTTATTCAAATTTCACATTGTCATTCTGAAAAGATGAAAGTTAGGTTCCAAATTACATTTTTTTCTTTTTCATTTTTTTTTTAATTGACATACTTTTGTGCTGTTTCTCTCTCTATGTGGTGTAGAAAAAGCCTGGGAATAGCAATTAGACAATTGGGTTAGATTCTGGCTTTAGCTTTACTAGCTCTATGACTTTGGACAAAGCATTTCTCTGCTCTGTGTGTCAGTGTTCAATCTTTTTTATGGGTTATTGTGATGGTCTAAATATTAATTATATGTCAGTGTATTTGTAATCTCGGTTTTATTTCATCTGTTAAGTAGTATTTGAGTTGCTTTGAAGGAGTCACAAGTAGACTTAAATTAAAAAGCTTCTGGGTCACTAAGGCAATTGCTACATACATAGCCAAGATCTATCTATGAAAAACCCACAGCTAATATCATTCTCAATGGGGAAAAGCTGGCAGCCTTCCCTTTGAGACCAGGAACACAAGGATGTTCACCCTCAGCACTTTGTTCAACATAGTACTTGAAGTCCTAGAAACAACAATCAGACAATAAAAAGAAATAAAAGGTATTCAAATTGGCAAAGAAGAAGTCAAATTTTCTCTCTTCAGAGATGACATGATACTTTATATGGAAAATCCAAAAGACTCCATCCCCAAACTACTAGAACTCATACAGCAATTCAGGAATGTGGCAGGATACAAAATCAATGTACAGAAGTCAGTTGCTTTCTAATACACTAGCATTGAAAAATATGGAAAGGAAAATTAGAGAATTGATTTCATTTACTATAGTACCAAGAACTATAAGGTACCTGGGAATAAATCTAACCAAAGAGGTAAAGGACCTGTAGTTGAGTAACTACAGAACACTCATGAAAGAAATTGAAGAAGACACAAAAAGATGAAAAAGCATTCCATGTTCAATGGATCAGAAGAATAAACATTGTTAAAATGTCTATACTGCCTAGAGCAATCAATACTTTCAATGCCATCCCGATCAAAATTCCACCGGCATTTTTCAAAGAGCTGGGACAAACAATCTTAAAATTTGTGTGGAATCAGAAGAGACCCTGAAGGGCTAAGGGAGTATTGAAAAAGAAAAATAAAACTGGGGGCATCACATTGCCTGATTTCAAGCTTTACTACAAAGCTGTGATAACCAAGATAGCATGGTACTGGCACTAAAACAGACATATAGACCAGTGGAGCAGGGTAGAGAGCCCAAACATGGACCCTCAACTCTGGTCAAATAATCTTCAACAAGGCAGGAAAAAAATAAAGTGGAAAAAAGACAGTCTCTTCAATAAATGGTGCTGGGAAAACTGGACACCATGTATAGAAGAATGAAACTCAACCATTCTCTTACACCATACACAAAGATAAACTCAAAATGGATAAAAGACCTCAACGTGAGGCAGGAATCTATCAAAATCTTAGTGGAGAGCATAGGCAGCAACTTCTTTCAAGACATGTTCCCAAAGGCAAAGAAAACAAAAGCAAAAATGAACTTTCAGGACTTCATCAAGATCAAGTTTCTGCATAGCAAAGGAAACAGTCAACAAACCAAAGAGGCAACCCACAGAATGGGAGAAGATTTTCACAAATGACAGTACAAAGGGCTGATATTCAAGATCTATAAAGAACTCCTTAAACTCAACACTCAAAAAAAAAAAAAAATCATGTCAAAAAATGGGCAGAAGACATGAACAGACACTTCTCCAAAGAAGACATACAAATGGCTAACAGACACAGAAGTGAGTTGGAGGAAATTGGAAGGGTAGACAAACCATGAGAGACAGTGGACTTTGAGAAACAAACTGAAAGTTTTGGAGGGAAGTGGGTGGGGGGTTGTGGAGGCTGGTGGTGGGTATTAAGGAGGGCATGTATTGCATGGAGCACTGGGTGTGATGCATAAACAGTGATTTTGGAACACTGAAAAAAAATTAAATAAAACTTTAAAATAAAGATCAGATTATGTAACAATAACATTTCTCTTAACTGTTCTTTTGAGTGGGTAAGGTTGCCATCAATAGATCTCAGAATAGAAGGTAAGGCCTAGTAATTTGAATCAAGTTGATAATGTATCATTTCTAACACCCCTGGGAAGACAAAGGCTGTGTACACCTTAAAGTAGTTTTCTGACTTCCAGAAAATATCTCACTCAGCGACATTACTGAGCTTTCTTACTCAATCTAATTCCCCCTCAGTGGTTTAGATTCTTTACTAGCTCCCTCATTATACTAGAAATACAGTATTGCTTTCTTGCTTATTTGGGAGATTTTATTTCCTTTTCAGATGACCAATAGTCCAAGGTGCATGAATCAGCCAAACAAATTATTTTACCTTGAGTCTTTCTTTTAGGAAGAAAATTGCATCTTTGCTCTGTGCTTCAATTTTTATTTCTTTCTACGTGATCTACCCAAAATGATAGTGTCAGACACAGCAAGACAGTTGTGTTCACTGCTGGTGTTAAGTCTGAAAATTAAACTGACAGAGAAAAACAAGAGGCCCAGTATTGTCAGGGACTCAACATGTGACGTCTGCTTAAGCTTGTGTCTGCCAAGCCTAACTTCTCAGGTAGGCTAATGCATCAAGCTGTACCTGCTGTTAGAAATATAAGTCACACAGGGCACTAGTCTAACATGCAGCATATTTGAAAGAAGGACAAAAACCTCATTAACTGTAATAGATAACTTCCTAACTGCTATCAACTAGCCAGTGGAGAATAGAAATCTCAGCGTCATTTATTGATCTGGAAAGTTGGTTGTAAGTGTAAATTAGGGTTCCTCAACAGCAATACTATTGACATATTGGGCAGAATAACTCTTTGTCGTGAGGAGCTTTCCTTTGCATTGTAGGATATTTTACATCCCTGGCTTCCACCTGCTAGATGCCAATAACCCTACCACCACACCTCTACTCAGAAAAAAAAAAAAAAATCCTCCAAACATGGCCAAATCCTCCTAATCTCCACCCCAAGAGAGAGAAATCACCCTGCTTGAAAACCCCTGGTGTAAAAATAAAGGGTATCATGAGAATGGAGGCAAAATTGCAGAGTTTATCCTTGAGATCTTGCTTTCCCTTTCTGCTTCTTTACCCACTTCTATTTTCCTTCTAATATCAATGCTACTGAAAAACGTGTTCTTTTTTCTGTATAAGTGGGATATGACTTTTTACATTTTATGTAGGCAGAAAGTCTTCAGTGGGTTTTAACCAAAGAAATACAATTCTAAATGTGAAGTTTCAGAGTTGGGCCCTTGTGAGTTCATGGTGTTAGAAGTGGATGGCATAAAAAGAATTGACCTAATTTTCCCAAAAGATTATTTCCAGATTGCAGCCAGTAATCTGAGGAATCCAGACATTGTCAGCCTTTCACTATCAATAGTGTCATACTATCAGTAATGATCGGTTTGTTCACTGGTATATTATCTCATCTCAAAAATCCAGTTTGTCTAGATGTACAGATTTCATCCTATATATAAATTTGTGTTGGCTTCCCTCCCAACTTTTTCTTCTGTTTTCTTTTAGTGTAGCCACAGAGTTTACTGCTAGATAAACTTGGATTTCACCCATGGTTCATGTCATCTGAAAGAGGTTCCAGCCCTGGCTGTAGGAGTGGTGCCCACAACACAGACCTAAACAGTTGGGTGGAGATTTAGTTGAGTATATAGAGATAGAGGAAAGCTTTCCTTCTGTTGGACTTGAGCCAAGAAGAATGCAAGGCTGGGGCTATCTAGAACTATTATAGCTCTTTGGAGTCTAAGAATGAAACCAGGCATGGAGGAGAACAGAGCTCAACAAAAGGATGAGCAACCTGCTCCTAATGACAACTCTGAACTTGGAAAGCAGTTCAACATCTGGACCATCCAGTTATGAGTCAGGCAAATCAGACCGGGCTTTCTGTCCCTCATAACCAAAATGGTCTTAACCAAAACATCCAGTTATTTCTGATAGTCCTTGGAATTTTTGTTCACTTGCTTGCAAATAACCCTCTACTCCGTGTCCCTTAAGCAATACCTGCCATTCTACTGCCATTGCTGTTAGTGCTGGCATTACCACAATAACACAGATATCCATGCAAAGAGTAATATTGCTCATATTCCCAAACCAGCAAATATCAGTCATAACAACATTGCCTTGTCTGGTTGTATCATAACTATAATGGAGGGAAGAGAGACCTTCTCACTCATTCATTGTCTTTATTACACTCTGTCTTTTCAGTAGGGAAACAGGGTTACTTCAAGATCTCAGAGACCTTCTTAATGGAAGTACTTTTGCAGCTCCTCTTTGTGTGTCCCCCAGCCATGGATTGTAGATATGAACTAGTAAGTCTCAAGTTCAAGGGTTAGAATCTACTAGGGCTTCCACATCCTCCATCCTCAGGTCTGTGGAGTGTATTTGTAACAACATCCTTTCTTCTTCTGTAGCCTATGATCCTTCATGAAAATGGAACCATGGTGATTCAAACCGGAAAAGAAAATAGTAATTAGCAAGCTCAGTGAAAATGCACTTCCCTGAACATTAAATAATTAAACTGTTGAATTAAAAATATTTGAAAACATAATATCCTTACATAAGAAGAAATCTGAGAGACTGTTTTAGTTTAAAGGAGTCATTCTATCTTATTTTGTTGTTTATTAAATCAGTAGCTGTAAAAGAATGTTCATGAAATATATGTATATATATACACATATATACATATACATGTACATATACACATAGATACATGTGCATGTATACATATGCATGTGCATATACATATACACATGCATGTGTATGCATGCATACATGTATGGATACATATATGTGTATGCATACATATGTGTATGGATACACATATATGCATATGCACACACATATAGACATATGTATATGCACGTGTGTGCATACATATATGTATATTCACGTATGTACATACATGCATGCATGTATATAAATATATACATACACGTAAATACATATATGTATGCATATACATGTGTATGCACATGTATACATATAGATGTACATTCATATATATGTATATGTATATATATTTATGTATGTGTCTGCATACTTAAAGAATACAGGGAAAGAAAAATTTTAGGTGTTCTATGAATATTCTGTATATTAATATTGTGTATATGTTCTGTAAACATTGTATCCCCATTTGTGATTTGTCTTTGCTCCCTCTTATAATAATAATGCTTAAGACCTACATTGCATTTATGATGCTCTCCAAAATATTTGAAGATGAAGTAACTGAGGACAAAGTTACATTAAATGTATATATAGACTTGAGAGATAATATCCCTAAATACTGGATCTTTGAGTCATTAAGATCAAGTGTATTTCTCTACTCTTTTAAGTATTTTATTATCTTTTAATAAAATTTATAATTTTCTCATAAAGCACTTGCTCACCTGATATGAAATCTACTCTTACATCATGGAATATGATTTTTGGGTAGTACATATTAAATTTACATTTTATTACTGTATGTTGATTTTGTATCTAGAAATATTTTGCTAAATCTTTCTTAGTTAATTCTAATAATCCTTTGTAAATAATTTTGAATTTTTCTGTATAAGTTTACATTCTCTAAAAAGAAATGGCTGCTTAATTTTCTTCCTCTCCTCTGTTGTGCTTTTTATTTCTTTTGTTATGCCTATTGCATGGCTTAGACACCAACAGTATCATATACAAGTGGTGGCAGCTGACATCCATGTTTTGTTTTTAATCTTGAAAAAAATACTTTTAGCATTATGCATTTAGTATAATAGAAATATGTTCTAGGTTTTTTTGTGACTATTTTTATATTAGAGGAAGTTCCATTGGTTCCTACTTTTCAAAGAATTTTTATGTTGAATTGATGCTGAGGTTTATCAATGTTTTCTACATCTTTTAGGATAAATATGTTACTTTTATCTTTAAATTTTTATTAAGGTCTTGAAATATATAAATTATTTTTCTAAATTTAATGTACTGTAACATACCAAAAAAACTACAGATGTGTCAGGATTTTATTCATGTTTTTCCATATCTTGGATTTGGATTTCCATATCTATGGATTTCTAGTATTCCTTATCTATGGATTTCTAGTATTTCTAGTATTTTAGAATTTTGCATCTATGTTTATGTATTTTTAGTATTTGTTTAGAATTTTGCATCTATGTTCATGAAGTGGACTGTCATTTAACTTATTTCTCTTAAATATTTTAGTTTGGGTATCAGAGTTATGCTAATTTCATAAAATGAGACTGAATCATCTTTTGTCATTCTTTGGAGGACTTTGCACATGCTCGAAATTATTTATTCCCTAAAATTTGGGAGAACTCAATGGTGAAGTCACCTGGGTCTTGTAATCTCTTTGTAAAATATTTTTAGCTATTGATTCAGTGTCTTTAGTACTTACAAAGTGCTTTAGCCTGGCATCTCTAGGCAACAGAATCGTCTAAGACAATTCATTCACAAGAAACAAGAGTGAGGGGGAAAATGCATGAGATAGAGAGGGATGGAAAACTAATATTTGGATGTAATATTGAGTTAGTCATTGTTAAGTGCTCCAGCTTGACTGGTTTCACAAAACAGTCCCCAAGAAGCTGTATAACCACATCATATCCCAACTCAGTAGGCTCAGAAAGGTACAGTTGACAGAATTTAATAACTATTCATGATAAAGACTCTCAGCAAACTAGGAATAGAAAAGAGATTTCCCTCAATATTAAAAACCATCTACAAACACTTACAACTAACATTATACATAATTGAGAAGGCAGAACTCCCTAAGATGTGAAAAAGTCAAGGATGAATGTCCTCATCACTTCTACTCAACATTTTACTAGAGGTCCTTGCCAGAGCAAGAAGGCAAGCAAAAAAAAATATAAAAGTTATAAAAATCAGAAAGCAGGATGCAAAACTGATTTTATTTGCAGATGACCTGGTTGTTTGCATAGAAAATCCAAAGGAATCCTAAAACAGAATAGGGGAATAAGTAAGTACAGCTAGAAAAGTCAAGTACAAGGTCAAATTACCAAAAAAAACCAAAAACAAAAACAAACAAAAAACAAAAAACCAAACTATTTATTCACAAAAATAATTTTAAAATAAAATAAAAAATCAATATTTATAATGACATAAAAATATAAAGTACTCAGGAATAAATTTAGCAGAATAAAAAGTGATTATTAAATCATTTTTGTTTTAGCAGTTTAATTTGGTTCATCTTAGATTCTGATTAATAATTTTAATAGAATTATCTTATTGGCTCTTATTGAATTATGTAATTTATTTTATTAAACATTTTGAACGTAGTGCTTCTCCCACACTTTCAGTTTGAAGCCTTTGTATGTCAAATTCACTTTCAGTTAATTTGTTGGCTTTCATATGTGATACCTTGTTTTCCTGTGCATTTTGAGTTTTGACTGTGAGCTCATATATCCTGGAACTTTACCTGTGGGAATTGTTTTAAAAGTAGGTTCCATCAGAGAAAATTTATATTTGCTTCTGCCAGTACCTCAGGGCACTACCAGCTTGAGATCACTTTAAAATAAATTCTCAGCTTGAGGTATTTTGGTCCAGCCATGTAATGTGAATTCAGGCTACCTATGGTTACAAATTCTCTGGGGAAAGTATTTTTCCTCTCTTCTAAGTGCTATGCTTCATGAAAGACAATTTTCTTTATAGTCTCCTGAAAGGAGATGAAATTTTTCCATTTCCTCATGATACCAACAGTTTAATCCTTTCATGTTGCAGATTATATGAGTCTCTCCTATTAGACTGCATTATTGACAGACTCTGAATTTTGTTTCCTTTACTTTAGCAGGGTATGATACTGTAAAGTGTTAATCAAGTTTACCCAGCTTTTAAAATATGCTCACAGTCCAAAACCATTTTTAATGGTATCCTTAATCTCTCTCGATCTGTGCCCTTATTTAGTTTTCGGTCTCTGAGTAAAAAGCCTCAGTCTACCAAACTCTCCTACTGCTGATATACAAAGATGAGGATGAAGGCGCATGAGGTGAAGGGACTTTGCTGGCTTATGAATAATGGGATATTGGTGACAGTTGCCTGAGCCATGTTTCTGATGAAACAAAGCCTGAGTCAAAAAAAAAAAAAAAAAAAAAAAAAAAGAGGGGCACCTGGGTGGCTCAGTGGGTTAAGCCGCTGCCTTCGGCTCAGGTCATGATCTCGGGGTCCTGGGATCGAGTCCCGCATCGGGCTCTCTCTGCTCAGCAGGGAGCCTGCTTCCTCCTCTCTCTCTCTCTGCCTCTCTGCCCACTTGTGATTTCTCTCTGTCAAATAAATAAATAAAATCTTTAAAAAAAAAAAAAAAGAAAGAAAGAAAAAAAAGTAAAAAAAAAAAGTAGAGGAATTGGAAATAGCAAAAAAGGGAGAGCAGAAAGTGAGTGTGAGCAACCAGGGATTCTCTTCATTGCTGATGGGGGTACAAAATAGTATGGCTATTTTGGAAGACAGTTTGGCATTTTTTTGTTTTTTTTTACAAAAGTAAGCATACTCTTATGGTACTATCCAACAATCACACTCCTTGGTATTTACACAAATGAGTTAAAAGCTTATGTCCACATAAAATCCTGCACAAAGATGGTTATGCCAGCTTTATTTATGATTGCCAAAATGTTAAAGCAGCTAAAATGTCCTTCAGTAAGCAACTAAGTAAAAAAACTGTGGCATATCCAGACAATGAGATATTATTCAATGCTAAAAAGAAATAAGCTGGGGCACCTGGGTGGCTCAGTGGGTTAAAGCCTCTGCCTTTGGCTCAGGTCATGATGACAGGGTCCTGGGGATCAAGCCCTGCACCAGGCTTTCCGCTCAGCAGGGAGCCTGCTTCCCTTCCTCCCTCTCTGCCTGCCTCTCTGCCTACTTGTGATCTCTGTCAAATAAATAAATAAAATCTTAAAAAAAAGAAATAAACTAACATGTCATGAAAAGACAAGGAGGAAACTTAATTGCATATTACTAAACGAAAGAAGCCAATCTGAAAAGGCTACTTACTATAAGATTCTGACTGTATGACATTCTGGAAAGGGAAAACTGTGGAGCCAGTTAAAAGATCAATGATTGCCAGGGTTGAGGAGGTGGTGAATAAGCAAAGGACGGTGAATTTTTACGTCAGTGAAAACATTCTGTATGAATCTATAACAATGGGTATACGGCACTGAGAATTTGTTGAAAGCCATACAGTGTGCAACACCAAGATTGAACCCATAGGTAAACTATGGGCTTTGAGTAATTATGCTGTGTCAATGAAAGTTCATCCATTTTAGGAAAGGTACCACTCTGGTGTGGGATGTTGATGGTAAAGGAGCTGTGCATGTGTGGAATCAAGAAGTATATGTAAATGTAAATTATATTTATATAATATTACAATAAAATTATAAATTATATAAAATAATATTAAAATTATATATTCTGTATGTATAAATAGTATATATAAATTCTGCTAAATTTTTCTGTGAATCTTCAATTGCTATAAAAAATAAAGTTGATTGGGGCACCTGGGTGGCTCAGTGGTTGAAGCCTCTGCCTTCGGCTTAGGTCATGATCCCAGGGTCCTGGGATCAAGCCTCACATCAGGCTCTCTGCTCAGCAGGGAGCCCACCTCCTCCTCCTCTCTCTCTCCGCCTGCCTCTCTGCCTACTTGTGATCTGCCTGTCAAATAAATAAAAATCTTTAAAAAAAATAAATAAGGTTGATTTACAGGAATTAGAGAGTGCATGGCTCAACCTCTCCAGCTTCCTATCAACTCAGCTTCTCTAGGATGAGAAGAAATTCTTCCACTCCTTAGAGGAGAAGAGGCAATGTCATCCATGCAGGATGCTAACGTGCTTTCACATGACTAGCTCCTGGGTGTTTTCTCATGATATGTTGCTGGGAGGAGCAACTGGAGAATGTCAGTTTTGATTAGACACTCTCAGTGTTTGAGCAGAAAGGGTTAGGGGATGAGAAGGGTCAGTACCAAGTTTTTTAAGAGCCGCATGTCAGGAGTCAGCATGTCCACTTACCAACAGAGTGCGTTCACAATGTCTGTCCTGGTATCATGGCCTCATTGAGATATTGTATTTGTGACCTTTTTTTTTTTCAATATTTTTTATATTGGGAAAATTTATATAACACAAAATTTACCATCTTAACCATTTTTAAGTATACAGTTCAATAGTATTAGACTTGAGGTGTTATGCTACCATTTCCACCATCCATCTCCAGAACATTTTTCATCTTGTAAAACCAAAACTCTGTTATTCCCATTAAACAATAACAACCCATCCCTTAAGCACCCAGCCACTGAGAACTACCTTCTACTTTCTGTCTCTGTGATTTTAAATACTCTGAGGTAGAATCACACAGCATTTGTCTTTTTGTGTCTGGCTTATTTCACGTATCATAATGTCTTTCGGGTTCATCCATGTTGTAGCATATGACAGAATTTCCTTCCTTTTTAAGGCTCAATAGTATTCTGTTGTGGTACATACAATTTTTGTTATCCATTCATCCATCAGTGGACGCTCAGATTGCTTTTACATTTTAGCTATTATGAATAATGCTGTTACGAACATGGGTATACAAATATATGTTCAAGACCCTACTTCCTATTATTAGTGTATACCCAGAAGTGAAATTAGTGGATCTTACAATAATTCTACTTTTAATTTTTTTGAGGAATTGCCATACTGTTTTACACAGATGCTGTACAATTTTTCATTCTCACCAATATTGCACAGGGTTCCTATTTCTCCACATCCTTGTCAACACTAATTTTTCTGGTGTTTTGATAGTAACCATTCTGACTGGTGGCTATCTCATGGTTGAATTGATATCTCATGGTAGTTTTGGTTTTCATTTACCTATTGGTTAGTAATTTTAAACATCCTTTCATGTGTTTTTTGGCCATTTGTATAACTTCTTTGGAGAAATGTTTGTTCAAGTCCTTGACCCATTTTTTTTTTAATTTTTTTTATTTTTTATAAACATATAATATATTTTTATCCCCAGGGGTACGGTCTGTGAATCACCAGGTTTACACACTTCACAGCACTCACCATAGCACATACCCTCCCCAATGTCCATAACCCCACCCCCCTTCTCCGAACTCCCCTCTCCCCAGCAACCCTCAGTTTGTTTTGTGCCTCTAGTTCTATCCACGTCGTCGCAAATGGCAAGATTTCATTTCTTTTGATGGCTGCATAGTATTCCATTGTGTATATATACCACATCTTCTTTATCCACTCATCTGTTTGTTGATGGACATCTAGGTTCTTTCCATAGTTTGGCTATTGTGGACATTGCTGCTATAAATATTCGGGTGCATGTGCCCCCTCAGGGCACCATGTTTGTATCTTTAGGATATATACACAGTAGTGCAATCGCTGGGTGATAGGGTAGCTCTATTTTCAGTTTTTTGAGGAACCTCCACACTGTTTTCCAGAGTGATTGCACCAGCTTGCATTCAGCCCATTTTTGAATCATATTTTTTGTTGTTGAGTTTAGGACTTCTCTACATATTCCAGGTATAAATCCTTTGTCAGATTTGTGATTTACAAATATTTCCTCCCGATCTGAGTTGCCTTTTTACTGTGTTGATAGTATTAGGAGGACAGGGTTCTTTTTGCTTATCCTGGCTCCTACAGACAGTTCCCAGAATACATCCATAATCAACTGCCACATAGCTGGATATGGGGGCTGCCTTGCTGCTATGGCAATAAGAGTTGAAATTGACCAAAATTTACCTTTCAAGCCTTTCCCTGGAAATTATAAGCCTTCAATAGACTCTAGAATTCCAAAATAGTTGTCAGACAGATTCTGCCAGTATAATTGTTGTGTAGGTGGAAGACAGATTCTTGGCATCTTCCCAGAATCCCATTCCCTACTGTGTTTTTGCATGTGAATGAGCACATTACCCACTACATTACTATGTCCCCTGAAAAATAAGCCATGCAAAATTTTTTGAACCTCAGTATTACCAAAAAATAGTGTCATGTCTGAGATTCTAAAATTGCTATATATTTTTTAATTGGTATTCAAAATTTGGAACTGGATTTATTTATTTATTTATTTATTTATTTATTTATTTACTTTGGTCACTTGGAAGGTCAGAACCTAATTTTCTGCTATACACTAATTAGTGAGGGAAAAAAGTATAGGAACATAATTCTGTTTTTCATAATTTATTATGTTCTCTTTGTCTCTTGTTTTACTCAGTCTATAAACATATTTTCTGGTTCAATTTTATTTCAATTTTATTGTCTTTCATATATTTTGATAAGTTGTCATAATCCTTAGTGAAATGTGGCAGTATATATGCACAAACATAAAAGGATAATTATTTCTTACTCTAGAGCAAAAGAGTATAAGAGACCAATTTGTTACTTGGCTTTCAATTGTAATATAAGCAATGAACAGTAAAGGGAGAAAATGTTCTATAAATATTACTTTCTCATTTGTCAGGTATTTTCTAGGTACTTTTATATCTTACTCATTTGGCTTCTCACACATTTGCCAACAAAGAGATGTGTTTCTTTCCATGTCATTCATGGGGTATATGAAGTGTCATGATAACTGCACCTGAAATATGAGAAACATCACCCTAAACAAAGTAAGATGCAGTCTATTTCCTATTGTTCTCTAGGGGAAAAAAAGGACTTTGTTATGATAATACAAAGAAGATGTCATGAAAAGTTTACCCAATGGATTTTTGGCATCTTCTTTTCCTAACAACCACCAAAACAAAAATGCCATAATAATGAGTCAGTCAGTTCTTCTTGAGAATGAGTTAAGTACAGTCACTTTGAAAACTGCTCTAACATCTGCTCATAGAATAGAATTTTATTTGAAAATAGGAGTCAGTTTCTAAAGCTAAATTGATATTTTATGGAACATTTCTATTTGATGTACTTGTCACTACAACTAAGGTGACCTATTGCACAGACTCAACCAAAGCTCAATTGTGTTCTTACACAATTGAGAGTTTAGTTGTGATACAAACTGTGTATTTCAGCACTAGCTTCTGGGTACTTACTTTGCTATACTTTTTCAAAGTCTAAGAGAGATTACCAGTTTCAGCAAATTGTTTAGCATTACTTTATGAAAGATGGTGTGTCATCTTTCTGTTGTTATTGTAATGAAATCTATTTAAACAGAGATGCAAATTAGGTGTGATAATCTGTATCCACTTTCTTTATACATTAACATTACCATAATCAACCACAGTGATAAGAGCCTCAGTATCACATTTCTCTTAAACCCCATTTTATTTGCCTGGCCCTGTTCATTTGGCTTAGTCTTAAAAGAGTCTGTAGATTGTTGGAAATTTTGATCAACAAGTGTTTTCTCATCTGTTCTCTGTGGCTAGCATGTGAGAGCCAGGGAAATAAGTAAAAGCACTGAAATAGTTCTGGTTACTTTGAAGCCACATCAGATAATTTCATAATCTTTGTTTTGAATCTCTGCTGAATTCACAGCATTAGACAGCATTCCAGAGTCCATTTGTTTCCTTCTGGATTCAAGATTGTCCTCCGCCTCTGTTCTCTCTGCTCAATAGTCCTTCTAGAATGAGTCAAATTACTGCTTAAAGGCTATTGCTTTATTTTCCTGCAGTTAAAAGAAAATAAGCTCTGTATGAACATGCTTTAAAACTACACTTAAAATAGCAATAGGTAAACATAACAGGATGTTTATTTCCTACAGTATGCCTTTCCTCTTTGGGTTAAAGCACCAGAATAATTTTGATGTAATGTGTGCTTAAGTCATATATGTTTAACCGCCCAAGTATGTGTGTGTCATGAGTGCAAATGGTTTTGTAAAAGAAAAAGATCAACGGGACAAAACTAAATGAAAATAGTATTTATCACCCATAGTACCCTGGTCTTCCCACTGAAATCTTCTCAAAGGAAGTAATACTAAAAATAGATGAACTAGAGATATGTAAATAAGCCATTTTTAAGTGCAGAAAGGGTCTTACCCTTCTGATTTATCTTCCAGAAATAGCTCACATTTTCCCGTACAGGTCAAGTGGTTGATTCAGTCCCTCTGGCTCTGCACTAATAATCTAAACATTGGTTCAAATAATTTTCTTTCCCTTTAGTTCTTCATTCAAAACCTGTAATAATTATTCACATGCACAAAGAGAGAATTTTATTTTTAGTTCATATATTTAAATTATCTCTTCTGAATAGTGCTCCAGAATCTATGTCCTTCAGAAATTCCTTTTTACTGGAGCTGAACCTATAACCATGCCAGCTGGCCTATACGTAAAGGTGTCACTACCAACAAACCATCACCTGGATATAATTTTTGAGTGGTTTCTCTGCTCCATTTTGAGTAAAAGCAGGTCATCATAATAAAGGATTAGCACTGCAGAATTCCTAAAGTATTCTCCCTGCAGGTATGAAATGTGTGCAGTTGGTCACCATCCTACTCGTCTTGTAAATTATAGTTTTGCACTCTCAGAAACACATGTAATCCTTGAATGCTCTTCTATTATTTCTCCTTTTCCTTTTCTTGCCTTTAATTGTTCTTTCCTGTCTAGACTTGTCAGAGGCACCCACAGGCATTAGTATGTCATTTTGGACTAATGAGTCCGTTGATGGACAGATTAAGCATCCTTATTCTCTCACCTGGGCTTCACCATGACAGCGGTCATTGGCTAGGATATAGCTTTAATCACTGCTTTTGGAAAATTATTTCTCTTTCTAAGTTAATTGCTCCCTGATTACCATAGAGAACAATCTTCTGACCTTGACTTTATTAGTCCTGGATTTTTACTAGCTGAGCTATCCAATCCAAACTATTCCCATCTGTTTCTCTCAGTACAGTGCAATTGCTCTCCGGGATAATGGAGTAAATGAGAATTTCTCATAAGGGATCCCCATGGAGCTAATGCCTACATTAACAGTCCCAAAGATGTTATTGGAAATGTCAGTAGGGTAATGAATGAGGTAGTGGAGCATGGTGACTAGAAAGACATTAGAGTGAAGATTACTTGCTGGCTCAGGATCAGGCTGAAGTTCTCATCAGTCTGCTTCCACACAAAGGAAGAAATGTATCCTTCTACTATTTCTGCAAAGCAAAGAAAATGGAAGGCTATCATATTTTTTACTCAGAGCTTGGCAATTGATGTTATCAAGGAAGAAAAAAAAATACATAACTTTAAACTGAAGATTATCTATTTTTCTTAGAGCCCATTAGCCAAAA
Source organism: Mustela nivalis (assembly GCF_964662115.1). Classification (NCBI taxonomy): domain Eukaryota; kingdom Metazoa; phylum Chordata; class Mammalia; order Carnivora; family Mustelidae; genus Mustela; species Mustela nivalis. The sequence goes on along the minus strand of NC_139023.1, from coordinate 131,730,346 downwards.
ATGTTCCCAGAGGTGAGGCCATCTCTCTCCATTGCTCCTAGCCTACTCCCATGTTTTAAGGGCAATTTCTGTCCCATTAATTAGAATTGTCTTTGACACTGTTCTCTATTCTCAGGATCCAAAATGCAACTCTCTCTTTAACACTATCTGTGAAGAGGCTTCTTCTCAACCCCAGAACAAGGCCCAGCCCTTCCTGCTCCAGCCCAGTGGTTGGAAATAGCATCTCTTTCCATCAGAGGAAACCTCGCTACCAGTCCAGACCTCATTCCTAGATCTATGGAGTGGTCTGATTTTCTCTACAGGTCAAAAGATAGTCATTAGTCATTAGAAAAAACAACACATGCCTTAAAGTCTAAAGTTTTGAACGTAAAAAATTGGGTCATTGGAGTCCAGGTAAGGAACTATATTTAGACAAAACATAATAATATTTGAGGACTCATTCTGAACTAGAGACATATTTAATTTATATGATTTAATAGAATAACAAAAAATATAAAAGTTGCAAATTTCTATTAATCCAAAGATTATTCATTTACAATGAGTATATATGTTTTTGTCTTAGCTTTATATAAAAAGCTCATCAATTTCCACGTTAAAATTCAGAAAATATTTTGATTCTTCAAAGGCCAAATTTCTAGTTTCAATCATTTGAAGGGTCTAATTCCATCCAATATGTAATAAAAACTATTATCAGCTTTAAAATAGCACTTTGTCCCATCCATGTACTCTTTATCTAAAAGCCAGCCCACAGCTGCCTCCTAACAAAATCTCTTGGGGCATGTTTTGAAATACAGATTTTCTAGCTACAACCTTAGATCTATGGATTCAAAATCTTTAGCATTACAGTCCTGGAAATTTGTATTTTTCATGAAAATCTCCAATTGATTCTGATTCTGAATGAAGTTTAAGAGTCACTACAATACTTGCCTTCTTGCCACAGGGAAGATCAGGCTCTGACCACCTTGTCCCCCATGAGTCTGTCAAGCATCTTATGTAGATGTAGCTGTTGTGTAGAGGGTAGATAACTAGCTTGCAGGCAGAAAAACAGTGTAACACTGCAATTTCAGTCCTTCCTCTAGTCCTCATTTACTGTATAGAGATTAGCAAATTATTTATCCTTCTTGGCTTCAATGAACTCAATTTTAAAATAGAAATTTTTGAGGGGCATCTGGGTGGCTCAGTTGGTTAAGCATCTGAATCTTAGCTTCAGCTCAGGTCATGGCCTCAGGGACATGAGATCCAGCCCTGGGTCAGGCTCCCTGCTCAAAAGGGAGTCCGCTTCCCTTCTCTCTCTCCCTCTGCCGCTACGCTTGCTCATGGACTTTCTCTCTCTCTCCCTAAAATAAATCCTTAAAAAATAAAGAAAGAAATAATTTTTTTTCAAGATGGAATGGGATAATGTGTAAGTGAACTGTTTACTAAACCATACAACTCCTACAAGCAGAAGGACCTGTAATTAGTGCACAGATTCTCCTTTCTAGAGCTCAATGATTTCCCTTCCTTCCCCATTGGAAAGAACTAGAATAGTTTCCATGGAAGGTAAGGATTTGGGCAGCTAACCTGTACTTGAAATTGCAGCACTTATTTTCTTTGTCTCAGCCCTTCCCTTGTAATGTGACAACTCCTAATCCTTCAGCTACAGAAGGTTAATCCCTTTTAGGACTGTTAATTGACTGTCATGTTTGTTTAACTCACAGTACTCATGGCAAGCCTAAGGAAGAAGAATGAGAGGAGGTAAGAGTGTAGTCGCAGAACTCAACTCAGTTGGTGGACTTGGTAGAGGATCACGATTTTCAGTCATGCACCCATCATAAAAGATTTGTAAGCACATCCTCAGTGTGCCTATATTTTGACAAATAATTTAAAATGCTTATACTGCTATATTAACTTATTATGTAGATTATAAGTATATACAAAAATAGAAAATTGAAAGGATGAAATAGAAAATAAATATACAACATTATGAAAGTGCCACTGAATTGTACTCTTATAAATTGTTAGAATGATAAATTTTATGTAATATAAATTTACCGTAAGAAAACATTTAAAAAATTTAAAATAAGTAGAAATAATATTCTAACACAGCCCACATTGCCTTGTGTTCCCTGAGGTGCTTGGCTTGAGAGATGAGGGATGCTTAAAGAAAGCATGCGTTTACCACACTCTTCATCCCAGCCTTCCTGTGAGACACATGTCTATCAGGAAACATCTGTGACTTTGGAGGGAAACTGATACAAATTGTCAGCTGTGTGATCGTGGGCAAGTCACTTAAACACTCTGATATTAAGTTTCCTAATTTTTTTAAAGAGAGGTAAAAAATGTTTACATTTTATTTATATCAAGTATGTACTAGTTTCCATTAAACCTTCTGTAATTCTCAGAATAGCTTTATAATACAGATTATTATTCAGCTTCTTTAAATGAGAAAGCAAAGATTTTTAAAAAAGGAACTTATCTAAGATCATTGTGTTACCAAGCAGAAGAATCAAGATCTGAACCCATGTCTGCCTTCAGTACAAATCCTCTCTGTACCATAGAGATGACAGGAAGTACACCAATCTGCCAACGTTATTTTGAAGACTAAATAGCATGATCAAGCTAATATATGTAGTATGGCCATGACTGGCCAGAATAGACCCTTTCTTGGAAATTTTCTACCTGAAAATTTTTTACAATATATTGTGTAATAAGTACTCAATAAATAGATGGGGATTTGGGTTTTCCTTAGGGGTCAAATTAAGGACAACATTAAAGGCAAATTAACCTGCCAGTCTCCCCTCTCCTTCTTTTTCATTCTCTACTCCCTCATGCATACATGCAGACACACATCAATAACAAACCTGAAGAATTAAACCATGGAACCACAAGTAAAAAGTAATTGAGGAACAGAACGGTGTTAGAAATTTGACCTTCTCATTTCACAGAGAAGAAAATGATGACAGTGATTTTGGATGACTTACTCAAAATCACATAACTAGTATATTGAAAAATTGAGTTTAGAATCCAGTGTTCTGAGTCCTGGGCAGTGTGTTCTACACCATACCCTCTGTTATGTAGAGTAGTTGATAAAAGAACACCATGGACAGAAAGAACCAAAGAGAAGATAGTTCACAAAAGGACAATCTGAAGGGTCTATGAGGAAGACAGGAACTGTCTACACTGACAAATGTTATTTGTTAGAAGGCTTATCTCTACAGTAGGTGACATGGAAATCTTTTTCTCTGATTGCCGCTACGTGTCCTTTGGTAGCTCTTGTGTAGCAAGATGCATAGCTCTTTATGAACCACCTGCTTTAGAGTTTCTTCCTTCCACTATTTACATGCTCAGGGAGGACAACTGCATGCATTACATCAAGTGGAATTAATGTTGGAATACAATTCTGTATGAATCTCTTGCATTCTGCCTATCTTGCTTGCAGAGGCACTGTGCTCTTTAACATCTTCCGTAGAAGTTTATATAATGAAGAGCTTTGGAAGAGAAAGGTAGTGTCTCCCTCTACAGCATAAAGCAGGTGTGCATTACAATTTATTCGGGTTCCCATAGCTCAGGATTTCTCTCCAGTGACCAGTCCACTCAGTATAAGTACATCAGCTGGCTCCCACGCTATTATCCAGTGTGAACTGGGCCATGGAGAACAAGCACAGATACCCATACTCTGACTACTGCAGGTGCTCTGAGTAATAAACCATCCTTGTCTCTGATCCACAATCAGTGAAACAGGACCTGTACGGGAACCAAACCATATAATGCACTCTGCACTGAAGGAAGTAGAATGAGAGCATAGTAAGCTGGCTGCAGCAGGCAGGGGTGGACACAGGTGGTTAGTTTCTACAATGCCATCTGTCTTGATCAAAGGCTACAGTGGTTAAGCTTACTCAGCTGGTATATAATGAGCAACAAGTCTCTCATTTTAACTGATTGTGAATCAAGACTAGTTCAATCATGAAGCATGCCTGTAATGATCAGTTAATTTACATAACGGTAAGTAAATGGCAAAATGTAATTGCAACCAGAAGAAGAAGAAGAAGAAGAAGGAGAAGAAGAATCACAATTTATTGTATCTTTTGCCATCATTCAGATATTATGACTGACCTATGTGCAGAATGGCACATCAAAGGAAATTAGATTCCACCCTAAGATGCATAATGAGAACAATAGGCTTTTTACACAAGACTTTGTGAAGTCCTGAAATAATGATTGTTGCCATATTTTAAAGAAAATGTACTTTAATCTTAATATGAAAGTGTGAAGTAAAAATTATCTCTGAAAATTAGCACATAAAAGAAGTTTAAATGATTATGTATAACACAATACTTGTTCTAAGAGAAAACTATTTCCTCCTCAGAATTTATTCTGAATGCCATCGTAGGAAATTGTATATGATTATCTCTTACACTATTTTAGTTGTTAAGTACTGAATAGTGTTCTTCAAGGCTTTTAAAAGGAGGGGCAGATTTTTGAGTTCATGGATTTTTAGTTTAATGTTTTGATTAAGCATGTGGTGCTTTTTGAACTGACCATTCTATCACTCGTATCACACATACAGTATTGCCATTCTGCCTGGCGGAAATGTCAGGAGTAGGGATGATGTCCTTTTCATCATACTGAATCTTTTATATATAGTCATCAGCCACCATAATGTGTGAATAATTGCTTGTGCAGTGAACTGGTCAGTAGTGTCCATTTCTCTAGTAGTTCTCATATTCAGCAGTGGTGACTCAACAAGGCGTCTCTGTGATGTATCACACAGAGCAAGTGGATGAGCTCTGTTTATCATTCAGTGTGCTGTAAGGGGTTTAAGGTAGTTGATATATGAACAAATTTTAACATGTAAACATTTCAAGAGGAAAGAAATGAAAAAATGAAAATGCTATTAAATTCTATGTAGAATAGAGTATCGAGTGTTGGATTTATATAACAGAATGATATTTTCTTCCATAAAGCAAATATTAAAAACCTGAAACAAGTTTAAGAAAAAGAAACAAGTTTTCTGAAATTTCAGCCATAGACTTAAAGAATTCTTTTTCTTTTTTCCTCCACATTTAGCAACTGACACTTCTCATTAGAAAGGGGCTAGGAAAGGAGGTAGAGATTAGTTAATTGGTCTGAGAATTAAGAATATTTATGATGTCTGAAGTAATTTGTAATTTAAAATACATTTCAGGTTTTAAAATTTCATGAGGAGTTTTTTTTTTTTTTTTTTTTTTTCCATCCATCCAGCTGTGGTTTTTGTCTTTATGGCAGGGAAATATTTTTCTCAGGCTAAATCCCAAACAAAAGAATGAAATTCTGTTCTGCTTTGCATTTGTGAGAACCGCAGTTTGGGAGAATGTTAATCACCTGACATAAAGCACTCTTTAAACACCATTTTCAATAAGAAAAATAGCCCCTTATTAGGTACATAAAGACATTTGGGGCATGTTTTGGTATCTAATATGAAAGTACCAGGTGTCTGATAATACATTACTTCTCAATTTGAAGCAGTTTTTGTTACATAAAAATTTTGTTACAAAAAAACTCTCATGTGTCATATTATCTAAGAGGCAATAACGGATGATGAAAATATCCTTACAAAAATATGCAAAAGCTCTCTGACGCTAAATATATTTTGGGATCTAACCAAGGCACGAGAGAAACAGAACCAAGCTTTGTTCTGTCAAGTACTTTAACTGGCCCCAAAGAAGGCTTTGGTTCTCTGGTGCAAACTTCTACCCGAGAAACTGAGGAAGACTCACATTTGCCTCAGGGGTCTGCAATAGGATTAACATACATCTTTGGCATTTTTCTATTGGGTCTACCAATTAAAGCCAATATGGAAGCCGACGTAGATCTCCTCCAGCCTTTTCTGAAGCAACACAAGTCAGAACTGAACCACTTTGTTAACACCAGTTCTACAGGGCAGCTTGCTGAGTTCGGATAAGCATACAGCCCTACTATGTCTTCTTCAACATGTGCACACCCAACACACCAAGAAGCCTAAACTGCTTCCAGTGGCAATTGAAAGCTGAGAGTGCTGGGAAAGGACTCGAAAGAATGGGCATAACCACAGGAGTCATCTAGTTAAAGGACACTTAGATGCCAGGACTCTACTTTTGGAGCCTAACAAGTGAATGCTCTCTTCTCCATGCACACAAATGGCTCTGCCTTTGTGCCTGAGCTACAGGGATATGGTTTAAAACAGTTTAGACAGACTTAGACTCGTTTCTCTACTTTCACATCCATTTTATGTGTGTGTGTGTGTGTGTGTGTGTGTGTGTATTTTTTTTTTTTAATATGTCCTATGCAACTAAGTCTGTTAGGTATGTCTTAAATTTATCAGGCCTTTTCCTTTTGTGTACTAAGAGGGAAAACTTTGAAAAAAAAGGGGGGGATTAAAAAGGTATGAACAGGGGCACCTGGGTGGCTCAGTGGGTTAAAGCCTCTGCCTTCGGCTAGGGTCGTGATCCCAGGGTCCTGGGATTGAGCCCCATGTTGGGCTCTCTGCTCAGCAGGGAGCCTGCTTCTCTTCCTCTCTCTCTCTGCCTCTCTGTCTACTTGTAATCTCTGTCTGTCAAATAAATAAAATCTTTAAAAAAAAAAAAAGGTATGAACAAAGTAAATGATATTTTATGTAAGGCTTTATTTGTAATGGAAAACAATTTCTTGTTCCTACATGTACAAAAACTATTTGTTGACTATAGTAGAATAAAATCCTTTTAGTTGAGTACTTTGGCATTTTGTATTATGTATATACATATATGTATATAATATAATTCAGTGTCATTTACTATTGATTTTTTTCTAACTCTTAGGTTCTTTAAAATATCCTATGTTTTGGGGCACCTGGGTGGCTCAGTGGGTTAAGCCTCTGCCTTTGGATCAGGTCATGATCTCAGTGTCCTGGGATCAAGCCCTGCATCGGGCTCTCTGCTCAGCAGGGAGCCTGCTTCCCCCCCTCTCTCTTCCTCTCTGCCTACTTGTGATCTCTGTCTGTCAAATAAATAGATAAAATTTTTTAAAAATAATAATAATAAAATATCCTATTTTTTTTTACTATATATCCTTTAGGGACCATAACATTCTATGTATTTTAGGCTGTACTACTCATTTCAGCATGATCCTTTGCACTCTGGGGAAAGCTAGGTGGGGAGCAGTATCTACAGTTTTTCTAAGACTCCAGTCTTAGTACTTACACAACTGCAGCATATCACAAGAATTTTTAAAAATGAAGGAAATTTTTTAAATAAGGCAGGAAGGCTATTCCAGTGCAATAGTGTACAGAGAAGGGTTTAACATTCCCTCTTTCATTGTGTCAGTGTTTCTTTATTGGGTGCAGAATATGTTAGACCCTATTGCAGGTGATGGAGCTATAATACGGAGCAAGACATTGGGTTCTCCTTTGCCATAGCTGTCACATTCTAATGGGGAAAATGGACAATAAATAAATAAGCAAATTCATATAATACCAGGTAGTTATAGTATCCAGGGAGATAAATGGGTTGGGGTAATGGGATCAAGAATGAAACATGATGAGTGTGTGGGGGCTGCTATAAATAATGTGGTCAGGGAAGGCTTCTCTGAGGAGGTGGCCTTTGATTAGAGAATTTTAAAAAGCAAGGAAGCAAAATTTTTGAGTATTCCTGTGAATAAGGAAGATGTGTGCAGTTGGAAATAGCAGATGGTCCAGATGGGAATCATATTTGCCATATTCAGGACCATTATGAGGGCAAGATAGACTTAACAGTGGAAAGAATGACTGTAAAAAGCAGGTGAAACCCTCACCAGAAGCCAGATTATGTAGAAATTTTTATCTCATTTCAGGTACTTTAAATTTTATTCTAAAAATTCTAGGAAGGCAATAGAAGTCTTTGAGTAGAAGAGTGATAGCATCTGATTTAATATAATTTTACAAAAGTATTGAGGCATAATTGACAAACTAAATTACAAATGTTTAAAATATACAATTTGGTAAATTCTGATATATGTATAAACATATTAAAACCATTACTGCAATTAATATAATGAACATAACCTTTCCCTAAAAGATTTCCTTGTATCCCTATGTAATTCCTCCATCTGGCCTCTGCCCACCACCCTCAGGTCCAGCCAAGTACTGATCTGCTTTCTATCACTCTAGATTGGTCTGACTGTTCTAGATTTGGACATTCCATCCTAGAATTGGAATAATATAAAATGTGTATACTCTTTTCTGGTTCAGCTTCTTTAATAAGCTTGATTATTTTAAAGGTCATCCCCATTGTTTTATGCATCAGTAGTACAATACTTTGTATTGCTGAGTAATATTCTATTGCATAAAAATTCCATAGCTAGGGCGCCTGGGTGGCTCAGTGGGTTAAGCCACTGCCTTCGGCTCAGGTCATGGTCTCAGGGTCCTGGGATCGAGTCCCGCATCGGGCTCTCTGCTCAGCAAAGAGCCTGCTTCCTCCTCTTTCTCTCTGCCTGCCTCTCTGCCTACTTGTGATCTCTCTCTGTCAAATAAATAAATAAAATCTTTAAAAAAAATACCATAGCTATTAGTTTACTTCTTCATTTGCTTATTTCTTCACCTGTTAATAAACATTTAGATTATCTCTAGGGTTTTTGCTATTATAAATAAGGCTCCTTTGGAAATTTGTGTACAAGTATTTATATGCTTTCATTTCTCTTAGATAAAATATCTAAGAGCAGAATGACTGAGACATATATTAGATGTACATCAAACTTTTCAAGAAGCCACAACGTCATTTTCTAAAGTATTTGAACTTTTATACATTCCCCACAACAGTTCATGAGGGCTTCCAACTTTCCATATTCTGCTAACACTTGTAACAGTCCATTATTTTGTGTTTTGTTATTAAATTTTAGCCACTCTACTTAGTGTGTAGTGTTATATCACTGTTATTTTAATTTTCATTTTCCTAATAATGGGATAGAAATGTTGAACATCTTTTGTCTGCTTCTTTATCATCTGTATGCTTCTTTGGTGAAGAGTATTCAAATCCTCACACATTTTTTGAGTTGGTTATTTTATTATTATCAATATTGAATCAAAGACTTGCAGTGAGGAATGCTCACAGTATTCTTATTGCTGAGTGGCCTGGTATCCTTTTTAATGACTAATTCTAGTTGCAGTGAGGAAGATGGATAGTGTATATGGAATGGTGTGCTGGGCCACAGAGACATTTACCTTACTCTTTTTCTGGACATAATTAAAACTCTGTTTTAAAATGCATTCTTTTATTCAAATGCCCAGGGCTCTATGAAATATTGGGATAGGAATATCTTCTTTCCAATGCAGTTAGCTAGGGCAGGCCCCAGGCTGAGTTGCTCTTATCCCTCACTATTCCAGGGATGACTTGCCTTTAGAAAAGTAAATTTGAGTTGTCTATTATATATCTATGTAGTGATACTAAGTAGACAGTTGGATATGGCGAGAGGGAAGTTGGACAAGTGAATCTTCTGAGATTCAGAAGAAAGATCAGACAAGGAATCATGAATTCAGAAACCTTCATCATATTGGTTATCCTTAAACCCACAGAACTAGAAGAACTCATCCAATAAGGAAGTATAGATAGAGAAAAGAAAAAAAGTTAAGAGGTAATTCCTGGGACCCCCAAAGAAGTCTGAAAAAAAAAAAAGAATTAACGACAAAGACTTAAAATGATTAATGGAGATGGAGATAACATTCAGACAGGGAGATGCAATATGTGCTTTGGTGAGTGCTGTGAAGTGTGTAAACCTGGTGATTCACAGACCTGTACCCCTGGGGATAAAATATATGTTTATAAAAAATAAAAAATTAATTAAAAAAAGAATATTTAACTTAAAAAAATATATATATATACTTACTTTTATTGATGTGTGATGCAAGAACTCATTGAACCACAATTAGCAGGCACAGGTTGTACTCTTTGGATGTGGAAGAAAGTAAACAGAGCAGTTACAAAAGTATTGAGATTACTAAAAGGGAACACTGTTTCTAATGACAGATGTAAGGAGGCTGGCTTTTCGTTGTGTTGATACTCAGCTTCCTTGGGCTGATGTGGGGGCAAATACTTTATAACAATCAGTTTTTTAATTGTCTGTACCTGAAATAAAAACCAGTGTACTAATTTGGGGTAAGATGGGGTTGGGACAAATGCTTGTGAACTAAGTTCATGTACATATATGGGTTCTGCTATACAGCTTTATGCACGTGGACAGCCTACATGACAGGGGTAATGACCATATTGTGTTCCCCATGGCTCACCCAGTGGAGTTTCATGTAAAGGGAAGTCGTGTGCCAAGGTTCAAAAATAGAGCCTTTACTGTTGCAAAGTAGCAAGATGGTTATAACTAGTTGAAACATAGATATTATTTTACTTGGTACACTCTATTTTCTATATGAAGCTTATATGGTATACAGTCCTTCTTGGCTTTAAACTCTTACCATTATCTGCTACCTCTATGAAGTTTAGGTTGATAACCCCCCTGATCACTAATTAAACATTCTTTAACATTAATGAAATTTATATGTATTACAAATTTCAATTATTTTTATGTCCTTTAAGTTTGCATTTTATTCCCTACATTGTCAACAAGCAGCAGAGAGATAGAGCCGGGTGTCATCAATATTATTAATGTCAATAAGGATCTGCTGATCAAATGAATAACTGAATGAAATAATGAATATTGAATACATTCAGTTGAATAAATGTTGAACTTCTGGCAGAAACTGCATTGTCACAAGTTAATGAGAGCCCTGAGTGAATCACTTCATTCATTCATCTGTAAAAATAGAAAGCTCAAAAGGTACCTCTTAGATCTGGTTTTTAATAATACTCTGATTGCTTATGCTAATATATTTCTCCATATAGTATTACTTTTAATATACTGAATTGATAAAGTATATAATTTTATGGAATAAAATGCAGTGATATCTTAAAATCTAAAGACACATGATTGCTCATATTTCTTATCTTTTGTTTTAATTTCACATTAGAGATCATTGAAAGCCATAAAAAGTAAAATGATGTCACTCTAATCATGATAATTTAATAAAAATAAAAATGGTATTAACTGGATATAGGCTAGGATATTTATATAAATTATCTCATCTAATTCTTATAATAAAGATACTTAATGATAAGTATCAATATTATTTTTATTTTACAATTTCAGAAACAGGCACAGAGAAGGAAAATAAGTTTCAAAGATTGCACAGCTGGACAGCAAGTGATGGAACCAGGACTCCAGCTTTGGGATTTCTGATTGAGATTCTGTTCCCTTACATGTTATCCTATACTGCCTCACAATCACAGACTGTGCAAACATGGAGAATTTATTTTTAAATTAATTTTCTAAAGCACTTATTGAATGGAAAATGCATTATCTGCTATCACTTAAATTCTCACTGTTTATCTTACCAAACTTTATGTTTTCTTCTTTGGTGCCACTATATATTTTTTTAAAGATTTTATTTATTTCGTTGAGAGAGAGAGCATGAGGTGAGGGGCAGAGGGAGAAGCAGGCTTCCTGCTGAGCAGGGAGCCCAATACAGGACTGGATGCCAGCACCCTGGGATCATGACCTGAGCTGAAGGCAGAGCCACCTAGGAGCCCTTGCTGCCTCTATTTTTATCACACATTTTTACATACTTGAAATATAAACTTCTCACTAAAACAACTAAGTCAGTAATAATAATGTTATGCCACTTAGTACCAACTTTTCCCCGAGATATTATATAGTAACATGTCTTATTAACTTAAAACATTTATTCTTATGTGGCGATTTACTTCTAAGAGAAGATTTGCTAATTCACATATTTAGAATAGCCATGGGGAGAACCCTTCTACATTTCTAATAGTTTCTAGATCCAGGGTTGCTCTTGACAACCAACTCAAACTTTAGCAGTTCCAGTCACTTTTTGGTTTTTAGGTGATGCTCTCTTGAACATAGCTGCCCTCTAACCCTGCCAGCTGTTGCAGATGATTTACCCACTGGTCCCCAAGAAACCAGTGTTGGACATGGAACTGACTTAGGGCAAGCAAGTCAACACCACTGCACAACAAAGAGAACAGTATGTCCTTTGGGTCCATAGACAAAGGGAGCATATTCATAATCCCTGAACATGACAGATTCTAAATGTGTTTTTATAAATTAAGATTCTGCTTGCATTTATATAGAAATAATGGATTTTTATGGTTTTACAGGTTGTCTGATATTTAAGTTGACTTTAATTTAATTCTAACATCTTAGAACAATCAATATTATCATCTAGAAGGCTGTGAAATCACTCTTTCCTATTACCACAAAGGCAATTTACAAGTTACTCTGTACAAATAAATTGTACATCTTGTACTCTGAAACAAGTTTAAAAAATAGGAATAAAGCCAAATAATTATATTCATTTAATGCTTGTTTTTGCTTTTTTGCATAAGCTGAATCACATCTACCAGATTTATAGGCCTCCTAGAACCTGCCACCAAGTAAAGGACCATCATAAAACTCCAGTTTTGTTCTTTTAAGAAAATTGATTACATAAGCACATGAATCTTTCTGGTGATAAATAATAATTTACTAGCGTTGTTTTATTTTGAACCACCAATATTTTGATGATAGCCCCTATCTATCTTCTTGTGCTCTTTTTAAAATTTATGTATTTCTATTTTCCAAATATTTTATAAACTAAATTGTTCCCTGGACTATCTTAAAGTACATGAAGATCTAGGAAGTGTTGATTTGTATTCATCCCATACAGTGTGCTTCAAAATTCATTAATTGTTTTGAATCTGCTTGTGGTCAAAGGTCTTAATGCTCTTTGAACTTCTGATATTGAAGTAGAGAATTTTCAGCAGATATGCCAGCCCTTATTTTATTATATTTTATCCCTAGAGATCATTTCTATTATGAGAAATTCAAATGTCTTTATTAAGTAATCATTAATTTGTGTTCATTCCGTACACATTTTTGCATGTCTTGGATTTCAGTGATTTCTACCAGGAATTAACGTTTAGCCCCTTCAGATTTTTGCATCTGGGTAGTTGAAATTATGTAAATACTTAATAAACCTAAAGGAGCTTAAATATATGAAAGCTAATAACTTTGCTGGAGTAGAGTAAGCTAAGGTTGGGGCAGTATTAGTTTACAATATTAGAGTTCCAGGTAGAACTTTTCGTGGCTATCAAACCGCTGTTCTTTCTATCTCTTCTAAAAATTTCAGCACATCATTTTAGGTCAAAGTGCAATTGCTTCTGATTAATCCAGTTGTGCTACTAAATATTCACAAACAGCATTATCACATGGAGCTGATAATATAGTACATGAAATTCAAAACATAATATACTATGACCAAAATTAGTACAGTGTTGCTTTCCATTTGTGTCTTTATAATTCAGCTACATTTTAAAAACAGGTATGGATTTTAATTCTTTTAGTTTTTAAAATAAAGGTATGTTTTAATATTCATCAATGAACTATCATATAAATTACCATCACATACTTATTGTCTGTTATTCTCAAGAATACTCATGCTCTTATCTCTCTAAAACAAACAGAATTGTTAAAGTTTTTATTAATTTATTAAACATCTATGATGTTCCAGGCAGGTATTAGATTTGATTTAAAAAGATTTTAAAAAGAATAAAAATGCAACTGAAATATAGTCCTTCCTTTGAGAAACACTTCATCAAGTAATGATAGTAGAATAATATACATAAATATATAATATACATAGTATATTATACATATATATTGTATATGTATATTGTATATTATATATTATAATATATATTATATATTTTATATAATTGTATATATTTAATATATATATTATATATATTATAAATAATATATATAATATTATGTATACATAACATACATAATATACATAAATTCCCAGATCAATTTCATTAGTAATTGCTATTTATATACAGTGAGTCTCCAGAATTTTTATGTGACTAAAGTTTGAAGACAGTAACATAGTTAGAACTGGGGGCTAGGGGAGCTTTATAAAAGTCAAGTTTGTATAGCAAGCCAGTCTTTACTTATACTGTATGTTTATTTGGGATGACTTCTGTGTGTGTGGTAGAGAATCAGGGAGTTCATAGAAATCCAGTGGTTAAAACCTTTCATTACAGAGCCATTTTTAACATCCTTTATTGAAACACATGCCAAAAATCTTACTCAGTCTGCTACTTATAATATTGCTAATCATTAAACCCTATGAAAGAATAGCATGAGACACTGAGAAGTGGCCCAAAGTCACATAGCTAGTGAGTATGAAGTGATGTAGAATTTAAACCAAGTACATCTGACTGCAAGTTCATTCTTTTTTTTTTAAAGATTTTATTTATTTTATTTGACAGAGAGAGAGATCACAAGTAGGCAGAGAGGCAGGTAGAGACAGAGGGGGAAGCAGGCTCCCTGCTGAGCAGAGAGCCCGATGCAGGGCTCGATCCCAGAACTCTGAGATCATTACCTGAGCCGAAGGCAGTGGCTTAATCCACTGAGCCACCCAGGCGCCCTGCAAGTTCATTCTTATGCTTATTGATGAAGATGATGATGATGATAATGTTGATGTATTTACTATTTGATGTTTTTTGGTAGTCAGAAATAATTTCTTCCCATCTCTATGGTATACACATTTCCTTTATAATTGTCCTTTACAAAATGGCCAACTTATTCAGACTTTTCTAGAAGTGGCCAAAGCCCACTGAGACTTAGTTTTGAGTGTCATGCAGATGAGGGCCAAAAGCAGAGCTCCTGGTCTACATTGGCCTTACCCTTTTGGATGAGACAGTCTCATACTTTTATCACTATTTGTAGGTGAATTTTGATGGGGAAGTTTTAATTTTTTGAAAAGATGTTTCATAACATATTTCTGAAACTTAATTTTCTAACGTTTCCAGAAATGAATTCAGGACTTTCATTTGTAGCAGATTATGCCTCTCAGGTAATGCAATACAGGCTATATATATATAAGATTAAAATCTGATACAATTTGGTTAGCCCATTATATTCCATGCTAACAGTTCATCCCCACTTTCTTTTTTTTTTTAATTTTTTTTTAAAGATTTTATTTATTTATTTGCCAGAGAGAGAGAGAGAGAGAGAGAGAGAGCGTGCAAGCGAGCACAGGCAGACAGAGTGGCAGCAGAGGCAGAGGGAGAAGCAGGCTCCCGGCCGAGCAAGGAGCCCCATGTGGGACTCGATCCCAGGACGCCGGGATCATGACCTGAGCCGAAGGCAGCTACTTAACCAACTGAGCCACCCAGACATCCCTCATCCCCACTTTCTAATTTAATTCTCACAACAACCTTTAGAGGGCTATCATATATTATCAACATTCTACAGGTACATCAATAGAAATTGCAAGCAGATAAGTGTCTTGCCCAAGATGTACCTTAAATGGTGTAGTTGGGATTTGTGCTCAATCATTCTCACAAATTTACCATTTATTAGCTATAATATCATATTAAATAATAACTCTCCGGTGCCATTATTAATCATTTACCCCTGGATCCAAGAGTGTGCAGATGTGGAAAAATTAATTTGATTTTACTATGGCCTTTTGCGAGGTCACCTGTTTTCCTACCCTCTATCATTTGTCTAATAATTTCCCTGATAATAATGGACAAAAATCCTGAAATAATTGTCTTAAGCGTGAGTTCAGTTATTTTTGTTTGTTTGTTTTAAAAAATAGCTTAAGGAGGATTACTCTATAGCATTGGAGAGAGACAAAGAAAGATAAAGGGGGAAAAGTTATGTTAAAGCTATTGTAATAATCTAGAAAAAATCCAACCCTGCTGTTTTCCGGCATCCATGAGATTTGCATTTATGCTAACTAAGATTGACTTATAGGCTTTGTTCTGAAAAGAGTTCCATGAAATATTGCCTTAAGAATTTGTAATTCCAGGGGTACCTAGGTGTCTTGGTCAGTTAAGTGGCTGCCATTGCTCAGGTCATAGTCTCAGGGTCCTGGCATTGAGCAGGGCATCAGGCTCCCTGTTCAATGCGGAGTCTGCTTCTCCCTCAGCCCTGCCTCCTCCCACCCTGCTCCTGTGTGCAGTCACATGCTCTTTCTTTCTCTCTCTCTCTTTCTCTTTCTCTCTTTCTCTCTCTGTCAAATAACTAAAATCTTAAAAAAAAAAAAATTGTAACTCCAGATTCCCTGCTTGGCCAATTTATCATACGATGAGAAATTGTCAAAAGTGGGCCAGAAATAAATGACAGTGAGGGAAAGGCCTGAAACTTGGACAATATCACCTTTCCTGTACTATATTCTGATCCATATCTAACACATTGTACCTATTAATCCAACTAGGAAAATCTCATGTGTCTTCTGTTATTTTATAGAACAAAAATTTACATACCCAAGGATAAAGTTTCATCACACTTCTTTATATATTACTGACAGAAGGAAGGAGGGAGAAAAAATTGAATAATAGAGTAGGGACAAGAATAGAAGTCTGGCACAGGAATGGAACAGACTGGAAGTAGCACATCACATGGGAGGTTCTCCCACAAGTACAGAAGGAAGAATTACCAGTCTTTATATGGATCAGAAACTTGCCTAAACAGACATTTGCGTAAATGTGTATGTGTGTGTTTGTGTGTGTGCCATGAAGATTTTAGAATTTTTAAATCCTTTTCCAAAATTCAGAAAAAAAAACAAGGAACCTAGCCTGAATTTTCTCTGATGGTGTCTTAAGAAATATATGGTTGTTAAAGTGCCTTTAACAGAATGGAAGATGAAAAATACTAATGAAAACATCCCACCATGCAGCAGATTTTAAATGATTGGTCTTTTGTATGTGGACTGTCTTACAAACATGCCTCCAATCTTAAATTAAACCCTTGGGAGGAAATAATATAACTCTAACACAAAAAATAGTTTGAAAACCTCTTGCTAGATTTTCTAGTAACTGCAGACTGTGGTGGATAAAATATGACCATACCTCTCGAGCAACCTTCTTAGATCTTAATTTGATAAAAATTAATAATGTATGGCCATACAAAGAATACTAAAAATGACCTATATCCATCAAAGTAAGGAAAGAAACAGATATCACTTCTGAATTGGATGATTTTGGGGGAATTAGTAGGCTATTTGCAATGAGTGTGAGTAGATCATGTAGAAGACAGAAGGGATAGTTCAACAACCTGGCTAGAGACAGTAGGTATTATTAACCATCCATGGCTTGAAAAGGCAGAGAGAAGGAACATTGTTCAGAATGCAGAGACACAGTGGGTCTTGTGGATAGGGCTACCTGACAACTGCAGAGAGCTCTAGCTAAGGGACAGAGCCGCCCCTGGTGATGTTTCAAAGAAGGGGTATTCTGTCCCATTGTCTTCCATTTCTATAATCTCCTACTGGGGGTCCTCAATGGTGGAATGAAATCAGAAGTCATAGAGCAAAGGGTCCATGATGAGATCCTTCAGGTATGCCTCCTGAGCAAGACCTGTATGAAGAGTGGGACATGGATCTCAAGGGACAAATAGATGCCTAGCACACCTACAAATAGAACATTTGGAACTGAAATGAACATACAAAGTCTTTATTACTTAAACATTGAGATTCCAAGACAGAAAATGGCCAAAAATTGGGGGAAATATTTAGCATTTATAAGAAAAAAAACCAGTTAATTAATAAGGAATGGGATATATATATATATATATATATATATCCCATATATCCCATATATCATATATATATATGAAATAAAATGAAACTGATGGTAGATTTTTTAACAATATTGAGTATTGTGATAGAAATTATGTGAAAGGAAAGCATATAAAAGGAATTTTATACATGCATCAATAAAAAATACAAGAAGTTTTGTAAGTTAGGCATACATTCTTAGAATGCTAGAAGTGTGGTGAGCTTCCTGTTTTTAATGTGAACATAGTCATACAGAAAAGAATTGTGGGAACAAATAAAACTGCTTATATTTCACTCTTAGAAGGGTTCAAATGTTGTACACTAAATGCTTATACTGACCTTACTCTATATACTGTGAAAACAAACAAACAAACAATCAAACAGCCGGAATCACCTTTTCCAAAGGAGCCACTGAACTGAGCACATCACCTTCTACATTTTAGCAGCCATCTAGGGCCCCTCCTATCTCTTCATAACCTTAAAGTTGTGTAAATTAAATCCTCAGGGACTTTTCTCTGGTACTCTCGCAATTTAGCTAATGATTACTTTACTATATATATATTTTACTATATAATTTTTCTGCCCATCCAAGTAAGACTCTGTTTGAAACATTTTCAGTCCTGGAGTGTACAAACTTTTTTAAAATCCTCAGGGACTTTTCGCTGGTACTCTGGCAATTTAGCTAATGATTACTTTACTGTATATATATTTTACTATATAATTTTTCTGCCCATCCAAATAAGACTCTGTTTGAAACATTTTCAGTCCTGGAGTATACAAACTTTTTTAAAAACATGTGTCCTTTTGTTCTCGTGCTAGGAATTACAATTGCTGACCTGCGCAGAATAGCATGTCAGTCATCAGTAGAGGGTCTTTCTTTTAGAAGTGTGCACGTTTTTTGAGCCCGGCTAGAACCTTGAGAATTGTCATTCTGAACTCTAGATCTGACATATTACCGATGTCTGTATTGATTAGGTCCCTAGCCTTCGGTACTGCCTCTTGTTCTTTTTTTTGTGTTGAATTTTTACGTCTTGTCATTTTGTCCAGATAAGAGTAAATGAAGAGGCAAGTAAAATACTAAAAGGGTGGCAACAACCCCAGGAAAATATGCTCTAACCAAATTAGAAGAGATCCAAAATCGTGAGTGGGGAGAAAGGGGATAAAAAGAGGTTCAAAAAGGAAGAAAGAAAAAAAAAAAGCAAAAAGAAAAGAAAAAAAAAAAAGAAAAGAAAATAAAAGAATTTTTAAAAAAAGAAAACACCTTTCAGAAAGTGGTTGTTTTTCTGTTTCCAGAATTGCTTTTCTTCTTCTCTTCTATCTGCCGATGGATTTTCAGGTGTTTGCAATCTTTAGATAAGCTATCTAGCTGATCTCCGGCTAGCTGAAGCAGTCTCAGCTTGCTACTTCTCCGCCATCTTGACTCCTCCTCGGAAGATATTAGAGAAACCCTCTCGAGAGATATAAAAGCCCTTTCTGGAGAAATAAAAGAACTAAAATCTAACCAAGTTGAAATCAAAAAAGCTATTAATGAGGTGCAATCAAAAATGGAGGCTCTAACTGCTAGGATAAATGAGGCAGAAGAAAGAATTAGTGATATAGAAGACCAAATGACAGAGAATAAAGAAGCTGAGCAAAAGAGGGACAAACAGCTACTGGACCACGAGGGGAGAATTCAAGAGATAAGTGACACCATAAGACGAAACAACATTAGAATAATTGGGATTCCAGAAGAAGAAGAAAGAGAGAGGGGAGCAGAAGGTATACTGGAGAGAATTATTGGGGAGAATTTCCCCAATATGGCAAAAGGAACGAGCATCAAAATTCAGGAGGTTCAGAGAATGCCCCTCAAAATCAATAAGAATAGGCCCACACCCCGTCACCTAATAGAAAAATTTACAAGTCTCAGTGACAAAGAGAAAATCCTGAAAGCAGCCCGGGAAAAGAAGTCTGTAACATACAATGGTAAAAATATTAGATTGGCAGCTGACTTATCCACAGAGACCTGGCAGGCCAGAAAGAGCTGGCATGATATTTTCAGAGCACTAAACGAGAAAAACATGCAGCCAAGAATACTATATCCAGCTAGGCTATCATTGAAAATGGAAGGAGAGATTAAAAGCTTCCAGGACAAACAACAACTGAAAGAATTTGCAAATACCAAACCAGCTCTACAGGAAATATTGAAAGGGGTCCTCTAAGCAAAGAGAGAGCCTACAAGTGGTAGATCAGAAAGGAACAGAGACCATATACAGTAACAGTCACCTTACAGGCAATACAATGGCACTAAATTCATATCTCTCAATAGTTACCCTGAATGTGAATGGGCTAAATGCCCCTGTCAAAAGACACAGGGTATCAGAATGGATAAAAAAACAAAACCCATCTATATGTTGCCTACAAGAAACTCATTTTAAGCCCGAAGACACCTCCAGATTTAAAGTGAGGGGGTGGAAAAGAATTTACCATGCTAATGGACATCAGAAGAAAGCAGGAGTGGCAATCGTTATATCAGATCAATTAGATTTTAAGCCAAAGACTATAATAAGAGACGAGGAAGGACACTATATCATACTCAAAGGGTCTGTCCAACAAGAAGATTTAACAATTTTAAATATCTATGCCCCCAATGTGGGAGCAGCCAACTATATAAACCAATTAATAACAAAATCAAAGAAACACATCAACAATAATACAATAATAGTAGGGGACTTTAACACTCCCATCACTGAAATGGACAGGTCATCCAAGCAAAAGATCAGCAAGGAAATAAAGGCCTTAAACGACACACTGGACCAGATGGACATCACAGATATATTCAGAACATTTCATCCCAAAGCAACAGAATACACATTCTTCTCTAGTGCACATGGAACATTCTCCAGAATAGATCACATCCTCGGTCCTAAATCAGGACTCAACCGGTATCAAAAGATTGGGATCATTCCCTGCATATTTTCAGACCACAATGCTCTAAAGCTAGAACTCAACCACAAAAGGAAGTTTGGAAAGAACCCAAATACATGGAGACTAAACAGTATCCTTCTAAAGAATGAATGGGTCAACCGGGAAATTAAAGAAGAATTGAAAAAAATCATGGAAACAAATGATAATGAAAATACAACGGTTCAAAATCTGTGGGACACAACAAAGGCAGTCCTGAGAGGAAAATATATAGCGGTACAAGCCTTTCTCAAGAAACAAGAAAGGTCTCAGGTACACAACCTAACCCTACACCTAAAGGAGCTGGAGAAAGAACAAGAAAGAAACCCTAAGCCCAGCAGGAGAAGAGAAATCATAAAGATCAGAGCAGAAATCAATGAAATAGAAACCAAAAAAACAATAGAACAAATCAACGAAACTAGGAGCTGGTTCTTTGAAAGAATTAATAAAATTGATAAACCCCTGGCCCGACTTATCAAAAAGAAAAGAGAAAGGACCCAAATAAATAAAATCATGAATGAAAGAGGAGAGATCACAACTAACACCAAAGAAATACAAACTATTATAAGAACATACTATGAGCAACTCTACGCCAATAAATTTGACAATCTGGAAGAAATGGATGCATTCCTAGAAACATATAAACTACCACAACTGAACCAGGAAGAAATAGAAAGCCTGAACAGACCCATAACCAGTAAGGAGATTGAAACAGTCATTAAAAATCTCCAAACAAACAAAAGCCCAGGGCCAGACGGCTTCCCGGGGGAATTCTACCAAACATTTAAAGAAGAACTAATTCCTATTCTCCTGAAACTGTTCCAAAAAATAGAAATGGAAGGAAAACTTCCCAACTCATTTTATGAGGCCAGCATCACCTTGATCCCAAAACCAGACAAGGATCCCACCAAAAAAGAGAGCTATAGACTGATATCCTTGATGAACACAGATGCGAAAATACTCAACAAAATACTAGCCAATAGGATTCAACAGTACATTAAAAAGATTATTCACCACGACCAAGTGGGATTTATTCCAGGGCTGCAAGGTTGGTTCAACATCCGCAAATCAGTCAATGTGATACAACACATCAATAAAAGAAAGAACAAGAACCATATGATACTCTCAATAGATGCTGAAAAAGCATTTGACAAAGTACAGCATCCCTTCCTGATCAAAACTCTTCAAAGTGTAGGGATAGAAGGCACATACCTCAATATCATCAAAGCCATCTATGAAAAACCCACCGCAAATATCATTCTCAATGGAGAAAAACTGAAAGCTTTTCCACTAAGGTCAGGAACACGGCAGGGATGTCCATTATCACCACTGCTATTCAACATAGTACTAGAGGTCCTAGCCTCAGCAATCAGACAACAAAAGGAAATTAAAGGCATCCAAATCGGCAAAGAAGAAGTCAAATTATCACTCTTCGCCGATGATATGTTACTGTATGTGGAAAACCCAAAAGACTCCACTCCAAAACTGCTAGAACTTATACAGGAATTCAGTAAAGTGTCAGGATATAAAATCAATGCACAGAAATCAGTTGCATTTCTCTACACCAACAGCAAGACAGAAGAAAGAGATATTAAGGAGTCAATCCCATTTACAATTGCATCCAAAACCATAAGATACCTAGGAATAAACCTAACCAAAGAGACACAGAATCTATACTCAGAAAACTATAAAGTACTCATGAAAGAAATTGAGGAAGACACAAAGAAATGGAAAAATGTTCCATGCTCCTGGATTGGAAGAATAAATATTGTGAAAATGTCTATGCTACCTAAAGCAATCTACACATTTAATGCAATTCCTATCAAAGTACCATCCATCTTTTTCAAAGAAATGGAACAAATAATGCTAAAATTTATATGGAACCAGAAAAGACCTCGAATAGCCAAAGGGATATTGAAAAAGAAAGCCAACGTTGGTGGCATCACAATTCCGGACTTCAAGCTCTATTACAAAGCTGTCATCATCAAGACAGCATGGTACTGGCACAAAAACAGACCCATAGATCAATGGAACAGAATAGAGAGCCCAGAAATAGACCCTCAAATCTATGGTCAACTCATCTTCGACAAAGCAGGAAAGAATGTCCAATGGAAAAAAGACAGCCTCTTCAATAAATGGTGCTGGGAAAATTGGACAGCCACATGTAGAAAAATGAAATTGGACCATTTCCTTACACCACACACAAAAATAGACTCAAAATGGATGAAGGACCTCAATGTGTGAAAGGAATCCATCAAAATCCTTGAGGAGAACACGGGCAGCAACCTCTTCGACCTCTGCCGCAGCAACATCTTCCTAGGAACAACACAAAAGGCAAGGGAAGCAAGGGCAAAAATGAACTATTGGGATTTCATCAAGATCAAAAGCTTTTGCACAGCAAAGGAAACAGTTAACAAAATCAAAAGACAACTGACAGAATGGGAGAAGATATTTGCAAACGACATATCAGATAAAGGACTAGTGTCCAGAATCTATAAAGAACTTAGCAAACTCAACACCCAAAGAACAAATAATCCAATCAAGAAATGGGCAGAGGACATGAACAGACATTTCTGCAAAGAAGACATCCAGATGGCCAACAGACACATGAAAAAGTGCTCCATATCACTCGGCATCAGGGAAATACAAATCAAAACCACAATGAGATATCACCTCACACCAGTCCGAATGGCTAAAATCAACAAGTCAGGAAATGACAGATGCTGGCAAGAATGCGGAGAAAGGGGAACCCTCCTACACTGTTGGTGGGAATGCAAGCTGGTGCAGCCACTCTGGAAAACAGCATGGAGGTTCCTCAGAATGTTGAAAATAGAACTGCCCTATGACCCAGCAATTGCACTATTGGGTATTTACCCTAAAGATACAAATGTAGTGATCCAAAGGGGCACATGCACCCGAATGTTTATAGCAGCAATGTCCACAATAGCCAAACTATGGAAAGAACCTAGATGTCCATCAACAGATGAATGGAACAAGAAGATGTGGTATATATACACAATGGAATACTATGCAGCCATCAAAAGAAATCAAATCTTGCCATTTGCAACAACATGGATGGAACTAGAGCGTATCATGCTTAGCGAAATAAGTCAAGCAGAGAAAGACAACTATCATATGATCTCCCTGATATGAGGAAGTGGTGATGCAACATGGAGGCTTAAGTGGGTAGAAGAAGAATCAATGAAACAAGATGGGATTGGGAGGGAGACAAACCATAAGTGATTCTTAATCTCACAAAACAAACTGAGGGTTGCTGGGGGGAGGGGGTTTGGGAGAAGGGGGTGGGATTATGGACATTGGGGAGGGTATGTGATTTGGTGAGTGCTGTGAAGTGTGTAAAACTGGTGATTCACAGACCTGTACCCCTGGGGATAAAAATATATGTTTATAAAAAATAAAAAATTAAAAAAAAAAAGAAGTGTGCACGTTAAGAGTGTATTTTTGCACAACTTTTTTAGAGAGGGAAGGGAGATCTTCATCACCTCATTTTTATATTCTTTATTTAATAGCCAATACAATTATTTGGGCTATCTGAATAGATTAAGACATAATAACATAATTATTAGCAAGATTAGTTTTTCCATTAAATTTGGTATTTGGGACTATGTTTGTTTTGAAGAAAATTAAGGTATTTTGGAATATGTTTGTTTTTAACAAACATAATAAAATATGTTTGTTTTTCAGTAAATTCTATATAGAGCAAAATTTAATAATAAATGTGACTGCTGACAAATAAATGTCCTTTTCATAGTCTTCCTTTAACTCCAGCAACCCACGCTTCATAATCTTACTAGTACTCTTATACTTACATAGTAACTTACATTATATTTTTTTTAATTAATTTTTTATTTTTTATAAACATATATTTTTATCCCCAGGGGTACAGGTCTGTTAATCACCAGGTTTACACACTTCACAGCACTCACCAAAGCACATACCCTCCCCAATGAACATGCTTTTTCAAAGTGTATTGTATTTGCTTCTACTACTATTTTGAAAAAGTAACCGTTCATGTGTTCTTGTGCCCATTTTGCAAATTCAGGCAAGCCAAGGCCAGAGAAAGTGGATGATTTCTTTATGGTTACATGCTTAGAAATGAAGCTCTAATCCAAATGTCACAACCACAAATTCTTTTTTTTTTTTTTCCACCAGCCCTGCTTGACTCAATAATTATTTTGGTGCCTTTATGTTCCATATACTGTACTGCCTTTGGGGAGATAAACACCATGTTCCTTGCAGCTCTTTTGATCACACACACACCTTTATCCCTTTATGATATATAATCTTTGATGAGTAAGACTAACTTTGCCATTTTTATTTATTTGATTTTCTTAATTTGATGTTTTATTTTAAAAAGATGAAAAAAAGTAAAACTATACTATCCAAAGATGTTAATAGAAAAAGCCAGAATATCCCCATAGGCCCCTCTGCTCCCTGCCGTCCTACCATGCTGAGAGACTGAAGGTAAGCACTGTGAATAGATGGTGTGGTAATCCAATATTGGATGAGCATATTTTTGCTCAGTCAAAAATACATATGTAAATACATAAATATATCCATAAATATATCTAGAGGTTCTGTATACTTGATATTAAAGAAATGACATTGCCCTCTACACATTATTCTTCAACTTTTCTTTTCACCTTAATAATATATCATGGATAGTATCACCTACCAATACATAAAGCTCTAACTCCACATTTGCGTTATAATTTCTGTGTGCACATCCCATCCATCTATAATTTTACATAAACAGGTATCCAACATGCTCTTTTTCTTTTTTTCAATGAGGACTCTTTTTTCTCATTTCCTTGCTCCTCTTTCACTGGACTCTTCTTCTGCCCTCCACTCTCCCCTCAAGAAACTCATGTTAACACATTCATGAGTATCCTTCCACGACGTTTTTTATACTCATATACTCACAACGCAAATACATTTCTACACGATTATGTGCACACATTGACACTTAGAGAAGCTCTGTGCTTCTATGTTTTCAAATAATCATACCACTTCTCGTTTTACTTTTCGCATTCAATCTTACCTTGTGGAAGCCCCTTTGGTCAAATGGCGAAGAACGGATTCATTTTATTTCATAATTGCATAATGTTCCAAAGTGGGGCTTTATGATAATTCATGTCATCATTTCTCTCTTGGTGAGCATTGTTTACTCCATTAATGAGGATCTAGTCAGGAGAGAGAAATCAAACTTTTGTTTTAACATAGAGAAATCAGACTTCTGTAAAGATTTGTGGCCTTGTCTGGGTGAACAAAGAAAAGAAATGGGAATTCTTTTAAGCTAGAAAAAAGGGACCCATGGTATAGAAACTCATACTTCTGAGGAAGAAGCCAGTTGGCTGGTGCTGGTGTCTACGAATTCTCGAGTCTTGTTTCTGAGGCAGAAAAACTGCCCACTGTACTCAGCTACTGCTATGGGAGGAACCTACAGGTACCAAGGGAAGAAGCATTTCTAGGATGATTCACTCAAGGAGCAGAGAAGCAGCCAACAAAAAGCAAGTGAGATGGAGCAAATCCCATTTTCCTTTCCCAGCCTTGTGGGCCCCCAGCTAGCAGAGCTTCAGGGGAAGTTCAGTGATGAAACACAAATGTGGGTTGCAGAGCCCCATCATCAGAGTACATTTTCAGGCAATGGGCTTACAGTTGTGAGAACACCAACTTCCCAACTGGCACAACTTTACTGACAAGATTTTTTTTTTTTTTTTTTTTTTGTTAAGAACAGAGTTGTATTAAGTGTCCTTATTCACATTTTCTTTTGAACCAGTGCTTTTATTTCTCTGGGATAGATTCCAAGGAGGGAGATCATTGTACAAAGTGATATTTTTAATTTTTTAACAGATGTTGCCAGATGTTTTGATGGTACTGCAAAAATTCACACTTCTACCGGCAATTTTTGAGAGTCCTTGTTCTTCTTATCCCCACCAGCAACAGAGGGCTATCACCCTTTTCAACCTTTCCAACATTGTGGGTGTAAAGCAATGCCTTGTTTTTACTTTAATTAGCATTTTTCTGAAGTTTGTGATTTTAAGCATCTTATCATATGTGTATTAACCATCTGTAATCCTTTTTTTGTGAATTCCTATCCTTACTTTTCACTCGATATTTTTCTATTGGATTTCTTCTGTTGTCTTTTTTGTGACTAGACAAAAACCCTCTTTGCACATTACAGAGATTGAACTCAGTCTTCTGCGTTGTGCTTTTTTACAATTTCATTGTTTGTTTATTCACTTTAATTTTTATATATTTTCCAGAGATAACTAAATGTAATCAAATATCACTTACAGCTTCTGGTTCTCATATTAGTTTTGTAGACTTCTCCCCCCCCAACATTGAATTTACAATTTAGACATTTCAAATTTTTAAAAATTTTTTTATATTTAAGACTGTTTTCCATCTGGAGTCTATGACTGTATATTCCATTTAGTAATGGGTTTGATTTCTTTTCTTTCATATAGACAGTCAGTTGTCTGAAGCATTTATTTTGTCAACTTTCCTTTCAATATGACTTGAAATGCCAATTTTATTATATGTGAAATTATTTTATCTTTTTCTGGATTTTCTATTCTGGATTTTACTGACCTTTTGGTTAATTTTTATGCCAATGCCCTATTGAATTAATCACAGTGACTTTTAATATGGGGAATGCCTAACATAAGGAGATCTCCTTTTTTTCATTATTTTCTTGGTTATTCTCAGCCATTTCTTTTCCTATACATGTTCCTTAAGATAATTTTATCTATCTCCTTTCTGCTTCACAAAGGAAGAAATTAATTTTCCCCCCCATCAAAAAGTGGTGCTTTCATTTGCTCAGATCATGATCTCCTCAATAAGATTCTATAATTTATATTTTTAGTAAGATTTTATGACTTCTCTGTTAAATTTATTCTTAACTATTTTATGGTTTTTCTTTTTATTATCACATTTCGGGATGTTTTTAAAAATTTATTTTTTTCAGTGTTCCAAAATTCATTGTTTATGCAGCACACTCAGTGCTCCATGCAATCTGTGACCTCCATAATACCCACCACCAGGCTCAACCCCCCACCCCCAAAACCCTCAGTTTGTTTCTCAGAGTCCACAGTCTTTCATGGTTTGTCTCCCCCTCTAATCTCCCACAACTCACTTCTTCTGGATATTTATTGCTAGAAGGGAAAAAGCTATTGATCTTACAGTATTTCCATGAGGGTAGACTAAACCGTCACAGTAAAAAAAAAATCCAAAAAACATGATGGCTCCAAAGAAATACAAGTTTATTTCGCTTTCATGAGAGTTTAGAGTATATGTTCCAAATTGGAAGAGGGGTCTTCACCATATGGCGATTCAAGGACTCAGGAGAATTCAGCTCTTCTATCTTTAATATGTGGTTTCCTGACTTGCTCTGATAGTCATTGTCTCTGCACTGAGGAATAGAAAAAGAGCATGAAGGAAATTTTATATTTATGGAACAGATAGGAAACTAAAATTGTGAGCTCTGTTCACATCTCACTGGAGGGTATTTAGTTATAGGCAACCCTTAACTGAAAGGAACCGTGGGAGATACAGTGTGACTGGAAGGCATATACCCAGTTACCATTCTGTTCATAGAGAAGAAGGGATGATGAGTTCTAGGAAATTTAGTTGACTGTCATGGTATAATTACCCTGTATCTAGCCATTGTACTAAAGAGGACATTCGTTGTGATGAGCACCATGTAAGTGATAAATCACTGATTTCTACTCCAGAAACCAATAGTGCACTGTATGTTAACTAATTTTTTTAAAGTCTCATTAATCATAGTAGTTTTCATGTTTAACCAGGTACACTTGGAATTTCTACAATATCAGTAAGGGAAGATTATTTTGTTCTTTCTTTTCAATATATTCTCCTACCAATTTTTTTTTTTTACTGTTCTTATATTTGTTAGAAATTCTAAGATGCTTGAATAATAGTAGCAAGAGTAAGCATCCATAGCAGAACTTCTTTAACTTAGTTCATATATTTTACCATCTAGAAAAAAATGGGACATTGATTTTAAAATATTGTCTTTATTACTTTAAGGGATCTCCTCCAATTCTTATTTTACTTAGAGCTTACATAGTAGTAATACTACAGAAGTTTGTCAAATATCTTTTCAGCATATACAATCACAATGTTTGTCTCTTTCAATGTGTTAACCTAATTAAATGCTGCCAGATTTTCTGGTCAGAAAATATCTCGAATAAATCCTATTTATTCTATTCCTTATGCATTTTTTAGATACACTGCTAGTGTGTCAAAGTTACATGCTACTATTTAGATATATGCTCATATGTTTAAAGGAATTTTGCATCTGTGGTCCCAAATAAGATTAAAGCATAATTTTCTTTTCTCTCTTTCTTTCTTTTTAGGTACTGTCTTAACACATACAAAATTTCCTTTCTGCAAGATTAATAATGTGAATTAGTGAACTTTGTTTCTATAGTCAAGAATAATGTAAAGAATATTGAATTATGTGTTCTTTAAAAGTAAGGTAAAACTCACTTTTGAAATCATCATGCCCTTATCCTTTCGAGGGCATATAGACTTCTATTTATCTATCTATCTAATCTCTTTGTTAATTTGTATCTATTCAAGTTTTCCTCTTCTTGAATAAATTCTGACAACTTCTACTTTGCTAGAATATGATTCATTTTTTCTAGGTTTTCAGATTTGTTGCAACAGTATTATATGTCACACTTTTATGATTTTTCTGATTTTTTCTGTCTCTTTGGTTATTTATCCTTTCTCATTTATTCCCGTTTTTTCTTTTCCTTAAAAAGTCTTACTAGAAATTCATCTATTTTGTAATTATCTTCAAGGACCTGTTATAAGAAAATATTTCTTTATTCTTATTTATATCTCTTTAATGAGTTTTAGTTTTTATAATTTATTATTTTTTACTACATTCTTTTATTGAGTTTCATTACTGTTTTCTTTAATAATTAAAGAATTTATGGTTATAAATTTTTTTCTGGATATAGCTTTTGCTGTGTTCCTTATAGGTCTTACTATAACATTTTCAAGACTTTCTGGTTATAATTTTTCAAAGAGTTTTCATTTCATTGAACCAAGCATTATCTAAAAGTATGTTAATTAGTAGTGATTAAGATTTATTAGTCACATTTCAAGTTTTTATTTCTAATTTTATTGTCTCAATATCAAAAGAAGTGCCCTATTAAATCCCTATTGAAGTTTTTTGTTAAGGTATTATTTGAGGGTAAATCAATTTTAAATGTTTTATAGACATTATAAACAACATTTTTCATTTAGTGGACATGAGTTTTTTATATGTGTCTATTAATCAAGTTTTTATTGCAGTATTTAACTTCTCTGCATTTTGTTTGTTTATAAGCCCCATTGTTTTCAAAGGCTTTTCTTCTATTACACATTTAATTACCTGAGCAAAAATAGTCCCATTTTCTACATAGAATTTCTTCAGATGACCTTCAAAACTGCCTCATTTCTTTTTCTTCTTTCAAATATTCTTGACTTCTAGCCTGGACAGGAGGAAGGGGTGGAGGTGAGGGGGACCAAGGGAAATAAATAGAGAATAGCATTGTATCAGTGAAATGTGTGGATCTTACTCTGGTTTCTTCACTCAGGAATATTTAGTTATTTTCCTTCAGGTCTATAAAAAACCTCTTTCAGTTTTACTTACTGCCCTTTTCTGATCAATGATCTAATATACAGAGTGGTCATGTATAGATACATACATGACCAGCCATATTGCTTATTCTTTAACACAGAGTATTGTCTTTTTTTTTTTTTTTTTTTTGTCTTTTAAAGGAGCTATGTTATTTTCCTGGGATTATAACATTAAAAAATATCTTAAACCAATTTAGTAATGATGTTCTCATTCAGTAATCATTTTTCCTTTCTGGTAATAAAAATCCAACCATGTTTTCTAAGATCAAATTCTAAAAACAATTGTTATTATATGAATAATAATGTCAAAACAAAGCTAACAGTATCAGATATATTTCTATCAAACAAAAATCAGAAATCTCTTAAAAATTCTAAAAAGCACTTATAAAATTAGAAGTCTGTCCTTCTGCATACTGTGAATGAGCTGCTAAAATGAATCTGCTAAGATCAGTCTGCATCAATCAATCCGCTTGATGATCCCATGCTTTTCATGCAGACCTGTCTGAAACTTTTGCGGGTTCCAACTCTCAGTGACCTAAAAGGACACTACAGCTTGGGTATCATTAACTTATGTTAGATTCTAAGATACCTTCTATTCAATGTAAGGTAGAGAATTTAAGCTGATTATAACGAGGTATGACAACCATATTTGACTAATCTACAAAGAAGAATATGTCATTGCAATAGTAATGGGGCAAGCCACCCGATTAATTAGCAGCAAATTAGACAGATTGCCTTGGAAGTTTTCCAAGAGTAGAAGTGTTTCTGATGCTTTGCTTCAAAAGCAGGGCAGACAAACTTCCTTAATCCCCTTGGGTAGAGAAAAGTTTGGTTTTTCATTCTTAAATTTTATGTCATAATCTAATCCACAATTGAAGCAGAATTGCGGGACAGAGAAATTGGGCTCTTTATGTTTAAATTATGAGTCTCGTAACCTGTGACAATTATTGTGATTTTTGAGGGAGATTTTTGGGTGTTTCATCTATCTGTGAATGGTAATGGAAATATTATAACCTTGTAAGCTATAAAATGTGTTCATGCACAGCTCATTTGAGTCTAACAACAGTCTCAAAGATATTTTCTCCTCCATGTTATGGTGAGGAAACAGTGAGGAATCTTCTGGGTTTTCAAACAGTACACTCTTGCCAGAGCCAGTGCATTACAATGGGGCAAGCTGTGAGTTAGGCTTTCCCTCTCCAATGCTGCCAACACAGCAGTGGGGTGCACCCTCTGTCCCATACGGTAACTGGAATAGAAACAAAAGTGAACTTAGCCAGGGCAAAAAAAAAAAAAAGTAACCTTCACCTAAGCTCCTTTCTTTCTTGCAGTACCTAGTCTTTTAGTATGAGAAAATAGAACCACTACATAGTCAAGAAAATGCTTCCTCCCCCTTAGCGTGGGTGTTGCTGGTGAAGAGCATCGGAAATAGCTGCTTACTATAACTTCATGTCGAAATCATTCACAACTGTGAAGGAGACCTGATCCTCCTTGTTTTTATCTCAAAACAAAGTGCTATTTGGTTTGAAAAATTAAGTAATCCGATGCCATATTAAATTTCTGTAGTGCTCCTGGGTCCTTGTTGAGACACCTTTCAGTTCTATACCTTAACTGTGTTTTCGAATACCTTGGAAATACAGAAGACATAACAAAACAACCACTATAACAAAATTCCCCCCCAGTCTATTATATTATGTGACTTATTTACCTCTGCTCACACAATAGTGTGTCAAAATTCCAAATTTCACTCAGAAGGGAAGATGGATTGGTTTTGTTTTCTAGTCTCTAGAAGAGGAGTTGAGATGTCAGGAAAAAAGTACCTCTCTCCATCACCAGAGGAAGCTAATCAAGGAAAAATGTCTGCTGGCAGCATAGACATTAATCTCCAGCGGGATCATGGGCCTGTTATGAGGTGTGACTAATCGCATCGTTGTGACTCATCTTGGTCTCTAATACCACGCCGCACAGTGACGTCAGTGGCTGTGTGAGATGGATGTTGCATGTAAAGGAAAAAATACTCTACAGCTGGAATATCTGCAAGCCTGTGCATGACACGGTGACAGCCTGCAGTAAATGCATCTCCTGTTTCTCCACAATAACGTTTGCCACCTCCTGTCATCACTGTGTTTCTGGCACAGTCTGGAGCAGTCATCACGGGGCAGTTTCAGACCCGCAGGTTGTTAGAACGGCTTATCTCTCAAAAATGACCTATGTCAAGATGCTCCGTGATTGTCTTCACAGGTCCACTTTGGCGCTGAGTCCAGATGCTTTAGTACAGAAAGTTTTTTAAAAGAATCCTAAAACGTTTATATACCACATCTTCTTTATCCATTCATCTGTTGAGGGACATCTGGGCTCTTTCTGTAGTTTGGCTATTGTGGACATTGCTGCTATAAATATTCAGCTGCACGTGCCCCTTCAGATCACTATGTTTGTATCTTTAGGGTACCCCTGAAACAAATAATACATTATATGTTAATTTTAAAAAAAGACATATTATTTATCAGTAAGAATAAATAATTTAGAGTCTTCACAAACTTTTGGTTTCTGGAACAGTTTTTCCAACATTTTCTCTACAGAAGAAAGATGTACTGTGATCTCTTGGTACATGTAAAGTGTATGATACACATATATTTTGATGTGTCGGTCAGTTATCCACTAACAGATAACTGGTGGAGTAGAAAGAACAGCCAGAAGGGATGAGACAGAAAGCCTCAGGCTGGCCCTGGCTTGGGCATGAGGCTGCCATTGCTGGGAAAAGAAGGCCTTTCGGCTTCAAAAGAGGGGGTTCTACTCTTTGAGGTCTCTCTCTATCTTAAAATTATAAGGCTTTTTAAAAAATGTATCTATTCAAAA
This sequence comes from Mustela nivalis, assembly GCF_964662115.1. Classification (NCBI taxonomy): domain Eukaryota; kingdom Metazoa; phylum Chordata; class Mammalia; order Carnivora; family Mustelidae; genus Mustela; species Mustela nivalis. The sequence continues at coordinate 131,697,255 of NC_139023.1, read as the reverse complement.
GTTTTCTCATGCTTCTTTTCTACTATGCTGGAAATCTTTTAAGAGTCAAGAACTAAGGCAATATATTTTTTTAGCTTATTTTGAAGTCAAATTTTAAAATAAAAAAAAATTTAATATCTTTAATTTAAACAGTTGAGTGTTTAAAATTTAAAAGTGTCTTCTGAATATTTATATTTTAAAAGCAAATTAACAGAAAATACAATATATATATATATATTTTTTTTTTTTTAAAGATTTTATTTATTTATTTGACAGAGAGAAATCACAAGTAGACGGAGAGAGGCAGGCAGAGAGAGAGAGAGAGAGGGAAGCAGGCCCCCTGCTGAGCAGAGAGCCTGATGCGGGACTCGATCCCAGGACCCTGAGATCATGACCTGAGCCGAAGGCAGCGGCTTAACCCACTGAGCCACCCAGGCGCCCCTACAATATATATTTTAAAGGAGCAGGAACTAGACGTATGCGCCATGTACCTGGTGTGCAATAGTTACTGACACTAGAAACAGAATTTATTTAGAATTTCCTGGTAGCAAAAATGATAGAGGAAATAATGGACTATATATTCATTTGTTAATTTATTTAAAAAAAACACATGTATTTTTCTAGAGAAATAAGTATTTCCTGGTAATAAATACTCCTAGACTGATATATATACACTAATGCTAATTGAAACATTTTCACAAGGACAATGATATGTACTAGAGAAATAAAATTTGGTAAGACAAATGTCATTCTGTGTAAGCAGTTTGTATTTCTATCAATCAGAACAATACACTAGCATTTAGATGTTGACCTGTGCTGTGCTTTCTTTTCTCTACAGTAAAGACTGTTCTTATATTCTGAATCAGTGTCTCTAATTTCATTTTTCAGAATGACAAATCCCCGGGGCGATCGGCAAGTCGATCAAGTAATATTTCAAAAGTAGGTAAACTATATTACTTAATTGTTTATTGATTTCCGTATCTTATGAGTTCAAGTAAATATTTTACAATGTTTAACCTATAATTGTTATCTGTGAGCAGTACACAAATATGACTTGTTAATAGTTTTAACTATTTTGAGCTTTTGCTGTGATATGAGGACACGATTTCACACAACAAAATAAGTCGTCATTTTTCCTTTTCAGTGATATATGCAAAAGATAATTTGTTACTTTTAGAATGTCATGCAAAGTATGTTTTTTTTTTCTCTTACTTCAAACATCATGGAGCTGTCACATTCCCAACTTGATACTGTATCAACACTCATGGTACAATTCCCATAAATTCAGTTTTTCTACAAGTTTGGACTCCTCTATGCTCATATTAACCAGGACCAGTTTTAGAAATAACTTAAGACATTAGTTTAGTCATATTTGTTTTATAGAGTCAATGGATGAAGAAAACAAACTACTCCCTCTACCATCTATAAATTTAAGCAAAACACCAGACATTATGGCATGGCAGAGATAACTCTAGATTTTTATAGTGCCTGAAAATCAAAAATCAAAAGCTATTCTCTAAAATGAGACACAATGCAATGTACAGACTGTGTTCAGGGAATGAGAAATCACTTAGAGCCATTTGTCAAATCAGAAAACTATGGACTTCCAAAAATGTAATTCAGACAAAGATGGATTTCCCATGACTAGAACTTGTTCTGTGGGACCACTCACTTGCCAGCACCCTCCACAGCCCTGAGCTTAATTTTATATATTTTGTAACTTTATATTATTTTCTTTCAAGAGAACCCCCCCAAATAGTTGGCAACAACAGACACTGTAGAACACAGACCCACTTCAAGGTTAGGGAAGTGTTTTGTTTTGTTTTGTTTTGAGAAACAAAGAACTTCATTATTTATGGATAAATAGAAATAGCCAGAGCATCAGCATCTTCTTTAGCTGGTTTCCTGAGGCTGGTTCTTGGGAGATGATGCCAAGATGGCCGGGGGACTCCTCCAAACACAGGGGATTGGTTATAGGAGTGCAACCCTACACTTAGGAAACTCTTCTATTTTCAGCAGATAGGAAGTATGCCTGTCCGTTGCTCTGTGAGACAACATTTCTGTGTTACAATGCAAAATGCCTTATAAAAGCATCCTTAAAAAGACAGTCCAGAACTAAAGCAGGCAATGAATCTGCTGACAAGACGTGCAGAAGAGAGATACAAGAAACCCACAGAGAATCACATCTCAGCACATGGGACTGAACATTTATAATTACATTCAAATCCAAGTGCTTTTGTGGATATTCGAGAGCCAATGTGGTCTAGGATTAATTCTAGAGAAGGAGGATCTGAGTGTCTGTTGCTGTGCTGTCCCTACTTATGTGACCATGAGACCATCACTTAACCTCCCTGAGATAGAATTGCCTCCGCTGTGACACGAGGTTGATGGTATCAGTCCCTTGGAAGCTTCCATAAGTAGGTGTAAATTAAAACAATTCCTTGAAAATGTCTGTCATCTTAGTCGTGACATGGAGAACCTTGCCTGCAACTGAAGAACATTGTCGTCTTTCTAGACTTGAATGTTAATGTCGACCTGGACACTTGTAAACATACCCACAATTCCTTTGTCATGCCAGATACTGTCTCGTGATCCAGAGGTACAGTGATATTGCATTTCCAAGCTGATGTTTGAGTTTGGCACAAGGCAGATTGTTAATAAATTTTAGCCTTTTAACTTCTTTGAGAAATAAAAAAGTCAAGAGTTTAGTTTCCATTCTGTGAGTTCTTCCAGGCTCTGATATGTATTAATTGCATCCCTGTGTGGGAGACAATTAATGACAGAAATGCATTATATTCAGAGGGAAATGAAAAGCTCTCTTTTTAAATGATCTAGTTGCACAATAGCAAAAAAGTCAACTATCAGACACCCATGGAGATAAAAAGATTGCTGTGTGCATGTTTATTTTTTAAGCCAATATGACTTTCCTTTTATTCATTCTCAGATTGACAGTCACAAATGCTAAACACGTTGAGTCCTCACTACTTTTTCATGAATTATTAAGTGACAAAATTTTCATTAGGACCATGTAACCTACCGAGTGTGAAATGGTAAAATCTAGCAATATTTAAATCCTTAACTTTTAAAGTGGTGGAGGAAAAAAAAAAAAAAAGCAGAACCAGGATGCTTTGTCTCTTTAAGTCCTCTGGACTTCATCCCATGTGGCCTTTCCTTTTCCTGATTTTGCTTTGTAACCTTTCACTGTAATAAGTCGTAGCCGTGATTATGACCATAAACTTAGTCCTATGAACTTCCTAGAAAAATCACTGAAACTGGGTGTGGCCATGGGAACCATTCCCTTCCACATTAGTGCAGACAGAAGGCTATGGGAGTTGAGAGAATGATCACTTCCCTTTGGTGAAGACAGGATGCATCCAGAGATGGTTTCTTAGAAGAATGTTATATAAACAGGGCCTCGAAGAATGGGTGTGACTTGATTTGTTTAAAAGGATATAAAGCACAAAAAGTGGAAGCTGGAAAACATGGATTATGAAGAGAAAGATACATAACTCATTTTAGGGGCCTTTGAGATGGAACTTTGAATAATAGGATATACTCTAGTCACAACATGCAAGTGTCAGCTGTCTTGATAACACACAGATGGATTTAGAACCCATCAAGATCCTCAAGGCTTTAGTAAATATGTATGAAACTGAACATCATGATTTTTGCTCTTCCGGATTGTATAAACATGATCCCGCAGTTGTGAATATGAAATATCCAAGGATGTGATAAATAACAAATATTGAATTGTTAATGAACATTAAAAATGTTCTCGTGGTCTTCATCTCTGAATCTTTTTATCCTGTGTTATTTAATTGCAATTATACCTTGCATGTTATATTGCCAGTTTTCTGGCCATTCCAGAATTTTTTCTTGGTTTATCTTTCTAGTTTGTTTTAGGACATATAAGACAGACCTGTGACTTTTTTTTTCTTATTCTAATAGGATTTGTGTGCACTAGATATGTTAAAGTTGAGTCAAAAGCTACAGAGAAGCTGTATAGGTTTAAAGCAATGTATGTGAGATTGTCAAAATATCTCCAGTGTGAACAAAGCAGCATTCATTTATCCACACTTACTTTTTTGGTTTGTTTTTTTGAAAAGCTGCTTTTGATATTAATGCTGGTTGCTGCTTTTTAACACACCCACAGCGCCCAAATAGGTTCCTCAAGATGTAAAATTAGCCAAATTTGGCCTTTCTTTTATTTCTTCTAGGGTGAGGAATCATTATATTCAACTAGCAACAGCATATTACATATTTCACAAGAAAAATCATTCAAAAGCAAACTGTCAAAAGGAAAGAAAGCCTTGTACTTTCAATTCAAATCAACATCTAGAATTTTCTTTTAAATAAAACACTTTGAGGCTTTTTGGTCTATGTGGGAAGCAGCTCACAAAATCTAATCTACTTATGAAGAGAAACTCAAATGCCACCACATTAACAAAATATTTCAGTTAGTTCCTATCACTTCCTGTTATATCCTCTAGACTTCATTTACTTGAGAAAGGTTCATTGAAATTGTTCTGTTGGTCTTTTCCTAGAAATATCATAGAGAATGTTAGGTAAAGATGGTTATGTAGCGTATAAAATAATATCTCTAAGGCTTCCTCCTCTCTTGTTCATGGGCCCTAGTTTATTCTACAGTAAGTGAAGATCCATGGCAGGGTCAATTCAATTTATTCAACAAATATTTTTTATGGATATATTGTGTACAAGTCATTATATAAGTCATGGCATCTTAAATAGATCTTTTCTGTTAATCAAATACACGCTTTGATTTTGCTTTTGTAAATCTTTATCTCTCCATATTTTGCCAGATTTGCCTTTCTAAAATTTCAATGTATTTTCCACCAAGGTTAAGGTGAAAGTGTTCCCTAAATGGAAAATGTATTGGGAATTCTTTCAGCTGAACCTGAGCCATACATACATTTGCCTCTCTGAACAGGTGTGTAATGTTCTGACTTATTTAGATATCCATTTTGGTTTGTTTATACAGGGGGCCTGTAAATCAGTCATGCCCTCAGACTACATACCTTTGGTGGGTAAGTTTGATAGATAAAATGGTATGTATACTTGGGAAACAACTGGAAATGAGGTAAACTAATTTGAGAACTGTCATAGAGCCTGAGTCAAGGTCTGTCCTGAGACCAAACCTAAGTAAATGAGTATAAATTTAGTTGAATTGGTAAAAAGAATGGTGGAAGATTAAGAAAACCTGAAACCTAATACCCTGAAGCTTTTCCTTTATATACATTGACTCCTTAGGTCATCTCATCTAATCTCGTGACTATATAGAATCAATATGCCAACAACTCTCAAATAGGTATTTCTTGCCCAGATGTCTGCTGTGAATTCCAGACCCAAATATCCTACTTAAACTTTCATGTCAGTGTGTAATAGGAATCTGTCTTAGGTCAGATTGCCAAGAAATAGATTCTAAAAAGAAATTTTATTTTTGCAATATTTTACTATGGAGAAACCCTAGAAACTTAGGAGCAGCTATCAGAGGAGTGGGAGAAGCAGGACAGGGAAGAAGAGGAAGTCAAGAAAAGTTCCCCTGATCCTGCAAGGAGACCTTGCAGTATAAAATGAACTGAAAGCTGTTCCCACCTGAGGCAAGAAAACAGGACTTTCATCTTTCCATACCAACCATTCACTAGCTCAAGGGCTCCTTGAGAGAGGGTACCTTCCAGGCATTTTGACTCCATCACATGCAGGTATAACTGTCTAAGAAGCCGAGGGCATTTCTCCAAAGAGAGAATCACAGTTTCAGGACTTCAGGCACAAAACTGCCCAGAAGCTGAAAGAGACCAGGCTGGGTTCTGGTGGAATACTGAGAGCATCTGCTGTGGCCCATCAGCTGCACTGCTCAGATCCATATAAACTCATTCCATCCTGTCACGGATACTTACAGATCATGATTAGTCATAATTTCTGAGGGAAAAAATGGAAAGCATGGATTAGTAGTACAGGCTCTTGCTTTGGAGTTGCCAAAGTCATAGCTAATCCACCATCTTCTCCTACCACTCATTCCAAATATCCCTCCTTCTTAATGATCTGTTCTCTCAGGCCAGGTGGCTTGCTGGGGAAGTGTCTCTGACCTCCAGTCTTGATTGCTGTGCTTCTAATGGGATGTGGTTGCTGTAATCAACCATTTGAAGTTAATCCAGGGCATGGATGAGTAAAAAAATGCAGCAGTGGATCCCCCAAGTTTTAAAATGTGCTTTGCTTCATCACACTACTGGTTATTTACCCTAAAGATACAAATGGAGTGACCTGAAGGGGCACGTGTACCCGAATGTTTATAGCAGCAATCTCTACAATAGCCAAACTATGGAAAGAACCTAGATGTCCATCAATAGATGAATGGATAAAGAAGATGTGGTATATATACACAATGAAATATTATGCAGCCATCAAAAGAAATGAAATCTTTCCATTTGCGACAACGTGGATAGAACTAGAGGGTATTATGCTTAGCAAAATAAGTCAATCAGAGAATGACAATTAACATATGATCTCCCTGATATGAGGAAGTTGAGAGGCAAAGTGGGGAGTTTGGGGGGTAGGGAAGTTAAAAATGAAACAAGATAGGATTGGGAGGGAGAGAAACCATAAGAGACTTAATCTCACAAAAGCAACTGAGGGTTGCAGAACGCGGGGGGGGGGGAGAGGGTGGTTCGGTTATGGACATTGGGGAAGGTATGTGCTATGGTGAGTGCTGCAAAATGTGTAAACCTGGTGATTCACAGACCTGTACCCCTGGAGCTAATAATACATTATATGTTAATAAAAAATTAAAAAATTTTAAAAATAATAATAAAATAGGTCTTGCTTCTTCATCATGTAGCAGCAACCCTCCCTCCTCATATCGGACAAGGGCCAATTGTTCAGTGAGTGGTTTCTCTGCTTACCAGAAAGTATAACTTGTGTTATCAAGTTCATGAGGGAGAGCTCCAGTCACATGGTCAGCTGATGGCCATGGAGGTCAGGCCTTTGGTCTTTCTAGAGCCAAGTAAAATTCCAGGAGCTACTTTCCATGAAGATAACTCTGCTGCAATGAGATGGCCTTGATCTAGAACACTAAGGTTTTCACGGCAATTTTCCATTCAGGGCTTGATGGAGAACCCGCACTATATTCTTATTTACCATGGTACCTGTAATATTATAGGATTTACTACTTCTATGACTCTGGCTTCGAGGTTACTTACACTAAAGACAAAACTGTTGCAGAAACTTCTCTCATTCTTGACCCATCTCAATGTTGGTAGCCTTCTGAGTCATCTGATAAAGGATTTAAGCATTATTTCAAAGTGCGGTCTTTGCCATCTCTAAAACCCAAGCACTCCTACCAAGCACTCTGGATCTTTCTTGCAAAATTTGTCCTTCACTCTGAAGGGGATGTATTGACATGCACAACACAGGGGAAACCCTACAATTTTCACTGACTAAGCCTTCTCCTGTATACTCGTAGGATTTTTCTCCTGTGCTCTAGAACACACATGTCCAAATAAGGCATTCAGTTATTGGCCTTAACTGCTCATTAGAGCTGATTAACATGATACCAGTATACAGTAAACTAATCTGATGTTTGACCACTGTCAGTTAATCTTGTGACAAAGCCCTGGGGCAGGGCCAGGAGTGTATACTGATGTCCCTATCAGGTGAACACAAGCTGCCTTTGATCCAGCCTTGATTCTTTTGTGATGAATATTAAAAAGAACACATCATTAGACAGGAGCTTCATACTACATGACAGACCTCCACACCACACTGTGCTGATCCACTCTAATAATGACAGTACGCCAGGCACAGTAGCTGCAATTAGAGCTCCTGCCTGGTTGCATTTGCCATTGTCTACTGTCATTTGCCTGACCTACAGGTTTCTATTTCAGGGAACAGCCTGAGAAATTAAAGGGTGACATGATAGAAACAATCACCCGTATATCCTTTCAAGCCTATTTTTCCCACAATAACCAAAATGATTCTTTGCGATTATAAATCAGATAGTGTCTTGCTCCTGTTTAAACCCTCCAGTGGTTTCCTGTATCACTCAGAGCAAAAACATAAATCCTTACATTGGCCAAGGAGCCCTAACGGAGCCCTGACTATCTCTCTAATTGTATTTCTTATCGCTCTCTCACCGGAGTCACTGAGCTCCAGACACACTGACCTGAAGCTGTTCCTCAAACACAAGGTTTTGCTGTGGGGCATTCACCCACCACGCTCCTACTGCTCAAAGTGCTCATTCCTTGGAGAGCTGCATGATCAGCTGCCTGCATTGTTTTATATATCTACTTAGACGCCATCTTGTCAGTGAGGACATATCTCCTTTCCTGCTGTATTTTTAAGGATTTTATTGTAATCTTTAATTTTTATATTTTCCTATTTGTCTAATTTAAGCCCAAAGAGAATAAGAACTTTGTTTCTTTATTCAATGCTTCTTCCTCAGCACCTAGAAAAGTGACTAGTAAGTAGAATACACTCAGTAAATACATGTCAAATGAATGAATAGAGACTGTTTGTTGTTGTTGTTGTTGTTGTTAGCTTTAGAACGTATGCTCATGGAATGTGTGGATGGATTTATAGCAGAGATCCTTGGACAGGCTAGTGCGTAAACATGCTACCAGTACACACAAAATAGATAGAACATCTGAGTGTTTATGGTAGATACAATGGAGCCCATGCAAGTGCTCAATACTAGCCACCCTCCCCCAGCTTCTTGAATGTTTTCATAGCATTCACCAGCTGTCTTGCTCTTCAGAGATTTTTTTCTAAGTCAAGTGGTGGCCTTTGACCCTATATATATATAACACATGAGAAATTTTTCCTATTTTTTTTTTAATTTAAATTCATGTAGCCAACATATGGTACACCATCTGTTTTCAGTGTCATTTCAATGATTCCTTAGTTGTGTTTAACACCCTGTGCTCATCATGTCATGTGTCCTCCTCACATGAGCATTGTTTAAAACCACACTTTAATAAGGTGCACCTATTGCAGAAGAGGCACTGAATAATCATGTAGAAAGGATCTCTTCCAAGTGGATTTCAGCCAGTCTGTGTCCTGAGTCTCTCCGCCGCCACGCCCCCGACCCCGCCTTCTCCCATTCCTGAGCCAAGACCCACTAATAGAGGAGCCATGTTGTCAGAGAAGGAGGCTGTGCGTGAACAACTATACCATGGTCTCTTCCTTACCCAGGGTGAATAAGCACTCTACCACTGAATGAATACTTAACTTGTCAGAAGCAGAGACTGATGTACAATCCCCCGAATTAGTAGCATTTATGGAGAAGACCATTCAGCCACTTGATAGCAGCTCGATTGCATCAGTTGCCTTCCAGTTTGGGCTTGTCTCATATGTAGGACTGGGATGAGGGTGAAGTAAGTGAAGCATGAGGCACAGACACAAAATTTAAAGGAGTACCAAAAAACTCTGCAATCAAGATAAACTTGAATGCAATACTTTAGGAATCAAATATCCTACAAAAACTCCATGATAAATAAAATAACAACACTTTAAATAAAAACAGGATCAGTGCTATGTTAGGTCATGTGCAGCCAGAGGCAAAAGAAATAATCCACAATACTGGTTTTGCATTTATTGAAACTTTTCATATTTGTTCATCATAGGTCTTTTGCACTAATTTTTTTTAAGTTTGCTTTCAATGTTTTTTCTCTTGCTTACTGAATTTCTTGGTGCTCTCTTACTTTATAAGCCCAAGGCAAGTGCCTCACTCCTTCACTCTCTTCTCGGCTCTCTACCTATCTACACTGAACTTATTTGCAATTATATAAAATTTAAAAATAATTTCTAGAGTTGCACTGGCCACATTCAAGTGATCAATAGTTACAAATGGTTAGTGCTTGCCATATTGTACAATATAGAATGTTCCCATCCTCACAGAGCATTTGATCATACACTGCTGCTGTAGAAAAGTTGCTAAAGTCCTCTCTGAAAAGAAATAAGTGAATGTTACTTGGATGTTTTCAAAACACCTAGAAAAGTAATCCCGGTCTGGACCAGATGCAATACTACCTAAAATGTCAATTTGCAAGTTCTTAAATGCAGATTCCTGGCAAGTCAGCTTTGTTTGACTTAAGGAAATATTTTCATAACAAGAAATATTGAAGATTAGGAACCGTTGATCATGAATGAGCCCCAGGAATTAATGATACAGCTTTAATTGTTGTGACTATGATACTGTAGTAATGTGGGAACTTGTTTTTCCAGACCAGATCATAAAACAAAGGTGTGCCAGTATTTGGTTCCCATAATAATTCTGAATGGAAATAAATAAAGTGTGGTTTTTGTGGTGCCAGGGTGAGAATCATCTCCCACTACTGATCAACTGTGAGCAGAACAAAAAGCAACCTTGCAGTGGTAGTTTCTTTTCCAATGAAAAACTTTTGTCTTAAATGAAGATGATTGCATTTAATTTAATTCTAATTTTTACAGATACTCATATATTTCGGTGTAATGAATCTCTGATGATTAGAGATATATTAGAGATTAGAAATAAAAGCATACGTTTAAAGTCTAACTAAGCATGAAATGTGGAATGTTGGGGGCTGGAGATAGAATGCTGTCTATTGATACTCTAAGCAGTCATAACTTCTTCTCTCTGGATTTCCTCAACTAAATATTTAATACAAGAAAAATTTATCTGAAGCCAAATTGGTGTTTCTTTGAGTATCTTTAACGTCAATAAACTATACAAAATTTCTTTAAATTTACATTATCTAACATGGTAGTTTGATGGTTGCACCCTTGAATTTTTCACCTATGATTTTATTTTAGGAAATAATTTAACTGTATAGGTTTCCCCATTCCTAACAAAAGCTACATTTAGTGCCAGCAACTCTAAAGTTTGATCAGTGAATAAATTGGAGATATTATAGTTCAAATACTACAAGTAAATAAGAGAAAATTGTTTAAATCATTGAAAACCAAAGAAGTCAAGAGTTTTTGATCATCTTTAACCTATTTACACAAAAGGTGGTGTGTTTTCCATAGGATTACACCAACATGTCTCACTGCTTCTCTCCTTTTCTATTATCTCTTGTATTAGTAGATAGTAGTTGTCTTTTTAATTTTTTTTTAATGGCCTTGGCTCTTTTTCTCTTTTGTTCGGTTGCAGTTAAATCCTAGGGTTTCTTTTGGCGTCTCCCAGCACCATTTTACTTGGTTACTTGTTACCATTTGTTTCCTTTCAGTGTCCTTCATCATCCCCTATTTTTGAGCTCTTTCCATGTATCCGACAGTGAATTGAATGTTGGCAGCTGTGCTGTTAATGTAATTAATGTGCATAGTCAATTTGGATTGACTAGGCCAAATAAATCTACTTTGAGACTTAAACTATCCAATTTGGCTGTCTTTGTTGATCAGATTAGCTGGGTAATTGTCAAACCTCTATCCTACTAATTACTGCAGAGATACGTAATGTTTTCCCTCATTTGATTCACATTTCATTGAAATTTACAATCAAAATTTTATGAAGGAATAGTGACAAATAAATAGCACCAGTTTAAGATGAAATTCAATAACCACTTGCATCATTTTATCTCATCTTTGTATTGAAGTAAGGAAAGGGAAAAGTTATAAGAAAACATTTTTCTCGCTGCCACTAAAAAAAAGATGAATGACAGGAGCTTTATATCCATAAACTCATAAACATCATACTTCCCCTCACAACAGACTGACACTCTCAGACATAGTAACTTTTTTATTTTTACCTTTAAAAATGAAAGTAGAGGGGCACCTGGGTGGCTCAGTGGGTTAAAGCCTCTGCCTTTGGCTCAGGTCATGATCCCAGGGTCCTGGGATCGAGCCCTACATCCAACTCTCTGCTCAGCGGGGAGCCTGCTTCCCTTCCTCTCTCTCTGCCTGCTTCTCTGCCTCCTTGTGATCTCTCTCTCTCTCTCTCTGTCAAATAAATAAATAAAATCTTTTAAAAAAATAAATAAAAAAATAAAAATGAAAGTAAACAATTAATTACTCTTTGGCTCACCATAGGCTTTCAGTCCGCCAGAAGGAAAACTACAATAAACTAGTATTTTATTTATGTACACAGCAAACGTATCTTTGATTCTTTTTTTGAGATAGGTGAAAAAAGCACGGGTTCTTACCTCTTATAACATACACTGAACCTGAGAAGCTATTAGGTAACCCAATGATTACTGTCCCATGTAAAGTGCTGTTTGATTCCTCAGCTTGACATTTCTACTATGTCAAGATGATTTTGTTTGAAGTAAGAAAAACAGAATACTAAGATTACTTTTTGTGCCTTCCCATCCTAAAAACTAGACAAAATATATACACCAGAAAGCTAACAAATTTGCAGATCTCTAGTCCGTGTGCTGCAGAATAAATTTTACATGGTTGGGAAAGACTTCTAATGGAAGAATTTGGTTTTGTGAAAACATCTGTTCTGAGAAGAGAAGTAGATGGCTGAAAGTAGTAAAAATAGTCATTATTGAATGGTTCTGTAAATAATTCATTTGAAGAAAAAATACTCATAGTTTTTTTACAGTGAATTTTAATGACAGATTTATTCTGTACATGACCATACACTATATAAAAGAGCATTTGTATTATGTCACCTGAATCTTTGACTTGCTTTTGTCTCCTAAGTAGACAAATACAATGACAATACAGCTCAAATTTATTGAAAATCTGTGTGTTAAGCACTGAGGTCAACATTTAACCCAAGAGATGTAGTATTTAGAAAGTCAGAAATAGTTTAGTGAGTATATATATTCAGGGCACTTGAAGGAAATTTTAAGAAAAATATTAACAGAAATGTGGCCCATCCATCCATCTCTCCACTTGCTTTATTCCCTACATGTTCATTCACCCATATGTGAATCCAAATGAGGCATAGAATAACATGTACTCTATACACAAGTCTTTCTGTCCAAGTATGAAGAGAAGCTTTGCTTACTACTTAATACATAGTAAAATTATGTTTTTTAACATAATGATGAATTATTGAACATTACATCTGAAACTAATGATATACTACATGTTGGCTAATTGAATTAATTAAATAAATAAATAATATTTTATCTGAGGTAGAAAATTATTTTATATTGAAAATTATTTTTTATTAGTACAATGCAAGTTTGGGCTTTAAGCTTCCTGAGGTGAACCTTTAGTATGTCTTTTTTTTTTTTTAATTTATTTGACAGACATAGATCACAAGTAGGCAGAGAGGCAGTCAGAGAGAGGAGGAAGCAGGCTCCCTGCTGAGCAGAGAGCCGGATGCGGGGCTCGAGCCCAGGATCCTGAGATCATGACCTGAGCTGAAGGCAGAGGCTTTAACCCACTGAGCCACCCAGGTGCCCCTAGTATGTCTTATTAATATTAATCAGGATTAGTGAGCATTTGCTAGGTGTCATTTTTTAAGGACCTACGATGTGTCAAGCATCCTAATTGGTCTTATACGTCTATTATCACTAACCCAGAGGGGAACCTTTTTAGATATGTTTACTATTTAAAGATTTTCTAATCTTAAGTCTTAGATTAAGCAATTTACCCTAACTCTCAAAACAAGTTAGGGGCAGCACCTGGATTTTTAAACTAGGTGTTATACTCAAAAAGTTACTTATCTAAAATCTAATGTGCCAGACTACCCCCACTGTCATCTCCAAATTGTCTTCAGTGTGACACACACAGAAGTGTGAATGGCGATCACAGACTATGTAAAACTCACCCTATGGAAGAAAGGGAAATGATTTTAAAAATAATTGGATAATTGATTTGGTCATATTAAGAAAAGATTTGAGGTGCCTTCTTTTGGTAGACAGTAGAAAGCCATTGAGGTTTCTTGGGAAGGGGAAAGACATACTAAAAATGGCATTTAAAAAAATGAATTATAAGCCTGTCACATGTTGTATTTAAAACGTATGCATAATTTAACCTTAGAAAAGTTTTGAACACAAATACTGAATGCTGGTTAATGATATGCATTCTGAATTATTTAGGAATGAAGTGTACTTCTTTATGCAACTTACTTTGATATGAATCACAAAAATAAGATTTGTGCATGGATGATATATGAAAACATAGAATTAGCAATATGTTAGAAATCTGGGTATTGATATACTTGTGTTACTGCATAATCCTTTGCTTTGATGTATATTTGAAATTTTTTCATAAGATGCTAGGAAAAACTGAAATAGTCATATCAATATGTGGGGTAGATTGGAGGAGAATAGAGTAACGTTCAGAGATATTATAGTAAACTGGATATGCACTGTTGAGTACCTGGAGAAGTTAGTGAAAATGGCAAAGTAGTACTGATCATGATTAATATTTTAACGTAAAGAAATGAGTTACATTTAGCAAAACTGGAAATAAGGGATTTAAAAAAAAAAAAAAAAGATGAATCTTATTGAGAAATTCCAGGCTGTTAAAAGAACAAATGGGAGTGTTTTCATAATCTGATATTAAAGTCCTTGATGTGATAGGTACCCAAATGCTGCCTGTCCTTTGAGGCACTTGTATAGCAGGTTTTTTTTTGGAGACTTCCCAAACTAGAATTCTCCCCGACATTGGCTAAAGCTCATTTTACTGAATACACTGATAAATATCCCATGCCACATGCTCTTTCTACAATGTGACATTCACATTCCTCTGAAGAAGGATCTATGTTCCCTCCTCTTAAAATTAGGTGTACCTTCATCATTCCTTCACCCTGTTAAACATGGCGGAAGTGATACTATGTGTCTTTTAAGGCTAGGTCATAAGCGTCTGCTTAGTCATTTCTCTCTCGTGACACACTTATTAAGAGCTCTGACATGATGATATAAGAATACTGGCTGTCCTGAAGCTACCACGCTAGAATGTGCATACAGAGGGTTCGCACAGCGATAGAGAAGCCTAAGGAGCCTCAGCTGTTCTGGCTTCCAGTGGTTGGAGTCTTCCCAATGCTGGTGGCAGAGGAGTGAGTGAATGAGCCTCCATGTGATTCTGCCCCCAGGCTTTAAACCTCCCCAGTTTTCACCAAGTGAAATAGAGAGAGTTTTGTTGTTGATCACTGTCAAGATTGCAGATTTGTGAGCTAAACAAATTTCAACTACATTTTTAAACTAAATTTTAAAGTACTACATTTAGGGATGATTTATTACTAGGCCGTCATAAGCTGTACACACAGACTCCATTAAGTTGACTTTGTCCTAGCTGGAAGACCTGATTTCTTTTAAGATACTTACGGCCCAAAAGAAACATGAATTCTTGCTCCTTAGCCATGAAAATACCTCTTATTCCAACTAGTTTTCTCTCCCCACTCTGCAGTAGCGCCCAGATTCAGTTAATCTCTTTAAATTTTTGTCGGTGAAACAGACCGTAATCTTTAGAACTTCCAAAATCTGGACAAAATATCAAACTCAGGCCGACCACCAATCCCTATGTCACCTTTGTGCAAAGTAGAAAAAGGTACTACTTACCTATATTTCCATCTATCATAAAAGTATCATAATATATACTGATTTTCTTAGAACAAAATATTACTGCCACTTGATTAAGAATCATTTTATTATATGAACTATGACGTCTGTAATAAGAATGACACCGCTAGAGGGCAGTGTACAATCTGCACACCACTGCACCTGCCAGTCTGAGAATTCTTCTCCGGTTTTCCTAATTCTCTTTTCATTCAGCTTGAGATCAATGGAAGCATTCTTCCAACCACACTATATAGCACTTCTTTCCTCTCAGTATTTCCTTCTTTACATAACCTGAAGATGCTTGGTGGTCTAGAAATGTCACAAAACTGGTTTCCAGGAACCATCTCTTACCAAACCCTACACAGACACGCAGCCCTTTAAAATATGGGGAGTCTGCTGAAATAAAATAAGAAATTAAAAAAAAAACTATGTTAACTATACTGGAATTAAATTTTAAAAATAAAATACAGATATGGGAATACTCTTTACATTTCTAAAGTGTAGTTCAGAAACAAAAATAGTCCCATTTAACATGGTCCCAATAATATCTGGTTATTATTCATCTATTCATCAGTAATTATTTATTTCATATATATGTGTATATGAAATACATATAAAATTATATATATATATGTACATACATACATATAGAGTTTGGAATAAGGTGTATTTTCACTGCTAGGGAATATATATATATATATATGTATCTATATGAAAGACATAGTGCCAGGCCCCAGCAAAATAATGGAGAACCACAAAATTTACAGTGTAGTAAGTTATTTGGGCAATCATAAAATCATGCAATTACATAATGGCAACTTTGATCAATATTAAGAAGGAATTTTAAGTGATAATGAAGCATCTCGGAGTATGGTCTAGATTGAGAATAGAGATTCAGGATTTATCATGCAGAAGTGTTGTTTCTAAATGTAAGAAACCATATTCATGAGGAGTAAATGTATGAAAAAAAAGATCAGAAGTCTAAAGATAGAGGTGCAAGAAACACTCCTAGTTACACAGAGAAAGGATGGCAAGGAGCCCTGGAAGAACACAAGAAGTGGCAAAAGAGGTAGGAGCAACCGTGAATGCTGAGTGAGCGGGAGGGTGGGGGGGAGACACCAAAGAGGAGAATGTTTACAGAAGGGGTGGTGTTCTAGAGAGCACTGTTCCTCAGAGAGTTTAGGGACAGTTAATACCAAGAAAAGATCATTAAGTCTGACGAACATGCCAGCACTGCTTATCTTCAACTACAGAAAAAAGATCCTGAGTTTTACGATAAAGATACCAGAAGGATTTTATAGCTTCACAAGGAAGAGGAACTCAAATGAGGATATGGATCTCAAAAGCCTTTCTGGGTAGTTTGAGCCCAAGCTGAGTTTTAAAAGGTAACGTAAGAGTTAAATTAAAAAGGAAGGTAGGAATATTGAATGCAAAGCTATAGGGAAGCAAAAGAGCATGCAAGACATGTCTGGGAGTTGCTAGTAGATTGAAGCCAATGGTTACACTTGAAAGAATGACAAGGATGGAACTGGTGAAATAAGACCATGTCAGAGCTTTGGATTAATTTAAGAAATAGAACTCCACCAAAAAAAAAAAAAAAAAAAAAAAAGCATCTGAAACTAATGACACTCTGTATGTTAATTAATTGAATTTAGATAAAATAACATATTAAAATGGAATAGAAATAAGGTTGATAAACTGATCAATTTATAAAAAGATAAGAGCAAAAGATCAATTAAAAAGGGAAAAAGGGAATGGCAGGGGGTACCTGGGTGGACTTAGTGGGTTAAGCCATTGCCTTCAGCTCAGGTCAAGATCTCAGGGTCCTAGGATTAAGCCCTGCTCAGCAGGGAGCCTGCTTCCCCCCCCACCCTCTGCCTGCCTCTCTCCCTACTTGTGATTTCTCTATCAAATAAATAAAATCTTAAAATGAATAAAACCTTAAAAAAGGGGGGGGGGGAATGGCCAAGTGAAACATGGGAGTTTAAGAAGTGGTGATGAAGCACCTGGGTGGCTCAGTTGGTTAAGCATCTGCCCTCAGCTCATGTCATGATCCTGGGGTCCTAGGATTGAGCTCTACATCAGGCTCCCTGCTGAGCGAGGAGTCTGCTTCTCCCTCTCCCACTGCTGCTCCCCTGATTGTTCTTTCTCTCTAGCTCTCACAAATAAATAAATAAGTAAATCTTTAAAAAGAGAGAGAGAGAAAGAAGTGGAGAAAAATTTGAGCTACTCTCCCCACCCCCTCGCAGTGTTCAAAGATTCATTGTTTATGCATCACACTGAGCTATCCCTTAAAAGGCCAAATATATAAGATTTGAAGACTCTGGAGTTTGGGGACTAGATGAAGAGGGAGCCTAGGTTTCCATCTTCATCGCAAAGATGAATGTGTGGGACATGTACTGCCGTTCACTGCTAAATAGGACACAGGTATGGGAGAATATGGGGTTGTGGTAGTCTGGGGTTTTCTCAATGGCAGTAGACTCTAGGCAAAACGATTTGGCTATAAGAAAAAAAAATAGACATATCAGTATATACTCAGAGATTTTTTTTCCTGGAAAATGATCAATTTAGGGTGTCTTTAAATCTGGGAAAGTATTCCTAGAAAATCCAGTGATCTTTTGCAACTCATGACACAAGTTGAAACATAAAGCACAGAAATTTTCATTTCACATTCTCCCAAAACACTCTGGCAGAAAGGAAAAGAATTTCAACTCTCTCTTTTTTCAATTGATTTGAGTATTGTGAGAGCCAGATAACCACACTTAATGATCTATGGCCTCACTCAAGAGTCTACCGTACGACTGAATTCCTCTGCCCAGATGCCACACCACACTGCAAAATGCTAATGCCCTGTGTACATGACTCTTTAGTCCATGTGATAGGTTTTGAGAAATCAGCAGAGCTGTAGATATAAAATGTTCATTTCTTAAGTGGTATTTACTGCAAAGAGTGGTTTTATTTAAAAGGAGCTGCTTTCACGCCTAGGAAAAAGTTAAAAGTCACTGTGGTTGGGCGCCTGGGTGGCTCAGTGGGTTAAGCCACTGCCTTCGGCTCAGGTCATGATCTCAGGGTCCTGGCATCGAGTCCCGCATCGGGCTCTCTGCTCAGCAGGGAGCCTGCTTCCTCCTCTCTCTCTCTCTGCCTGCCTCTCTGCCTACTTGTGATCTCTCTCTGTCAAATAAATAAATAAAATCTTAAAAAAAAAAAAAGTCACTGTGGTTATCTCACTGACTGAACAAGCTGATAAATAAGACTACTAATATGTGGATAAACAAGGCATGGACCAAATTTCATTAGATTTCCATAATTCCAAAAATCCAATACCATGAAAGAAGATGTAGAAAAATCTAAGGTAGTCCTAAAAGCCTAAAGTAAGCCCCAAAGAGACACAGACAATAAAGAGAACAGTATTCAATGAACTGCTGTCAGCTGTGTTCCACATAACTCACACAAACAGCGTATTCTCTGTGCAGGAAATGCTCCAGGATCGTGGAAGAGATATACTGAGTGTTTATTCTAAAATTACCTAGTGTGAGACTTAAGACATTTGTTTCCTTAAAGGAGTCTGCCTGACATTTGAACTTCCTTATAAAATTGCATTAAATATGTATCAGCTTGGAGGGCCTACCAAAATAGAATAATGCATTTTCAATTTAGTCTTGGTTACACTTGACCTGTTTTAAAGTGTTTCCTTAATGAAATGGAAGCTATACCAAAATTAATTCTATGCAAGTGGCAGAGCAGGTTCTGCGTTATTTAATCATAATGCATACCATCCACTTTGCCCGAGTGTAGAAACAATACAGAGATGGTGATTGCTTTAATCTGGCAGGCCTGATAACATTGTCATAATAATCAAAACGAAGTTCAAGTGGTTTTCTGACCTGAATGTAACACTCATGTTTTACTATAAGAAATAAGGAAGGGCAGAGAACCAAGAAATTCTACCGTGGCAGTTTTAGCTTGTAATTGTACTAATAATTCTGCATCAAGGGCAGTTGAGCTAAGCAAAAAGGGTTCAAAAACCCAGTCTTCTTCATTACCATCACCAGTTTACCTGTTAAATAGTAGGCACCATTCTAGGCGCTTTTCACATGAATTAACTCAGAAATGAGTTCATACCCACAACCTAGCCTGCTTGTTAAAAACCACACTTTCTGCAGATGAGAAAACTGAAGCCAAAAGAGTTTCAAAGTTATACAACTAGGCAAGGTAGAAATCTGGGATTCCAAAGGCCATGTTTTTTTCTCTCCACTTGCTTCCTTATTCAGTAACATAGCAGCGCACAGTGTGTGGCAGGCAACTTGCTGGGTGGGAATATGCAGTGAATAAAAAGTCATAGTCTTGATAGAGTTGTTACACTAAAAGGAGGGATCAACAGTAGACAAAGAAGTAAACAAGATGGTGTTATTGCTGTGGTGGCAGGGGCTTAAGAAATAGAGTTGGCATAGAAAACTGGGGGTGGGGACTATTTTTTGTTTGTTTAGTTATTTGTTTTCAATGTAACATGAATAGACAAGACCTTTTTAAGAAAGAGCTACTGTAAGAAGAGATCTGAATGATACAAAGGCACTACCATAAATGAAAATTACTGTAGCAGGGAACAAATGGTAAACTCCAAAATCTGAAGCAAGATGGAGATTGGCATTTTCTGAGTACCAGTAGAAGGCTAGTTTGGCAAAAATGTATTAAATAATATGGAGAAAAGAATGAAATAAGATGGGGAAAAATCATGAACCAAGTTATCTAGAGACCTGTAGAAACTTCTGGATTTTTTTTTCTAAGAATAATGGGAAGCTGCAGAAGGATTATGGTAAGAAAATTATATAACCAAATTAACATATTTTTTAACATATAATGTATTATTAACCCCAGGGGTACAGGTCTGCGAATCACCAGACAAACACACTTCACAGCACTCATCCTCCCCAACATCTATAACCCCACCACCCACTCCCTCCCCCACTATCCCCACAACCCTCAGTTTGTTTGGTGACATTAAGAGTCTCTTATGGTTTGTCTCCCTCCCAATCTCATCTTGTTTCATTTATTTCTCTCCTAGTATCTCTCCTGAGAGTATCATATAGTTCTTGTTCTTTCTTTTATTAATGTGTTGTATCACGTTGATTGATTTGTGGATGTTGAACCAACCTTGCAGCCCTAAAATAAATCCCACTTCGTCATGGTGAATAATCCTTTTAATGTACTGTCGAAACCTATTGGCTAGTATTTTGGTGAGAATTTTCCCATCTGTGTTCATCAAGGATATTGGTCTGTAGTTCTCTTTTTTGATGGGATCCTTGTCTGGTTTTGGGCTCAAGGTGATGCTGGCCTCATAAAATGATTTTGGAAGTTTTCCTTCCATTTCTATTTTTTTGAACAGTTTCAGGAGAATAGGAATTAGTTCTTTAAATGTTTGGTAGAATTCCCCCGAGAAGCCATCTTAGCCCTGGGCTTTTGTTTGTTTGGAGATTTTTGATGACTGTTTCAATCTCCTTACTGGTCATGGGTCTGTTCAGGGTTTCTATTTCCTCCTGGTTCAGTTGTGGTAGTTTATATGTTTCTAGGAATGCATCCATTTCTTCCAGATTGTCAAATTTGTTTGCATAGAGTTGCGCATAGTATGTTCTTATAATTGTCTGTATTTCTTTGGTGTTAGTTGTGATCTCTCCTCTTTCATTCATGATTTTATTTATTTGGGCCCTTTCTCTTTTCTTTTTGATAAGTCTGGCCATGGGTTTATCAATCTTATTAATTCTTTCAAAGAACCAGCTCTTGGTTTCATTGATTTGTTCTATTACTATTATTAATTTTTTTTTTGTTTCTATTTCATTGATTTCTGCTCTGATCTTTATGATTTCTCTTCTCCTGCTGGGTTTAGGTTTTTTCCTTGTTCTTTATCCAGCTCCTTTAGGTGTAAGGTTAGGTTGTGTACCTGAGACCTTTCTTGTTTCTTGAAAAAGGCTTGAACCACTATATATTTTCCTTTCAGGACTGCCTTTGTTGTGTCCTACAGATTTTGAACCATTGTGTTCATTATCATTTGTTTTTGTGATTTTTTTCAATTCTTCTTTAATTTCCCTGTTGACCCATTCATTCTTTAGAAGGATGCTCTTTAGTCTCCATGTATTTGGTTTCTTTCCAAATTTCCTCTTGTGATTGAGTTCTAGCTTCAAAGCATTGTGGTCTGAAAATATGCAGGGAATGATCCCAATCTTTTGATACCGGTTGAGACCTGATTTAGGACCGAGGATGTGATCTATTCTGGAGAATGTTCCATGTGCACTAGAGAAGAATGTGTATTCTGTTGTTTGGGGATGAAATGTTCTGAATATATCTGTGATGTCCATCTGGTCCAGTGTGTCGTTTAAGGCCTTTATTTTCTTGTTGATATTTTGCTTGGATGATATTTCCAAGATCATTTCAGTGAGGGGAGTGTTAAAGTCCCCTACTATTATTGTATTATTGTTGATGTGTTTCTTTGATTTTGTTATTGATTGGTTTATATAGTTGACTGTTCCCACGTTAGGGACATAGATATTTAAAATTGTTAGATCTTCTTGTTGGACAGATCCTTTGAGTATGATATAGTGTTCTTCCTCATATCTTATTATAGCCTTTGGCTTAAAATCTAATTGATCTGATATAACGATTGCCACTCCTGCTTTCTTCTGATGTCCATTAGCATGGTAACTTCTTTTCCACACCCTCACTTTAAATCTGGAGGTGTCTTAGGGTTTAAAATGAGTTTCTTGTAGGCAACATATAGATGGGTTTTGTTTTTTTATCCATTCTGATACCCTGTGTCTTTTGATTGGGGCATTTAGCCCATTAACATTCAGGGTAACTATTGAGAGATATGAATTTAGTGCCATTGTATTGCCTGTCAGGTGACTCTTACTGTATATTGTCTCTGTTCCTTTCTGATCCACTACTTTTAGGTTCTCTCTTTGCTTAGAGGACCGCTTTCAATATTTCCTGTAGAGCTGGTTTGGTGTTTGCAAATTCTTTAGGTTTTTGTTTGTCCTGGAAGCTTTTAATGTCTCCTTCTATTTTTAATGATAGCCTAGCTGTATATAGTATTCTTGGCTGCATGTTTTTCTTGTTTAGTGCTCTGAATATATCATGCCAGCTCTTTCTGGCCTGCCAGGTCTCTGTGGATAGGTCAGCTGCCAATCTAATATTTTTACCATTGTATGTTACAGACTTCTTTTCCCGGGCTGCTTTCAGGATTTTCTCTTTGTCACTAAGACTTGTAAATTTTACTATTAGTTGATGGGGTGTGGACCTATTCTTATTGATTTTGAGGGGTGTTCTCTGCACCTCCTGAATTTTGATGCTTGTTCCCTTTGCCATATTGGGTAAATTCTCCCCAGTAATTCTCTCCAGTATATCTTCTGCTCCCCTTTCTCTTTCTTCTTCTTCTGGAATCCCAATTTTTCTAATGTTGTTTCATCTTATGGTGTCACTTATCTCTCAATTCTCCCCTCGTGGTCCAGTAGCTGTTTGTCCCTCTTTTGCTCAGCTTCTCTGTCATTTGGTCTTCTATATCGCTAATTCTTTCTTCTGCCTCATTTATCCTAGCAGTGGGAGACTTCATATTTGATTGCACCTCATTAATATCTTTTTTGATTCCAACTTGGTTAGATTTTGGTTCTTTTATTTCTCCAGAAAGGGCTTTTATATCTCCCGAGAGGGTTTCTCTAATATCTTTCATGCCTTTTTCGAGCCTGGCTAGAACCTTGAGAATCATCATTCTGAAATCTAGATCTGTCATATTACCAATGTCTGTTTTAATTAGGTCCCTAGTCTTCGATACTGCCTCTTGTTCTTTTTTTTTTTTTTTTTTTTTTTTTTGGTGAATTTGTCCACCTTTTCATTTTGTCCAGATAAGAGTATATGAAGGAACAAGTAAAATACTAAAACGGTGGCAACAACCCAAGGAAAATATGCTTTAACCAAATCAGAAGAGATCCCAAATTGTGAGGGGCAAGAAAGGGGATAAAAAAAGGTTCATAAAGAAAAAAATAAAGAAAGAAATAAAAGAAACAATTTAAAAAAGAAAACGAATAAAGAAAAAGTATAAAAAATATGTATATATTAGATAATCTAGTTAAAAAACGCTAAAAAAGGGTAAAAGTTAAAAAAAATTTAGCAGAAGAAGAGAGAAAAAATGAAAAATAAAAAAATTAAATCAACTGCAAGACTAAAGAATCATGGGGAGAAAGCCATGAGTTCAGTGCTTTGCTTTCTCCTCCTCTGGAATTCCGCTGCTCTCCGTGGTATTGAAACTGCACTCCTTGGTAGGTGAACTTTGGTCCTGGCTGGATTTCTTGTTGATCTTCTGGGGGAGGGGCCTGTGTTAGGAATTCTCAAGTGTCTTTGCCCCAGGCGGAATTGCACCGCCCTTACCAGGGGCCGGGCTGAGTAATCCACTCAGGTTTGCTTTCGGGAGGTTTTGTTCCTGAGCACTTACCTTAGAGTTACAGCGGATGGGAATGAAAATGGTGGCTTTCTGGTCTCTAGCCCGGAGGAGCAGAGAGCCCAGGGCCCCACTCTTCAGTGTGCCCTCAGAGAACAGTGCCCAATTACTCCTGTCTCCCTGGCCTCTGGCTGTGCTCTGAGCTCACTGAGCCTGCGACTGGTTCAAGGTAACCCTGAGCTGAGATCTCACTCCTCAGTTCTCTGTAGCCGGCTTCCCTGGTCTAATACCTGTAAGCTCTGTGACACTCAGACACCCCCCATCCTTCTGTGACCCTGTGGGACCTGAGGCCATGCTGACCCCGTGTGGGCTTCACTCTGGTTTAGCCTCTGGAGCGATGTCCCTCAGCGGAACAGACTTTTAAAAGTCCTGATTTTGTGCTTCATTGCTCCGCTGCTAGCCAGGAACCAGCCCCTCCCCCCAGGGTCTATTTTCCCGTGGCTTTGGATTCACTTCTCTGCCAGTCCTACCTTTCAGAAAGTCGTTGATTTTCTGTTTCTAGAATTGCTGTTCTTTTTCTCTTTGATCTCCCATTGGATTTGTAGGTGTTTGCAATCTTTAGATAAGCTATCTAGCTGATCTCCTACTACCTGAAGTAGTCTCAGCCTGCTACTTCTCTGCCATCTTGACTCTCCTCAGCATTTTTAAAATTTTATTTATTATTTATGTATTTATTTGGTTTTAAATCTACTGTAGTTAACATACAGTGTTATATTCATTTCAGGTGTACAATATAGTGACTCAGCTTTGGGAGATTATGCATTTCTAAGAATTCATCCATTTCTTCTAGGTAGTCCACTTAGACATAAAATTTTTCATGATATTCTCATATATTCCTTCGTATTTCTGTAGTGTCAGTTTTTCGTCTTTTCCTCTTTCATTTCTGATTTTGTTTGAGTCCTCTCTCTCTCTCCTTTGGTGAGTCATGCTAAAGGTTTACCAATTCTGTTGATCTTTTCTAAGAACCAGCTCAAAGTCTCGTTGATCTATTCTATTTTTTTTTAGTTCAAATGATAATTGTTAATTTATCTGCTTATTCATGAAAAGTTTTGATTTATGTGTTCTGAATCTATATTACAGATGCACATATGTTTAGAATGTCATACTCTCTTTTTCTATTTTTTCTTTTCTAGTTTATAACATCCTTGTATGCTAATATGATATTTTTGCCCCTTACATTTTATTTTATTAGATATAATCCCTCATAAATTGAGGAAGATCTGTAATCTAACTGCCCCAGAGATTTAGAAAAGAAAAGACTAGAGGAGCTCCAAGGTGTGAGGGCACTTGTCCAGCTCCCCTTGTTTCATCAGCTCTTCAACTCGTTACTCTCATTTTTTTTATTTGTTTGTTTGTGTTACTCTGTGGTTAGGGCCCTGATGGTACCTTAAATCATTGTTCTCTGGGTATTGATAATGAGTTGGATAATGAAGAAAACAATAGTCATCTGATGACAATGAGGGGAGAAGTGGGAAAAAAAATAAAAAAACTTGGAAGATCCCCTAGATCTTCCTCTCACCACTTCTCATACTTGCAGTTCAAGACCTTGGGCAGCCTCCTAGCAGTGGATCAAGTCAGACTCTGTTATTTAGGTAACTCCTGTAATTCATGTTTCCTTCTCTCCTCTTTGGTTTTTCTAAGTTTGATTTTGAAGAAGTGGCTAGGAACCCAGGCTAGCTTACCATTATGACAGAAGTAGATTTTTTTTGGTTTGTGTGTGTGTGCGTGTGTATGATTTTTTTCCCCCTCCTATTGCTTTGATATGGTCAATATTCATTTTCCCATTCAAATTCATAAACTATACTCATGACAGATTACAAAAGTAATATATAGTATATCAAAGTCTGTGGCATATGGCAAACACTTCAAAAAAAATGAAACACTTGTGCCTTTTATATGTTGCTTATAGATCTCTCTAGGAAATCATAGCTTTATTTCGTTTTCTTAGATGTTGCAGCCACTTATTTTTGCCACCTACATTTCATGGAATAGCTATCTTATAATTTCTAAGAGAGGAAGTCTTATTTATTAAGATGTTTTCATTCTGTTAGAATTTTACTTAAATATAAAAAACTTAGAAAATTCCTATTTTTGTTACTGAACACTGACTAAACAAATAAGAAAAAGAACAATCAAATCCAAGTGTGAAGATAATAAAGAAGTTTAGAAATTCCAATACTGAGCATTAAAATAAAATCTAACTGTCATAAAAACCTTAGAATGTAAATTAATACAATACCTTTGATTAAGTAACAATCATTCAATTAGGCTTTTGCTTACATTTAAATAAGATGATATTCTGCCCTGGAACCTTCAGAAGACAAAAAACCTTACCAACATCTTGATTTTAGACTCTGACCTCCAGACATGTAAGATAATAAATTTAGTTATTTTCAGTCACTAAATTGGTGGTGATGTGTTAAAGCAGCCATAGGAAACTAATGAAGTATATAATAACAAAAAGTTTAAAACCCATTAAAAAAAACTATGTATTATGCAGCCATTGAAATTATATTATAGGACAGCATTTTATATACTTATTTGATGTTATCAAGTAAAATAAAAAGCCTTACAAACATAATATTTAACTCGTTTTTAACAAGGAAATTGCAAATAACAACAGCTTCATTTTTAAAGCCTTTTTTGTGTTGCAGGAAACTTTAAAGAGCTTTCCATGTTTTATCTCAATTCCTGCTCCGATAAGGTGGATATTATTATCCACATTTTTACAGATGAAGCAATTAAGGCATTGAGAGGTTAAGATACTCGCTTAAGGTCATACATTAGTGAGTGACAGATCTGAAAGAAGAGGAGACCCCTGAACCTGCACTTAGTCCTCTTTGTATGAATAACAATGGACAGGAAACAAAGCAAATGTATATACAACCCTGATAATGCTATGTGGTAAAAAAAGAAGCAAGTTTTATTTTCTTCTTTTCTTTGAACAATAAACTTTAATTGCTTTTGAAATACAGGAAGGAAATGTCTTAAAAAGATAGAAAGTAATAAAAAAAAACATAAAAAATATGTTGATGATCCTTAGAAAAATACTTGTTTTCTCATTTTTATTTTTAGAAAAATTCACACCTTTCTTATTTCAAGTTAAATTGCCACAAGGATACTGTATAATATGTAATTGTCTAAAGAATAAAATTATGTCATGACCTACTTGATTATATACTATTCAGAGTTTAGTAAATCTAATGTGTGTATATTTAAATACCAATGCTTCTGCTTATAAATACCAGTAAAATACATTTGAGAAAATGTAGCATTGGAAACTGAACTAAAAAATTAGCCCTAAGGGGGAAATGGCATCTAGTTAGCCTCTAATGGGGCTCACCCCAACACCACTTGCCAGTGAAGTAAAAGACATACAAAAAAACTACCAGAATAGAGTCTGAAAGTAAGATAAATCTCAGACTCTGTCTCACCGGAGCCCTAATTCAAAATATGGTTTCTACTAAAGCAAAATCTTGACAACTATCCTTCTACCATGAATGCTATACTTTTTGAAGGAGCCTGAATACTCAATTAAATCTTTTTTTTTTTTTTTAACATACTTATTTATTTTAGGGAGAGAGCCAAAACCAAGATTTGGATCCTTAACCAATTGGGCCACCCAGGGACCCATCAGCTTTTGTATATCTTGTTGGTTATTGCATTCCCCAGGAAACAGAAAGAAAGATTTACAAAAATGTGGCTATAGCCATAGGAAGACATTAGACACAGGAGTCTTTGCAAAAGTAAGTAGCCGTTTTGTTTTTTCACCTATCTCATCCATTTATGAGACCAGGTAGTAGCTTTAGGAATGTTCCCGTATGCATTCAACTGCTAAATCAGGAAACTGGACAAGGAGTTGCATCCTCCATAATCTATCCAGTTAAATGGAAGGTGAAGATTTAACAGCAAGCAAGTGAACCAGTAGGGATGAAGTCAAAGATAATCTCATGGTCTTCCTATTGGCATACACTAGGTAGGTCTGCTTAGTTCTCCTCTTAATAAACAGAAATGAAAGTTATAATTACCCAGGTACCACAGGACAACAGAACAGAAACACCTGAAGATTCAGAAGTAAAAGAAAACCCTTACAGTGATTGACTAATAGAATAAGAACATTTATCTTTCCTGTTAACCATTGTCTCCTCAGCTCCTAAGACATTTGTGTAACTGATAGTGGGTATTCAATAAATGTTTGCTGACTTAGTAAATAAGCCTTTTAGGAAAGTATTCTACATCTTCAATAAGTAACAAGAGTCTTAAAAGCCATAAAGCATGAAAGTGAAGCAATAGAGAAAATAAACTGAACCAAAAGAAAATATAAGGGAAATATACAAAGTAAGAAATTTTAAAATACAAGTGCAATGGAGAGAGTAAAAGGTGATAAATATAAATGATTTTCTCTTTTGTGTATCAAACAGTTATTCTATGACTTCTCTTATTTTTTAACATACAGAAATATTAAATTGTATATAGTAGGATCTCTCTCTGTTCTTTCTGGCTTCTGGTTTTTATGTCTGACTTAGAAAAGTCCTTATATGAAGATTATAATTTTTCCCATTTCTTTTATAATTGTTTATGTGAATATCCTTAATTCCACTGAAATTTATTATTATGCATTATAAAAGATTTGTGTTTAATGAATGATATTTGCAGAAATATACTTTAAATCTCACATTAACAAGTTAATTTGGGTAATTGCTGCCACCAAAGACAATTAGAAAAGCTGAAAAATTATACAAATTCTTCTTGAAGATGTTGGAGAATTAATGTGATAAGGACAAAATAGCAAAGACCCACAGAAGATAAAAATCATAAGAAAGGGAGCTTATCATTTGGGGCTACCTTTCCCAATAGGTATTTACCAATTTCAGGAGTGACCAAGCAGCTCAGAATGTGAGAAGCCAAAATAAGAACTGTCACAATCAGGGACCTGGTAAACATACCCTGCTTTGGTGGCCCTTCAAGACTAAACCCAAGGATTAAGTGTAAGCAGCAAATAGATATGCTTCACAGGACCTGCAGCTCATTTAAAATCATTTTAGTGCCTGGAACAAAATAAATGAAATTCTGGATAACTAGTGATACTAGGTTTCCGGGATGAAAATTCTCACTTTTCCTTAAATTATGTCTAAGTACTCTTGTGAATACAATGTACAATGAAAGATAACTAGGCATACAAAGAAACAAGACAAGAGAATGAGAGCCAAGTTAGGGTTCAGTCAAGAAAAGAGCATTTATTGTAATTGTTCCAAATATAGAGCTTTTCATATGAGCACTGGAGGCTTATACCAACCCTAGAGGATCTGAGGGTCTGAAGAACTGAGATACTACCACTGAAAATTATTGCACTCAGCTGAACACACTAAAGAAGGACTTCTCAAAAGTTTTCTATAAGATGCTGCAATTCTCAGGAAGTTCTCAGAAGCTTCCACGAACTACCAGGGTCTGCAGAAGTGAAATGGGTGGATCTCAAGAGCTCATCAGAAAACCACTGTAAATCTCAGGTCTGCCCACACAGTTAGCTGCAAAAGCCTCTAAAGAATAATGACTTCTTTTCCTCCTCTGCCTTCCAAAATACTTCCAAAAGTCTCAAGTAAGTGAAGAAGGAGATTTTGAGAACTGTGTCCATTGGCTTATATTCTTGGTTTCTCTAAGATATATAGAAACCTGAAAGAATTTCTGGGTTACCCTCATCCAATGTGGCTTCCTTCCATAGGTATCTGGTAAGGTCTTTGTCTCCCTAAAGACCACCTCACTTGTTATATGCTCTAACTTCTCCTTGTCCATTCTACTTGTCTCTTTCTCTTCCTTCTTGGAATTAATCATTCCTCTGTGCTATTCTACATAATACACATGATCCTACCGATACCAAACAACATGGGGGCACCCTGGGTGGCTCAGTCCACTAAGTGTGGTACTCATGACTTCAGCTTAGGTCATGACCTCAGGGTTATGAGATCAAGCCCTGCCTTGGGATCCATACTGAGCATGGAGCCTGCTTAAGATTGTCTCTCTCCCTCTCCCCTGCACTCCCCTTCTCAAGAACAAAAACAAAAACAAAAGCCACCCAACATATACATGAATTGTTTGCCTATCTGCTTCACTTGTGAGACCCTGGCCATTCCTGAGGGTGGGTACTTACTCTGTTTATTACCAGCACATAGCTCCCTGGTCAATCTCATTGAGATTAGGACGTCAACACTTCTACTGAATGTAATTCACTAATTCATTGCCATCTTGGTGGTGAAGTTGTGAAATCTGGATCTGTTTGAAATATACCCTAAACACAATAGTAAACCTTCTTCAAATTATAATTGTTTAACCACACTGAGTGATATGACTATATTATCAGTTGGTCATACAGTATGTCAAATAAATAGTATAGCTTAATCACTGAAGTGCCACCATTATTTTTAACAAAAAATATTGGACAGGTTGTGATAAGAGTTGTGTATACATTCACTCTAACATAAGCCTTTCCAAAATAAGCTTTTAAAAAGGCAGGGCTGTAAAAAATGGCTTTTCCAACAACTTTTAAAGCTTTAAAATAATGGACATCATGCAGCTGATATTCTCAGGAATTCTCTATTATTTAAGGGGCTTCTCACATATTTCCAATCTTACTTGAAGATTAATGAAAATAAATACATACATTTTGTTGTCAATAAAATATTTTATAACCCAATCAGTAGAACACTATTTTCAACACCTTCTAGTTTATAAAGTATTTTTTTGTTTGTTTGTTTTTTGTTTTTTGTTCAAGCCTGTAGTGTTAGGAGGAGAGTCATATGTAGTTAATGACTGAAAAGTGTAATACTCTCTTATTGATGAATCCAGTGATAGCAGCCCCTACAGCTCCTGCCAAGAATGTGTGAGTAGTTTATGATCATGTGACTCCACAGGAGAGCTTCAACTTGCCTGCCCCCCCGCCCCGCCCACCCCCTGAGTTCAGGAACCTTACTCTGTTTTGTCAGAATGTCTGTTAGGTATTCATACTGCTGGGCTGTTTTGGGTTTTTCTTTGGTTTGGTTTTGGGGTTTTGTTTTTTTATTTTGTTTTGTTTTTTAGTATTTTGCACCTAACAAACCACTGGTTTTAAAAAAGAGGTGTTGAACAATTTTTTTGTTTATGAATCTTCTCCCATTTGAATCACCAAAAATTAATTAAACAAGGCAGTGTATGGATACAAAGTAAAAGTGGTCCCTTCTCTCAGGAAGCTTAGAGTCCATGGAGTCTGGGTATATAACACAAGAATGTCAAAAATTCAGGGCTTTGTGGCATTTGTGTTATTTCTGTTTAGTGATTTTAAAAGTAGAACATTAAGCTGTTTTTAAATTATATCTTAAAATGGGAACAGATAACGGTGGTTAGAAACAGGAAGTATAAAGCAGAACCTTTAAGTCTATGAAAACAAGCAAAAAAAGAAAATTTTATCTTGTGACACAACATTTCTCATCTGATTCTACCGCTCCCTAAAAACACGTAAGTTGATAACGAAGACCACTACAAGTGCTCAATCCATTTATTGAGAGTAAGCACAGCAGTCAGCTCAGGAAGAACAGATCCTCACTTTTAATATGAGTGCTTTTATATTTATGGCGATGCAAATGGACTGAATCTAAATGTGTACTTGTTTGGCAAATTTCTGATAATAAATTCATAAAATAATCTTTCTTGCTTTAACCTTTACACAGCACTGACACAAATTGTGAGAGTGTTTTATTATGTTTGTGTGTGTGTGTGTGTGTGTGTGTGTGTGTGTGTTGCAACTAAAAAGAGGAAGAATTGGTTAGGAGCAATAAAATGGAAAACACTTGTTTTAATGCTCAAATATTTCTTCAAAATCAACTACAAGATGAAGCTCATGCTATAGACAAAATATAATAAAGCTGTGTGTTATAATAGCCAAAGCTTTATCAAAGAAAATGACAACATCAAGTGACTTATTTTATGGCTTACAAAAGACAAAGGGTTCAGGTGCTCTGCTTCATTCCATTCTTTACTGTACAACTAGATGGATGCAGAGACTGATGGCGTCCTTTGTTGGTATACTGATATTTGCTCCCAATATTTGTAATGATGATGTGTATACAGTGCTGCACAGTAAATTAAGTAAAATAAGACATTTTAACTTACTATGTGAACTTTTAGTGAGCAGGTTTGCATGCAGCACAAACGTGAGTGTTTGCCTGGGGGGCCTGGGGGTGTTGCCCACGTCAAGCCCATTGGGCACAGGACCCCCTCAGCATTCATCAGAAGTGCTCACCTCAGAAAGAATGTCTCAGTTTGCACAATGGAGTAGTAAAACTGGTAACTTTCAGTTATGAAAAAGCAGTTTAATATGTTTGTGGGCCAATTTATAATAAAATACTAAATATCTTTGCAAGTTTATCCTGTAACAGATATATTC
The DNA here is from genome assembly GCF_964662115.1 of Mustela nivalis. Taxonomy (NCBI): domain Eukaryota; kingdom Metazoa; phylum Chordata; class Mammalia; order Carnivora; family Mustelidae; genus Mustela; species Mustela nivalis. Next base: position 131,664,929 of record NC_139023.1, on the reverse strand, counting down.
TATTTCAGGCAGGGGGACAGTTCCTTAAGTCACTCTGTCACATGAACATCTGAACCTCTTGGGAAGAGGCTGCAGCTAAGAGTTCTCACCCACTATTCTATTTTTGGCAGCATTTTCAGCATCTCCCTTCAGTTATATCCTTGACAGAACCTTTTAAGCAATTTAAACACATTGTAATTTGTATCTGTACCGTTACTTTACTCTGTATTGCTAAATATTATGACATTGAGAGTGACATGGGAGTTTTCCTGTACACTAAGACTTACAGTGGAATCAATTCTCTCTAATTCTGCAGAAGGTGCTAGGATCAGGGTCATAGGATTATGAAGTCTGGGCCCAAACCACTTTTATCTTGATGGGCCCCCTCCTTGAAAAAATAAAATAAAATAAAATTATATTTCATGACTATATTAGTATAAGGACAGATATAATCTTGTCTGGACTTATTATACATTCATTTTTATCATAACATTTTTCTCTAATTTGAAAAGAAATTAAAGTCAAAATATTTTCATGGGTCCTTAAAAATACTGCAGTCCCTAGAATTTCTCTTCTTTCTGTGCCTGCTAGATAAATTGGCCTCACAAACAGAATACATCTTTATTCCATCATGTTATAAATTTCAAACATGATTTCAAACTTGGAAATCAACTCCATATAGAATCTTGTCTGTTTTGTAACTATTTCTGAGGACTCTTGAGTTCTCTGGGGGTCCTCCACAGACAAGGAAGGCTGGTGAAAAGGTCTTCTCCCCTTCCTTGAAGAGATTACTTTTATCTTAATCTGCTTTATATATAGAAGTCCTTTGTAACTAATTGGGGGAAAGGAACCTTACTGCCTTTTTAAAGAAAAGGTTTGGAAATCATCGATATAGAATCTATGCATTAACAAATATAGGTCAATTACTCTATCTTAACATAATCTGTTAATTAACTTGATCTTTTGTATATATATCTTGAAATTTACTGAGCAATATGTGCCCAGTAATATCTCTGTATGCTGTAACTATTCAGCACAGGAGTATATTGATCTCTGTCCAGGAAGAGACAAACGGAGATGGCATGACACAAGTTCCTTGCTTTAAACTCCTTAAACTCCTTATTTTTGGTTTATAAAACAAACCATTTTAGTCAGACTTCTTCATCTTGTAAATGACTTTGAATTTCATTGTCTATGAAAAATAAGGTAGTGAGAATACTCTGTTGACTTATTTTTCAGTGTCCAATCCCCAGTTAAACAATGCAAATTCGTATATCACAGCTGATTGCATTTGTCAGCTGTTTGGTGTTTTTGTCAGGTTTTTTTTTTTCATTACCCTATTTTAGCAAGTGTGTTGAGGCCTTGACTTAGCTGTATGGCTGGCTCAAAGTTTGGAACGACCCAGTATGAGAGACTGTTAAAGGAGATGCAAGATGCAGAGTGGAAAATAGGCTGATAAATATGAAGCTTAAGGGATTTTAGCTTCTGTTAATTTTTATGTACTTGATACTTATTTCTGAACATAGATAAGAGGTGTCAGCATGAGCTTCTATTACGCTGTGATTTATAATAAATATATATTTGGTCTTTAGCCCCAGGTCTGTCACAGAGCTCCTAAAACCCTTAAAATTTCCAAAGTGTCTTGATAGTCTTAACAAACCTCAACCACATCTGAGTGTATATTAGTGAGGTGATTTTCGAGACACCTAAGAATGGGGCTGGGTGCCAGGTGCAATGAATAGAGGATTAGAACTTTCAGTCTCACCCCCTGATTTCCACAGAGGGGAGAGGGCCTCTAGGTTGAATAACCACCAATGCCTAGGGATTGAATCATTCTTGCCCATGTAATGAAGGCTCCATTAAAAAACCAAAAGGATGGGAGGGGGTTCAGAGAGCTTCCAGGCTGGTGAACCAGAAAACTTCTAATCGTACCATGCTGGGCCCCTAGATACCACGAGGACAGAAGTGCTTTTGTTCAAGACCCCATCCCATGTCTCTCTTCATCATGCTGTTTATTTTTATCCTTTGTAATAAACCAGAAATCTAGTGAGTAAGTGGGTTTCCTGACGAATCACTGTAGCAAATTAATCAAACCCAAAGAAGAGGTTGTGGGAACCTCTGATCAGAAACACAGTTGAGAAGCTGGCCTTGTGACTGGCATCTGAAGCCGGGGCAGTCATGCAGGACTGAGCCCTTGGCCTCTGAAATCTGATAATATCAAAACTGAACAGAATTATGGGACACACAGCTGCTGTTGAAGAATTGCTTCTTGGTGTGAGGAAACCCCTTTCCCTCAACACAAATACACATCCGTGCATGCCCTGGAATTGCGTCCAGAATCCTTAGTTTGAATATATTGGTGTACATTAAAATCAGAAGGTTCTAGAAATAGAAGAATTCTGAGGACACAGCATGCTGGAGAGAACACTGGATGAGGAAAGAGGTGACCCTGGCTCTGCCACTTACTATCTGCTTTTGAATTAGTCATTTAGCTTCACAAACCTCTACTTTCTCGCCTACAAAATCCGGTACTTTCAAAGATGAAAATAAGGTGGTTAGAGACTAGTAATGTCATAGACAAGATGGTCTGAAATAACTCCAAATAGTAAAACTTAGAAATACTGGATTAAAATATTACAAATATCCTGACCATTACTTAGCTGTGTGAGTGGCTAAGGGCAGAGAAGTCCCCAGGAATCAGAAAGGAAGAGGAAACTATAAACCAGAGAAACTGGCCTGAGTTGACGGCGGGTGGCTTGTGATCATTTGGTTGATGTCAATGCCCACGCAGAGCAGAAGACAAGGCAATGGGCCTGCATGGGATGTAGAATTAAACGTTCCCCACCTCCTACCTTAAAAAAAAGAAAAAAAGAAAAACCTCTTTAAATGCTACTGTTTCAGCAAAAATATCTACATGGGGGAAAAAAAAGAAATCCAACCACCCACACAGAGAGATAAAAAGGAATGATCTTGTTCTTTTTTTGGCCTGAATTTTTGTGTACAAGATTAAAAAAAAAAAAAAGAAAAGAAAGAAAAAAAAAAAACTTCCTCTGAGAAATTTAATCACAGATTTGTAATACACTCCAGTCAGGGGTTTTAATTTGTATTATCTTCATGATCTAAGAGCCTCCAAGTTAAGAAATACTTTTTTCCAAGCTAATGATAACCCCTAGCAAATAAATATAATCACCTCTAAAGGAATATTCCCCCACTGAAGGATGAACAGATTTTTCACACACTATAGCCTGGTGAAGGTGAGATTCCAGCTCAGACTTTTAAAAGACACAAGGAAAAATCTACATGAGGAAGAATAAGGAAGCACCAACAAATAGGAGAATTAAATCCCCAAGAACTTGAAGTAATTAAACAAAACAGAGATTTTTTTAAATAGTATGTTTAAAATGATTAAAGGCATAAAAGAAGGATCCAAAGATAAGAAGATATCAGGACACCATGAAAAAAATACAGGGAATTTAGAAAAAATATTAGAAATGCTAGACATGAAGGATATAGCAAATGTATTTTTAAAAACTCCATAAGCCTATTTTCGTGTGTGGTGTAAGGAAATGGTCCAATTTCATTTTTCTGCATGTGGCTGTCCAATTTTCCCAACACCATTTATTGAAGAGACTGTCTTTTTTCCATTGGACATTCTTTCCTGCTTTGTCGAAGATTAGTTGACCATAGAGTTGAGGGTCTATATCTGGGCTCTCTATTCTGTTCCATTGATCTATGTGTCTGTTTTTGTGTCAGTACCATGCTGTCTTGATGATGACAGCTTTAGTAATAGAGCTTGAAGTCCGGGATTGTGATGCCACCAACTTTGGCTTTCTTTTTCAATATCCCTTTGGCTGTTCAAGGTCTTTTATGGTTCCATATAAATTTTAGAATTATTTGTTCCATTTCTTTGAAAAATATGGATGGTACTTTGATAGGAATTGCATTAAATGTGTAGATTGCATTTTCACAATATTTATTCTTCCAATCCAGGAGCATGGAACATTTTTCCATTTCTTTGTGTCTTCCTCAATTTCTTTCATGAGTAGGAGAAGAATCAATGAAACAAGATGGGATTGGGAGGGAGACAAACCATAAGTGACTCTTAATCTCACAAAACAAACTGAGGGTTGCTGGGAGGAGGGGGGTTGGGAGAAGGGGGATGGAGTTATGGACATTGGAGAGGGTATGTGTTTTGGTGAGTGCTGTGAAGTGTGTAAACCTGGCGATTCACAGACCTGTACCCTTGGGGGAAAAATATATGTTTATAAAAAATAAAAAATTAAAAAAAACAAACAAACTCCATAAGCAATTAAACAAAAGACCTGACATGGCTGAAAAGAGAACCAGGATTCTGATTAAACCAGGAAGATGGATTACACACATTTACACGTTTTCTTTTGAAATTTCACTAAAATTATAGTCAAAAAATTGTTTAAGCTTAAATACAAAGAGGCAAAAAAAAAAAAAAATTTGCTAAGAAGCGAGAAGACAGCTGTTTCATGCTACAGAATTCCAGAAATCAAAGGCAATTGTTCTACAAAAATGGGATTCAGTTTAAGCTGAATTAAAAAAAAAATAGATTAAAAGTGCATGTGAAGACAGAATGTCCTGCAGATCTTCTCTGGCCCCCAAGTTTCTGGATGACTGTACCTTCCCAAGTGTGGCAGAATGCAAAATGATTCACACACATTCTGGTTTTAGGATTATCAGACTCAGCTAAGGATGGGGTTACGGGTATAAAAATGATTTATGTGAGAGTCTGAATCATGAACGGTGATGACTCTTCTCTCATCTCTTGGTCCCAATATGCTGGCATCAGCTATATGCTCCAAGGCAAGAGTTGGCAGGATTTATTTTTTAAGAAACTGAGGGAGGAGAAAAAATAGCTGAAGATACTAATTTGAGAAAATTTCCCCCCAAAAGAGTCTAACTTGGGCACCCTAGAATGAAGGTCATCTGTTAACCTGCCTGAAACACATGCATAGAATTTCTAATCAGCTTTTTTAGTGACTTAAATATGAACAAATATCAAAAGATCTAAGAAAACAAAGACAATGAAAGAAGGAGAAGAATTTTTTTTTAAATATTGTACTTCATGGAGAGACAAGATACTGAGTTTTTAAAACAAGAAAAGTAACTTTAAAAAAGGAAGATTCTATGAATAAGAAAGAGTGATTGGATATTACTAAAATGAGGGAGAAATAAAAAGCAATTTAAGTCTGGAAGAAAATGTTGAGGAAAATTTCCAGAAAGTACCACAAAAAGACAAAGAAAATGGAAAACTTGAGAATTATTTCAGGAACTTCAATATCCAGGTACTAATAATTCTAGTGTGAGAGTATAAAGAAAACAAATGAGTTGAAATTGTGAAGGAAATAATTCGAGAAAACATCCTCAAACTGAAAGACAGGCTTCCAGATTGAATGGTCCAACTGAGTGCCCAGCAAATTAGATTTTTAAAAATTTACAACACTAGAGAAAAAGATAATATCCAACACATTTCAAAAAGAAAAATAAATTATTCTTTTCAAAGAATCAAGAACCAGAATGGCTTCTAACCCCTCCATTATAACACTGGGATTAAGGGAAAGAGGAGAGCAATTACTTCAATTTTTTGAAATAAAATATTTCTAATCTAGAATTCTGTATTTAGCTAAGCAATCAATTAAATAGCAAGGTAGAATAAAAATATTTTCTAAAATAGAAGTCTCAAAAAGTTATAGCCCATTCTTTAGTTCCTACTGAACTCTATTCTTTACAAATAAAGAAATGCAACTAGAAAATGAAGACATTGGATCCAGGAAAATGGATCTCCAAAATGGGAGATACATGAAAGGAATCATGCATACTAGTAGCAAAAAGTTAAATGTAATATATCATTCAACATTTACATAGCCAAAATTATTATACAATTGGAGGGACTATATCACTGATCTACCTTAAAAGGCAGAAATAACATCTCACACAAATTTCATCTGCCTCAAATTTTTCCTTTCTCTGGCATTTTTCCATCCCGTTTTTTGTTTGTGTTTGTTTGATATTATTCCCTATAGCTACTGATTTCATGATTTACATTTACAACTCTTTCTTGAACATATTCTAGTCAGGCCCTTACCATAGCTTGGCAGTTGCATGTCTCTCCTTCTCAAAGTGCTTTCTCTTTTTCATTTGATTTACGAGGCCCCTTCTCTGCTGGCTTTCCTTCCACCCTGCTGGTTACTTTATCAAAATCTCTTTTAGTGGTTCATCTTCATTTTTCTGAGATCAAAGATCAAAGTGCTCCAGAGTTGTATGCTTACCCTCTCATCTTTATCTATACTCAACTTATTTATTTTTAGAGAAAAGCAAACAGAAGTTTATTAATATGTATACCTCACATATACATGGGAGATACTCAGGGAAAATGAGTAACTCAAAGCAGTATCTTAGAACTTCAGCTCAAATACCATCTTTAGCTAAAGACAAAAGGGGAAAAAAAAGCCTGTGAAGAAGGGTTGTTATAAAGAGGTTACCAGGGGCACCTAGGTGGCTCAGTGGGTTGAAGCCTCTGCCTTTGGCTCAGGTCATGATCCCAGGGTCCTGGGATAGAGCCTCACATCAGGCTCTCTGCCCAGCAGGTTACCAGATAAAGCACAGTAAGCAAGAATAAGATTTGTTATGCAGATTTCAATGGCTGACTTCTCCACTGGTAAGGGTACAAAGTTGTCTCTGGAGATTAACCTTTGCAGGGAAGTGGAAGAGGAAGAAAGAGGGATACTTTTGTAAATTTATGTCCTGGGATTTAAGGAAAATCAGGGGAAACATTTTTATTGTATCTTCTACTTTGTCTTCAGTTCAAAATTAACTTTATGCCAAAGTGGCATCTTTTGGGAAGGCATATTCTGCTACATTTCCTTCTCTACCTTTGAAATTTTCCAAGAAGTTTCATGGTCCAGAAGCTAAATTGGTAGATTTTTCTGTATTCCACTGAACCAGTGTCTTTATCATGAGAATAGGTCAGTTCAGTTTAACAATTGTGTCTCATTTCAGGAGGTGGGTGGCAGGTGGGCTTCTATCATGGTTAGGCCTATATGATGTTAGAAATCAGGTATTCAGGGCACCTGGGTGTCTCAGTGGGTTAAGCCTCTGCCTTCAGTTCAGGTCATGATCCTAGGGTCCTGGGATCGAGTCCCACATCGGGCTCTCTGCTCAGCAAGAAGCCTTCTCCTCCCCCACCCCCCATCTGTCTCTCTGCCTTCTTGTGATCTTTCTATCTCTTTCAAATAAATTTTTAAAAAATCTAATAAAAAAGAAGAAATCAAGTATTCAATAAGAACATTTTTATGGAGTCAAAAGAAAAATAAGTTGATGATTAGCAGATCCTAAACTGGGTTCTAAACCTACAGGGAAGCCATTTAGAATCAAGAAGATTTCTAAATGTTGCACTTGAAGCATCTTTTGTAGTCTTAATGTCTCTCTTAGAGTGCTTCTTATCTTAAAATCAAAAGCAAAACAAAACAAAACAAAACAAAAAACAAACAAAACAAACAAACAAAAAAACCACACACAAAAAATAAATTCACTTCATTCATCTAATCCTCGGAACCAAAATCCTGATGTCTAACTTCTCTCCTTTTTCTCCTACACAACAAACTACCCCCATCATCAATTTGTCACTAGATTATGTGACTAGGCTTCACTTTTAACATATACCCTAAATTCATCCTCTTTTTGCTTCCTCTATCACTGCATTACCATCTTAGATGCTGCTTCTGGATCTCTAGCAACTACTGCAATAATCTCATAACTAATCTCCTTACTTCCCCTTCCACCTTTCTAAGCCATCTTCTCCAAACACAGTGTTCAACTTCTAAATATAAATCTGATTGTATCAGTACCATACTCAGAATGCTCCAATGAGTTCCTGCCAAACTCAGAAAAGAAAAAAAAAAAAAAAACACTGTTTTTACTACAGCATACTAGATACATGTAATCTAGTCCCTAGCTAGTTCTCTCACCAATTTTCTTGTCACTTACTTCTTACTTGCTCTGCTCCAGTCATGGTGCCCACATACCTGGTTCATGCCCATTTGTAACAGTGTTTGCTGTTCCCTCTGTCTAGACTGTTCTTCTCCATCTATAATATACTTTTTACTTCAGTCAGTCTTAAATCAGGCCTTCCCTAACTATGCTATTTAATTGCAACCCCCTTACCCACAACCCTCCATCCCATTGACCTAAATAACTTACCTGAAGAGTATTTATCCTTACCTGATGATCATATAATTTCTTGTTTTCATTACTTTAGTGTTCTTTCTCCAACTTCCCTTCTCCCCAAAATACATGAACTCCATAAGTGAAAGGGCTTGTTTTACTTACTGTTTTATCCCTAACACCTAGAGCAGTACCAGAAGCATAACTGGGGCTCAATAAGTATTTGCTTAATGTTAACTGAATTAACATATTTGGAATTCAGATTAGCTACTGGCACATATTAAAAGTAGAATAAGGAAACGCTAGTTTTAAGTACATATATAGATGTGGCATTACCTAATTCCTTTACCTTAATTGGAGAGTAAAACATTTCTAGACACTTTTGGAATATTTAGAAGAAATAAAATATATGTTGAGTGATATAGGCAAGGTTACTGCCCTCATAGATGAAATTTGTGGTAAGTTCTATAGAGCAAATAAGCAAAATTAAATGTCAGAGAGTAGCTGGAGAAGAGGACTGTTTTAGATACAGCCATTAAGGAGGGACTTGAGTGAAACTGAGTAACTAGGAGGAGGAATCCACTCCACCAAAAGTTGGAAGAAAGACATCACAGTAGGAAGGATGAGAAAATACAAAGTCCCTCTTCCAAAAAAAAAAAAAAAAAAAAAATCAGTGTGTTGAAGGAACAGAAGGGAAGAGTGTGTGGCTGGCATGTGGACATAATGTGAATGTTGTAGGAGATGATGTCAAAGACTAAACCTCATGTGGGATGTTCTTCAGCCAAGGTAAGGAATTTGACTATTATTCTAAGTATACTAGGAAGCCACAGAGACACTTTAATTAGGAAAGGCCATGTCAGTTTGGCATGAAAACTACTGTTAGGAGTAAGTGCAGACTCTTATGGGAACTCCTTGAGAGGCATCCTAAAAAGTCCAATGGAAGAGAAAGCTTCCAAGGTATTAATCACGAGTTTAGAAGTCATTCAGAAAAGTGAGGCATAGGTTGTAAGGGAAGGAAGGAAGAGGCCGTAAAGATAACCAGGGACCAGATCATAAAGCCTCATTAGCTACAAACAAAAGCTATGGCTTTGTTTTCAGGAAAATGGAGTATTATTGAAAGAAAATCCAATTAGGAGGCTGCTGATGTCATTTAGTTAAGAATTAGTGAATTAATGAATTAAATTAATTAAATTAAATTAATTCATTAATTAAATGAAGTCATTTTTTTTAAAGTGTTAGTGGAAAAATGTGGATAAATTAGAAATATTAAGGAAGAAAAACTAGAACTCGGTGATAGCTTAGAAGTAGAGGATAGTGTAAAAAGAAAGGAACTAAAGATGAAACCTAGATTTTCTATTAAAGATGGTAAGGCAGACCCCATCTACTTACCTCTGCTTTTCTTTAGAATGTTACTAAAATAAATCTAAAGGAATTTTTTAGAAGAAAATCTAGGGGCGCCTGAGTGCCTCAGTAGTTTAAGCCTCTGCCTTCCGCTCAGGTCATGGTCTCAGGGTCCTGGGATTGAGCCCAGCGTTGGGCTCTCTGCTAGGCACGGAGCCTGCTTCCCCCTCTGCCTCTGCCTGCCTCTCTGCCTGTTTGTGATCTCTCTCTATCAAATAAATAAATAAAATATATATATACTTTTAAAATTAATTAATTTTTTTTATTTTCAGCATAACAGTATTCATTATTTTTGCTCCACACCCAGTGCTCCATGCAATCCGTGCCCTCTATAATACCCACCACCTGGTATCCCAACCTCCCACCCCCCGCCCCTTCAAAACCCTCAGATTGTTTTTCAGAGTCCATAGTCTCTCATGGATCACCTCCCCTTCCAATTTCTCCCAACTCCCTTCTCCTCTTTTTCTCCCCATGTCCTCCATGCTATTTGTTATGCTCCACAAATAAGTGAAACCATATGATAATTGACTCTCTCTGCTTGACTTATTTCACTCAGCATCATCTCTTCCAGTCCTGTCCATGTTGCTACAAAAGTTGAGTATTCATCCTTTCTGATGGAGGCATAATACTCCATAGTGTCTATGGACCACATCTTCCTTTTCCATTCATCTGTTGAAGGGAATCTTGGTTCTTTCCACAGTTTGGCGACCGTGGCCATTGCTGCTATAAACATTGGGGTACAGATGGCCCTTCCTTTCACTACATCTGTATCTTTGGTGTAAATACCCAGTAGTGCAATGGCAGGGTCATAGGGAAGTTCTAGTTTTAATTTCTTGAGGAATCTCAACACTATTCTCCAAAGAGGCTGCACCAACTTGCATTCTCACCAACAGTGTAAGAGGGTTCCCCTTTCTCCACATCCCCTCCAACACATGTTGTTTCCTGTCTTGCTAATTTTTGCCATTCTAACTGGTGTAAGGTGATATCTCAATGTAGTTTTAATTTGAATCTCCCTGAGGGCTAGTGATGATGAACATTTTTTCATGTGTCTGATAGCCATTTGTATGTCTTCATTGGAGAAGTGTCTGTCCATATCTTCTGCCAGAATACTCATTCTTCTCAAGTGTACATGGAACTTTCTCCAGAATAGACCACATACTGGGTCACAAATCAGGACTCAACTGATACCAAGACTGAGATTATTCCCTGCACATAATCAGATCACAGTGCTTTGAAACTGGAGCTCAATAACAAGGAAAAGTTCAGAAGGAACTCAAACACCTGGAAGCTAAAGACCACCTTGCTTAAGAATGCTTGGATCAACCAGGAGATCAAAGAAGAACTGAAACAATTCATGGAAACCAATGAGAATGAAGACACTGGATACAGCAAAGGTGGTCCTAAGGGGAAAATACATAGCTATCCAAGCCTCCCTCAAAAAAATTGAGAAATCCAGAACACAGCAGCAGTCTCTACACCTTAAAGAACTGGAGAATCAACAACAAATCAAACCAACTCCACACATAAGAAGGGAAATAATTAAGATTAGAGCTGAGATCAATAAGGTAGAAACCAGAGATACAGTAGAACGTATCAATGAAACTAGAAGCTGGTTTTTTGAAAGAATCAATAAGATCGATAAACCATTGGCCACACTAATCCAAAAGAAAAGAGAGAAAGCTCAAATACATAAAATTATGAATGAAAAGGGAGAGATCACAACGAACACCAAGGAAGTAGAAACAATCATCAGAAGTTATTATCAACAGTTATATGCCAATAAGCTAAGCAACCTAGATGAAATGGATGCATTCCTGGAAAACTATAAACTCCCAAAATTGAACCAGGAAGAAATTGACAACCTGAATAGACCAACATCTAGTAACGAGATTGAAGCGGTGATCAAAAACCTCCCAAATAAAATATTTTTAAAAAAGAATAAATCTATTAAAAATAGGAATAAATATTACATTTTTTAAAAACTTATAGTATTTGGAAAACTGATGGATCTGTAGGAACTGAAGAAGCAGAATCAAGAAAGCAAAGATCTAAGGTTGCAATAGGAAAAATGAAGAAAGCACTTAGGTCACAACAAGGAATTTGCAAAAGGTCAACTGATAACCTTTGGAGGTGAGGACAAAGGTGGAGGTGAAAGCACTAGTACTGTTTGAAAATCTGTTTTAGAAGCAATTAAACTTTCAGATTATATTGTATTTTAATGTACTGGGAGAAAATTCAACAAATATGGAAAATGTACCAAGAGGAGGTTTCTTTTTTTTTTTTTAAGATTTTATTTATTTATTGACAGAGAGAAATCACAAGTAGATGGAGAGGCAGGCAGAGAGAGAGAGAGTGAAGCAGGCTCCCTGCTGAGCAAAGAGCCCGATGCGGGACTCGATCCCAGGACCCCGAGATCATGACCTGAGCCGAAGGCAGCGGCTTAACCCACTGAGCCACCAAGAGGAAGTTTCTTAAACACACATCCTAGCAAACAAAAATCCAAAAACATAATATATATCAATTAACTACAAAATGCCACACCTGGCTGGTTCTAAGTGGCACCCAAAACAAACCATTTGTTCATTTATCCATTTATTCAAGAAATACATATTGAGGCAATATAACATGATTAGATCCTTCATTCTGGAACTAGACTTCTTGGATTCAAAGCCCACCTCTAACACTTGTTACCTATGTGACTTTAACTAGGATGTATCTCTTATCTTTGCTTCAGTTTCTCTTGTGTAAAACAGGGCCAAAGAAGTATCCATTTCATGTATTTGATATAAAGATCATTTTTTTTTAAATTCATGGCATATAAGTCTAATGTATTTGCTGCTTCTTCTGTTACTACATCATGTCCAAACTATTCCAGACTTTAGGATTAGAGTCAAGAAAAAGACAAAAGAAAGTCTCATGACATTCTAGGGTGAGACGTAAGCAGGTTACCTCAGAACCAATAAATGCACAAAGTGGTGAAGAAGATGGATTGTCCACAGCAGAATTATCTGTTTTCCAGATTAAATAAGTAAATAAGTAAATTAAAAGATTTTAATTGACACTGCATTGGAATTTAACTTCCATAACCTTCTTTAAGAAAGAAGGGAGCATGGGATGCCTGGGTGTCTCAGTCGGTTAAGCATCTGAATCTTGATTTAAGCTCAGATCATCATCTCGGGATTGGAGATGGAGCCCCACTTTTCCTCTGCTCCTCTCCCCTCCTGCTCGCACTCTCTCTCATACCCTCTTTATCTCCGAAAAGAGGAAGGAAGGAAGGAAGGAAGGAAGGAAGGAAGGAAGGAAGGAAGGAAGGAAGGAAGGAAATCCTTAAAAAAAAAAAAAAAAAGAAGATGGGACCAAACATAATGGGTGTACTAGACACTTTACACCTGATTTAATGTAAGCCTTATCACCACATACAATACAGGCAGTGTTATTATCCCCATTTTACAGACAAAGAAACTAAGACTTGGTGAAATTCACTAACTCTCAGGAGGCTCGGGGAGCCATAAAATTAGTGAGTGGTGGAGCTATGATTCAAATGCAAGTTTGTTTGACTTCAAAGCCCTGGCCACATAGACTCATATTTTCTGGATATTTTACTCTTTTCTGCTATATAAACATGTATTTTTCCAAACATGAAACTTAGAAAGTGGCTTTGTTTTCCCTTTTTTTATTTTTTATTAATTAACAGCTATTCTTAAAATATTTTGATGTTTGCTTATGTTTAGTTGTCAAGAGCTTTCAGCAGTTTTTTTTAATCTAACTTCATGCTTCTCAGTGACCTCAAAAAAATGATAACCAATATTTTTGTAAAAATCATACACCATGGCCTTTTATAATATCTCCTACGCTTACTCATTCTTTTTACTCTATGTGCTAACTTTAAGCTCTATCTGCCACTAATCAAACCTTCCACATAGAGATCTACCAAGAACTATTTATTTCTCTTCATTAAGAAAACCTCCTGGGTTGCTGAGTTCTTGTCCCAACCTTCTCATGCAGGTGAATAGGCATGCATCCTTTGTCTCTAATAATCAGCAAGAAGCTTGTACTTTTTCAGCTCTTCGTTTTGCCTTTACCTTCAGAGAGATATCCTCTCTTTGTTTTCTGGAGGTGGAAATGAGTATAGTCATGAAGCAGTTGTATCAAGGACACAATGACAGAACCGGGCATAAACAAGGAAGATTCCACAGTGTGTCATAGGAAGACTTTCAGTCACCCACGTTTGAGGGAAGATGCTGGGTTTTTTTTTGTTGTTGTTGTTGTTTTTCTGTTGTTTTATCATTACCCATTTTAACACTGACATCAGGTAAGAGGTGGTAAGTTACTTCTGAGGCTCTTCTGTGGATGAACTCTGCAGTCCAAGCTAGTGGGGACCAGCAAAGCTTAGCCCCGATGTACAGATGCTATTTATGTCCTAAAAAAATCTCTTTAAAATTTCAGCAGATCTTTCTCTCTGAAAGACTTGGAAACAAAAAACAAGGATTATCACCAATTATTTTCCCCAATGTCTTTTCTTTTGTGCAATATGTCTTGATTTATAACTCTCTGCCTATAAATTTCTTTTCCATTATAGAATTAGGTATCCCTGTGGGTTTAAAGGAAATTAAGCTTAGAGTAGTTAAATTCCAAAAATACTCCAAGAAAATGATCTTCTTGTATGATATAAGTCCATATGAGGGCTCTAGTAGCCCATTTCAGCGCAGAGAATCCATTTGTTTTAATGGAATATCCAATCTAATGGAGCATATTGTGCTCAAAGAAAAACTCATTCTCAGGAATGTGCTGAACCAGGTACATAATTTACCAGAATTGAAGTTAAGTTCAGCATATTCTAGAAAAATGAATCACATGAGGCTTGGATCTTGTGCTGTGCATTCAACTTAAATAGCACTGTTTGCCTTCTACAACCATGATGATTTGAGAGAAAGCGAAAATACAGTCACATTGGGAAAATAGGCTGCCACCAACTCCCTGTGATTTTTACATGTATTTTGCCCAAAGATGTTATCTGTAACGGTACTACAGAGCATAACAGGAAAGGACAGAGATAATTTTCTTAAGCTGTTGGAATTGTGTTTGCATGTTTATTTTGTCCAGTCACCTGAACCCCTTTATTTTTTTTCTTCTCACATGCATTCTTCTTTGAGTTGCTATTTAAAAACAGGGCTGCAGCTTTAATATACATTCATTTTACATGCCTCCTTCCTTTCTTCTCCATAACAATTTTCAGCTTTTATTATTTTCATTTTCCCTACAAGATTGCATATTTTCTTTTCTCTCCACTTTTTTTTTTTTTTTTAAGTAGCTGGTATTGAAGGTGGTCATCTGGGCTTTTCCCCATGAATTTTTACCTTTCCCATAGAATAAAGTTCAGGAAACTTTTTCTATAAAGGACTAAATAATGAGTATTTTCAACTTTGTGGGCCCCTTAATATATCACAAGTACTTAACTCTGCCATGTAATGTGGAAGCAGCTATAAACAATATGTATATGAATGAACATGGGCCTATTTTAATAAAATGTTATTCACAAAAACAGGCAACAGGATAGATTTACCTCATAGGCCATGATTTGATGACCCCTGAAATAGATGAAGGGCTACAAAATAAGTGAAATCTTCATAAATGACTAGAAAAGAGGCAAAAACCTGTCTAGTTTCATGCACCAAATGTTTGAACATAGAAGATATGCCTTAATGCTGCTGACTCACCAAAGTTCATAATATAAATAAGCTGAACACAGTACTCCCAATTCTGGGGCAGTATTCTGCACAGGAGTTAATACATTCAGTATCTGAAATGTGGTTCACTAATTGCCTAACAATCAAGCACCATATCTATAAACTAAGATTTATATCAAGGTAAATATTTACTTAGCCTCAATTTTCTGTGTTTTGACTCAGAAAAATAGTTTTTCTTCAAATACACTTTGGAAAAATTTTTATTCACCAAATGACCAAGGAAGGAAGGAGGGAAGGAGGGTAGGAAGGAAGGAAGAAAGGAAAAGGAAAAAAAAAAGAAAAAGGAAAAAAGAAAAGAAAAAAAGAAAATCCTATGTTTTAGTTTATGTTAATAGAAAAATTTTACTAGATAATATTCTTTCTTATAGATCAAAACTTATCAAACAAGCTTTGGAATGTGCTTCAGTTTTTGTGGAGAACCTAAATTTGAAGGATATTTCTAGAAAAAATATTTTACTTGAAATGTTTAAAACATGTTTTAAAAAACATGGTCTGCAAGAGCATATGGAAATACTGCCTTTACCTAAATGTTAGGGATTTGGTTATGAAAAACATTTTAAAGAAACATGGGTAGTGTCACATATGAAAGCACTATTAAATATATATTGTAAGAAAGACTTCTTTTAATTTTGAGATCACAGGAGGAACACTGTACAATAACATCGTCATTTTTACTCTTACATTCTTCTCTTCTTTAGTACCATCTCCATCCCATCCTTATTAAAAATATATATAATTTTCTTCCACATTATTTCCCTCTAGGCATTTTCTTCCATTATAACAAAACAGTAACAAAAACCAAAAGCTAATTAAAAAAAAAAATTTCTTACCCCTTCTAGCCCCCACCCCCAAGAAAAAGGAATGTCTAAAGAAATGTAAATCATTGAAATCATTGCAAATTATTCAGGACCAATCCTAGTATATTAATCTTGGTTCTCCCGAAAAACAGAACCAATAGAAAGAGATTTATATGAGAAATTGACTCATGAGATTAGAGAGGCTGAAAAGTCCAATCATCTGCCGTCTGCGAGCTAGAGATCCAGGAAAGCCAGTGATCTAATTCCAGTCCAGCTTTCTGAGAACCAGGCAAGATAATGGTAAAAAATCCAGTCCAAGCACAGGAAAAGAACAATGTCCCAAGTCCAGCAGGCAAGAAGAAAGCAAAATCAGGCGAATTTCTCCTTCCTCCACTTTTTTGTTCTATTCTGACCCTCAGCAGATTGGATGATGCCCATCTAAATTGAGGGAAACAATCTACTGTTTTAGATACTAATCTTGTCAAGAAAAAAATCTCACAAATACACCCAGAACTAATGTTCAATCTGGGCACCTCTTCACCCAATCAAGTTAACACATAAGATAACCTTCACACCTTGGGAATTAACAAGAAGACAAATGGTAGTACTCCTCCCCTTTAATTGACCATTTCAAAATCAACATTTGGAAATCCTTTATTTATATAAATGCAGTTTCTCTTCCTTACCTGTTAAACCCCTATTGTTAGCAGTAAACTGTATTTTTAAAAAAATACAAAAAACAAAATATAGAAATGTGGTATTTCAATTAGTGCTTAGCCTACATTGCAGGGATTTCTTTTTCTTATTCTTAATCTACAATCTTTCAGTTCATTGCTTAATAATATCAAATAATTCAATTCATTGTAGTCAAATAATACTTATTGTAGCTTTCTATAGATTGAGGTGTTTTTAGGAGGATAATTTTGACAGACCCACAGTACACAATACGCTAGCTCTCTAGAATAATATTTAGTAAATATGGAGTTCTGGAGGAGCAAACCAGAGAGATAAATAGTACATCCAGTAAGTTTCCATTAATTACCCCTATCCCTTTGTGTTAGAGCATATGAAAAAATTTTCTAGTAACACTAGCTATGGAAAGAACTCTACAAAGAGATCTAGCAAACTTGTCTCCTGAGCCAAAAGGTAAATACACAATGAAAGCAACAAAATGCAAGGAAACAAATTTATAAATCCAGTGAGAATAGTTCATCCAGAATTGAAGTGACATTTAAGGAAATGGAAACAACTGTACACTTCAGTGGGAAAATAAATCCAGGTAATCCAGTACAGTATAGGAAATTTCAACACCCTTTATTAAAAGGTGAGAGAGAATTCCTGCAATTAAATGTTAATTAAAAAGAACCAACTTTTTATTGTGTTTATTGTAAAAAAGGAACAATGAATCCATCTGTTCTTTTTCCCTAAAGCCCTAAAGCCCTTTTCCCTAAAGTTCTTCTTCCCTAAAGTCAACTCTCAAAACTACCATCCAGAGAAAAGCAAACATGAATGGAATCACTAGCACTGCCACATACTCAACTATGAGAATCTGTAAACCTAAGCTCAGTTGAATTTTTGAGTAATTGATCCAATATAAAGTCAAATTACTAAGTCTTCATGATGACCTAACAGGAATTTTACCTGGACAATATGAGCGGTGGAAAAAGAGGTCATGGTAGCATTGTGGGACAGGTGGTAGGAGACTTCCATAAGAAGAAAAACACACGTTGTATGCAACTAATGAATCACTAAATTCTACCTCTGAAACTAATATAAAAAAAATAATAAGAGGAACACAATGTCTCCATTGGTAGTTCCAAGATGTGTTTGATGTTGACTTTCAGTTCAGCAGCTTCTGAACAGTTGTACACAAGGACAATCAAGCTAAAGAAATTAGGAAAATTTGGATGATATTTAATTCCAACATAGACAAACCACTTGCACCAATCTGGACAGAAAGAACTAAAAAATAAGAAAAAAGAAGAAAATAAACAGAAACTAAGAGAGAAAGAATAGCCTGATGCAGGACTCAATTCCAGGACCCTGGGATCATGACCTCAGCCAAAAGCAGATGCTCAACTGACTGAGCCACTCAGGCATCCCAAGTTAGTTCTTGAATTTAGCCAGACAGCAAAGAGTATTTTAGGTCTCCTAATTTATGCTTCTGTGGGGTTGCTTTTCATTGACACAAACTACATAAATCCAGGCCTTCTTGCTCCCAATTTAAGTCCTTTGTCAACACAAAATGTTATTTAAAAAAATGATATCCTAATTCTGAAATCACTAGATTCTGAAATCTTTCATACAAGTTTTCTTGGAGTGGTCTATGGATTGGAGGTAGAAGTGGAGATGAATGTTGGAATCAGGGCAAAAAATCCACAGTAAGAACTCCCAAAGATCCTTTCCCTATCTCCATCCCCTAAGTGCTCATTCATTAAAACCCCCGTTCATCTTTGTCACATCCACAAAATTCTTAAAGTCTGCTCCTTATCAGTCTGCTTTTGCTCCATCTTCTTCATAGATCTTTTTAATTTCCTTTTTAAGACTTTAGAGAAATCTATCCCACCTCACTTTCTGCTTTAAGTATCACTGTTAATCCCAATGGCATGGTAAAGACATGGCAGACAAGCAGTGAAGATTTTAAAAGGGATTATATGTTTATAAAAAATAAAAAGTTAAAAGGGATGGGTAAAGGAAGGATCATAATGAACACAGCAACAAATTTCAAAGACATGTTCATTATTATTTTCTGATGGCATAATGTCAAAGTAAAAATTTTCCTGTCACACAGAATCATACGTTGACATTGTGCCATTGGAAATAATCATGGGCGTGTGTTTGACTCATGACTATATTCATTCTAAAAATTGTGTTGACCATAAATATTCAACACTATTTCCCTTAAATGATCATCCAGAGATGAAATTTCATTTTGATCTCAGCACCCGACATTGTGCTTATAATGATTCCGTTTGTTTCTATCTTACAAAGAGTAAAATCATAGGATTCTTCATATCAAGAACTAAACACTTTAGAACCACATTTGAGGGATTGCTCTAGCCAGTGTGTGGAAAGGTATGTATCTCATTTACTTGATCTCTTCTTTCTTATCCCATTGTCTTACATTTTTGAAATTTTCAAGTTGTAGTTAAAATACACATAACATAAAATGTGCTATCTTAACCAATTTTAAGTGTATAAGTTCAGTAGCATAAAGTATATTTTCATCATTCTACAGTCAACCTCCAGAACTCTTTTCATCTTGTAAAACTGAATCTCCATACCCATTAAACAACTCCCCATTACCCCTGCCCCACAGGCCCTGAAAATCACTTTTCTACTTTTTATCTGTATGAATTTGACTACTGAATGTATCTTACATAAATGGGATCATACAGTATTTGTCTTTTTGTGACTGGTTTATTTAACTAGAACCCAAAATGTCCTCTGGGTTCATTCATGTTGTAGAGTGTGTCAAAATTTCTTTCCTTTTTAAAGCTGAATAATTACTCATTGCCTATAAATACTGAATTTTGTTTATCTATTCATCCATCAATGGATACAGGTGTTGGTCCTACCTTTTGGCTATTGTGACAATGATGCTATGAACATAGGTCTCAAATATATAACTGATTTCAGTTATTTTGTGTATATACCTAGAAGTAAAATTGCTGGATAATATGATAATTCTATTTTTAACTTATTAAAGAACTGCCATACTATTTTCCATAATGACTATACTATTTTACATTCTCACCACCAACAGTGCCAAAGGTTCTGACTACTTCAATTCCTTGCTAATGCTTGTTATTTTCTGGGTTTTTTTATGGTAGTCAACCTAGTGGGTATGATTATCTCAATGTGATTTTGATTTACATTTAGCCAGTGATTGGCGTTCTTGAACTTGTGGGCTTATTAATCATTTTGTATCTTCTTTGGAGAAATGTCTACACAAGTTTTTTCCCATTTTTTAAATGGGTTGTTTGTTCTTTTGATGTTGTTAAGTTGCAGGAGTTCTTTATATATTCTAGATATTAATCTCTTAATGAAATATGGTTTGCAAATATTGTGTCCCATTCTGGAGTTGGCCTTTTCACCCTGTTGATTGTATGCTTGGATGCCCCAAAATTTTAAATTTTGATGTAGTCTGATATATCTGTTTATTTTTGTTTTTCTTTTCTGTATTTTTCATATCATATCCAAGAAGTCATTATCAAAACCAATGTCATGAACCTTTCCCTCTGCCTTTTTTTCTAAAAGTTTCTCACATTTACTTCAATCATATCCTGTACATATCCTGTACTGTGTATATCTGCATACTGTTAGTATTTATATGTATTGTATAAGTTACCTTAAATTCATTCTAAAGCAAGATCAGGAGATATATAGACAGGTTTGTTTGTTGGTTTGTTCGTTTGTTGGTTTGTTTTCATTAACCAACACTTTTTTGTCACAGTTCCTTAAACCCTCTCCAAACCAATAATCAGCCTTGTTGCATATTTAAGTCCTGCAACTGATTTCACATAATGTACTTGAATCTTGAAGTGTATCTATTTATTCTATTTACCATATGCCTAAACTGCTTCATATTTCAAAGATTTTATTTACTTATTTGACAGACAGAGATCACAAGTAGGCAGAGAGGCAGGCTGAGAGAGAGAGGAAGGGAAGCAGGCTCCCTGCTGAGCAGAGAGCTTGAAGCGGGGCTCCATCCCAGGACCCTGGGATCATGACCTGAGCCGAAGGCAGAGGCTTTAACCCACTGAGCCACCCAGGCGTCCCTAAACTGCTTCATATTTTAGAAGTTCCAGATTAGGACAGTAACTAAACAAAGTAGCTAAGTTAACAAATTTGATTTTCTAAAAAAAAATGGAAAATCATAGCTAGAGGTCATAAAGTTTTAGACACTAAAGACACCCAGACATCTCTCCACAACATACGGAATATATGAATATAAATATCTCTTTGCTTTTATTTCTTCCTTCTCTCTTTTCTACTATTTTATTTCTTTTTTTTTTCCTTTTTCTTAGCTCCTTTTCTGACCTTCTCTTGGCTTTTTTCTTTCCAGTTATTTCTCCATTCCCAACTTTGTACTCCTTCTTTATCTTTAATTTTCTTTCCATTCCTTTTTTCTTTCCCTCTATTGGCCTTCCCTGCCTTTAACTGCATTCCCTTTTTTCATATTTTATAAAAGGTATTAATAACCCCATACCTTGAACATAGAAATACTCTTTGTTTCTGTGGTTTCCAGTCTGTAATTTTTTTTCCCACCACAATTTTTTTTGAACAATATTGTCAAATTAAACCAAATTTAGATTATTTTAACTCAAACATGTAGAACAATAGACTATATCCCCCTTAAATCATTCAGTTCACTGAGTTTTGACATAAAACTCTGCCAAAATACAGAATAGTGCTACCAGTCCCCCAAAGATTCTTTAGGTTTCTTCCTATGTAATTCTTCCATCAATACCCTCAGCAGGGGCTAATCTGCTTTATGTCCCTATAGATCAGTCTGCATTTTATAAGTGACATTGCACTATATAATGTACCTGGATTGTTTCACTTATCCTAATTATTTTGAGATTCACTGATGTTGCAAATATTAGTAGTTTGTTCCTTTTTAAAGCTAAGTAGTATCCTAAGGTATATACCACATTTTGTTTATCCATTCCCCTGTTGATGAAAATTTGGACTGTTTACAGTCTAGGCCTATTGTTGATAAAGCTGTGATAAACATTTGTATGCAAGTGTTGGTGTGGTGGAACATATGATTTCATTTCTCTTGAGTAAATACATAAAATGGCTAGGTCATATGGTAGGTGTATTTAGCTTTATGTGAAATTGCTGAGTGATTTTCCTTTTTACATTTCCTCCAGAAATGTACAAAACTTCCAGTTGTTTTGCAATCTTTGCCAGTTCTTAGGATTGTCAGTATTTTTAATTGTAACCATTCCAATGGGTATGTGGTGATATGACTTAATTTTGCATTTCATGGATGGTTAATGATTTGGAATATCTTTTCAAAAATATGTTTGAAGTTAATATCCTTTTTAAAGTGGCTGCTCGATTCATTAGCTTATTTTTGTTGGGTGATTATTATTACAAAAGTTTAAGAATTCTTTATATGTACAACTATTTTACCCAATATGTACCTTCCATTTTCTCTTCCTTTCTAAAAACAAAGTTTTGAATTTATATCAAGTATAGAGGCGCTTGGGTGTCTTACTCACTAAGTGTCTGCCTTTGGCCGAGGTCATGATCCCAGGGTCTTGAGACTGAGCCCGGCATCAGGCTCCCTGCTCAGTGGGAAGCCTGCTTCTCCCTCTCCCACTCCCCCTGCTTGTATGCCCTCTCTTGCTGTCTCTCTCTCTCTGTGTCAAATGAATGAATAAAAATATTTTTAAAAACTTTATATCAAGTCTAATTACCAAAAACTTATTTTATGATCTGTGCCTTTTGTGTCTCGTGTAGAAAATCTTGTCTTAGTTTGAGGTCACAAAGTATTTCTCCTGTATTCTATTCTTGTGGCTATACAGTTTTAGCTTTTTGTTTTGAATGAATCATTTTAAGTGATTTTTATTATCTTGTAGAGCAAGGATTGAGATTAACCTTTTTCCTGCAGATATTCATTTGTTCCAGCACCATTTCTTTGAAAGGTGCTCCTTTCCTCATTGAATTACCTTGGCACCACTGTCATAAATCAATTTATTATATTTATGAGTCTATTTCTAGACTCTCTATTCTGTCCCATTGATGAATTTGAATGTATTTTATAGTTTGGGTGCTATTATAAATGGATTTTTTTATTTTAATTTAAAATGGACTAATCTTTTTTAAGGACCCTTGTCCCCATCCTAATCAGAACCTTCACTGATTACATATCAAATAATGTAGAACACTAGTCAACCTAACACTGAAGTCCCATCCATGTCTAAAATTGTCCTTTACAGATTTATCATTGGCATCCTGGGTTTCAAATAAAATTAATAACTCACTGCTCCAAAAGTACGCTTGCAGAAAAAGATCAAGGATAATGTGCAAGCATGCAGTCTATCTGTGGATTGGTAAGTGGCAAGGGAACCTGATGTAGAAGAAAGACTCAGAGATTAAGCAAATTCTGTGTGGGTTTGAAGTGTAAAACTAGAATTTGTGCTGGAAGCTGCAGAGAAAGTTACTTCAGTGTGATACTATGATGACACAATTAGATGATATGGTTAGAGAAACGCAAGGGATGTTCTCAGGAGATGGGGAATTCTGTTACTGGCCAAACACAGGCTAGATGATCACCCACTGAGAAAGTTATAAATGGAAAAAGTGGTGTCAGATGGGGGTTAGACCAGGTTTCCTTCATAAATCTCCCCCACCCTTGTGATGACATAAATACATTCTCTACATTTATTATGTTTTTTAGTCATTAACTATTATTTTCACAATCTAGATGCATCTTTGAGCTTTTGGCCCCTTTATGTTCCCTGGGTCCAGTTTAAAATTTCGTTTTATTCTTAATTCTTTACTGTGTTACTCACCAACTACTGCTGAAATGAGTGAGGCTTTTTTTTTTTTTTTAAGAAAAGAAGCTTCTGCAGTAGCATTTCTGAAGTTCTAGAATCATTCCTCATAAGGTATTATTAATGTATTACTAAATAAGAGAAGTTATTTGTAAATGATTATTCTTGATTATTCTTTGTCACTTCCACAAACTATATACTGGGATCTCCTAGTGGAGTGGATCTATACTGGGCAGAGCAGCAGGAGGCAACAGCTTTGGCATCTTTCAAAACAATAATTAATTTTTGAAATGCCAAGGCCAATTGGCAGTAGTTAACATTGCCCCCAGAGCATAATCGTGGCCTGGATGCCACAGAGGCAAGTTGTCTTATGTTGCCTATGAATGGATTCTCAGAAAACCTAATTTGAAATTACTGCCTTTAATTATACTGCTGATATAAATAACTTTGATAAAATTAGTGCAGCTGGCCTCTTGTTTGTTTTTCCCACTTAAATGCGCTGTACAATGTAATCATCTGAAATAAACATCCATTACAAAGAATGCTTCATTTCAAAGAACATATTATTCTGCTCATCCCGCCAATTGTTATTTTTTCCTCCCCAGCCACATTTCAATCTTGCACCTATTAAAGGGATGAACAAATTACCAAGCTCTCATAATGTACCAACTACTGAATTAAAACAATTCATTGCTGCTGAATAGGACCATGCATTTAAAAGATTTTAATTCATATGTATCCTCAATTACCAAACACTTTTTGAGCAGACCCTGCCAGCTTAAAAATTGTTGAAAGCCATGCTCTTCTCTGAGCAATATAGTTATGTCACTTCCTAAATAGAAATCCCTATCTTTGAAAGAAAACAGAAGACACATCTTCTATTTGATAATGCTTTTTAATTCCAAATTCCAAGGAAAGGGCCTCAAAAATTATATCAAACATTAGCCTCAGTTCATTTATTTTGTAGGAGAGCAGAATTGCCTCTTTTACAGAGGAGAATGGAGTCCTTTCTTCCTGGTTGACCGTGATAGGATTGTCATCTCTATCTCTACTGCAATCAGGACAGGATTTACCAAGGTCAATTCAACTTGGTCCAACTATTACCAAGCTCAGTTCAGCTCAATTCAATTGTTGCCAAGCTCAATTCAACCCCACAACTCTTTATTAGCTACCTGCTATGTACAAGGCACTATGAAGATTTCCAAAATGAGTAAGACGTGTCCTCTTTTCTCAATCTGGAAAAGAAGCAAAAAAGATTACCTGTAGAACACTGTGGCAGTTTGGAAATGGTTAGATGGGAACACAGATGATAAATACTTAGAGCATGGATGAAACCATAAGAGAAGTTAAAAGGGCTCTTGGAGTTCAAAGGAGAGTGGCTATTCATAAAGCTGAGAAA
Source organism: Mustela nivalis (assembly GCF_964662115.1). NCBI lineage: Eukaryota > Metazoa > Chordata > Mammalia > Carnivora > Mustelidae > Mustela > Mustela nivalis. Next base: position 131,639,902 of record NC_139023.1, on the reverse strand, counting down.
ATGAGGTAGTCCTAGCAGGAAACTCCATGACTTTGCTTTTGCTATTTTCTCTATAGAGAATGGCATAGAAATAAAAATAGAGGACTAAAAATAGAGGACTAAGGATATACTGTCAGGACCGTAACTAATGATATACTGTATGATGGCTAACTTAACCTTAAAAAAAAAAGTAGGGGACAGGGACCCTGAGTGGCTCAGTTAGTTAAGCATCTGCCTTCAGCTCAGGTCATGATCCCAGGGTCCTGGGACCGAATGAGTCCTGCATCAGGCTCCCTGCTGCACAGAGCCTGTCTGCTGCTCCCCCTTCTTGTGCTCTCTCTTGCAAAGTATGGGACATACTTGGTAATATGATAAATATGGATATGATAATGTTGAAAAACACATAAGCAAGGTTTGGTGGAATCCAAGAATTACGAGGAGTTAAGCCTAAGGTAAATACCAGAAAAGTAAATGGGAGTCAAAACACAAAGGCTCCCAAATCACAAACTGGCCTCTCTGTATTTAGGTAGTCAGGAACCGTTGAAGCCTTGCCTGGAATTACACCGCAGGAAGCCCTGTAGATATACAGATAAAAACATAGAAAAATGAGAGGCAGCAAAAGCTGTGAGAATCTCTTCCTCTATCTAGACAATTAACTACAACAGGGTGAGGGAAGGGCCAGCACTTAAACTTGATCTTCCTGCAGATTGAGCATGAGACAGCTCAGGAGCATAGGAGACAGTCTAGCCCAGCACATGCAGGGACAGCTGTCAACCAGTTTTTTGCTGTTAGAGCCAACCCTAAACCTCCAATGTCTGAGTTTAAGTTCCCATGGGTGCAGGGCCTTGCACAAAGACTTGTACCAGTAGCTTGTTTGGGAAGTGTCCACTAGGAAACAGGAGTGAGGCAGAAGGAAAGTGACAGGGAAAAAAGGGAAAGCCGATTGAAGGGTATAGTAAAGAGGTCACTGAAGTGGCAACAGGACTTTATTCCATCAGGACCTCCTTGAGAAATGTAAAGAATGTGTCCAAGGATGAACACCAGTCAGTATGGTGTTCTATCCAGCTTCTGCTACCTTTTGGCAGAGAGCTACCTAGGGGTAACAACTCTATCCTTTGGGCTGTCCCTGGACACATGCCTTCACAAAGTACGGTCATTGGTACTTGGCCAAACTGAACCTGCCTTTCTCTTTCCTGGAAGTTTCCAGAAGTTAACAAAGCTAGGTAACTGCATAGCCTCATAATTACCAGTGGCCCTTACTATCCAAATTCCAGAGCTCCTGCTTGCTTCCCTGTCACCTGTACCTCAGCCAACCCACTAACTGTGATGCTACAGCTCACTAGGCATTGTCACTACCCACTTAGTACCCCTATGATGTTTGACCATGAGTGACCCAGCTCCTAACTTCTATCTTCTGTATCTGCATTATGGTACTATTTCTGCAACCTGCTGTATCTCAGTCTGGGTTCCCCTCCAAGCAGTACTGCTGACAAGACTTATAGTGCAGGTGGTGTATTTCAGAACTCATCCCAGGAATCATAAATGAGGAATGAGGAAACAAGAGACAAGAGTGAGTAAAAAGTCAATTTAAGGGTGCATTTTGAAGTCAGTTCTGATTCTAATGGGGTTCCTGAGAGATATCCGAAGTGTCTTTCAGAATTTTGTATCTGACAGAGAGTATGAATCATTTTTCCAGAAACTTCTGACCCCATTTTTTTTTTAAGTTTGTCTCTAGAGGTATTATTTCCCTTGCATTCTGATTTATGCAGAGCCAAGTTGGCTTCCATGGTTTTAGGAGTTGATGGTAGAAACAAGGTTGCATTCAATTGAGAAGGGACATTCTCACCAGGAGGTCAGTTGGCACTCACAAAGGAATTGTTCACTAGGGCTGCAGTTTTCAGAAGTGGACTGAGATGTGACATGGGGTACCAAAGGCAACTGCCTGAATCTGCTTCTCTATCCATCTCCCAGGATATATACCTTTTATGATATAGAGTGAGTACCATGATGAGTTCTCAAGTCCTTCATAGAATAGTGTCTGTTTAGTCCCCCAAGAGATGTTCCTTCTTCTCAGAATCAACCTTATTGTCTCCTGCTCCCAGTGGTTCAGTCCTGAATGCTGCCAAGCTTATCTTGGAGCTGATCTATAGCAATAGGAATGGATGGTTTTTAAAAAGGAGGAAGTGACTTGAGCTGATAGTTCAGAACAAATCCCCTCCTATGCCCTCTTTGCTGACAATCAGTGTTCCATCTCTGTTTTTATCTGTCTATTCCAACAGGACATGTAGGCTTGCAAAGCTTGGCCTCTGAAGAGGCCATAGCTTGGGCTCTACTTGCTGGCCTAATAGGGCCTTTCAGGCAAGCTAGATTCTGCACCATTAGCTTCTCCTTTAGACCTCTCTAGCTCTATCTCCATCTTGCCTTTCCCGAAGCCTCATCCCGAACAGTGTGAATTGCCAAAGGTAGACTTGACTCTCCTCTTTTGAAAAGATTTTCAGTTTCTCCCAAAATCTGGTGTACCAAAAGGAGCTTTAAGACAACTTGTCATGACACTTTTCTTTTTGTCTGGCCTGCATCTTTCTTAGTGCACCATTTCTAATCCACAAGATTATAGATTCAACCTCAAGATTGCTTTCTTCTCCATCTAGATTTTATAATCAGCCAATGCTACAGATATTTGCTACACAGTTTCTTAGGGATCCCACATGGCCCCCAGGATGAAGTGTGGTAAATTTTGCACAATAAAGGGGAAAAACATACAACTTTCTAAAAGTAATCTCATTCCCTGTATCTTCCTCTTGAGTTATCTTAATGGCCGATATGGAAAATGTTTGATTTTTTTTCCAAAAAGATCTGTTTCTCCTGGTTAAAACTGCATCACATCCAATCTTTCATAGTTTCTTACCATTATTCCTTTCCTTGTACACCTTCATAGAATGGTCTTCAACATGTCATTAACTAGCCTTAGATAGCCATTATGATGCTCAACGTATTTTGGTTCACTTTTATATCATCAGTGATCTGAGGTCACTTTTGGGCTTCACTACTTTTTTTTTTTTCCTAAAGAGAACGTGTAGTAAATTTCACTTTATTCAGCGACTGCTGCGTGCAGAACTCACTACTAACATCAATGGTTGTGTGTGGGATAAGTGGTGTGCAATCTAATAAAACTTACTGTTTACTGCATAGAGTACATAAATGCTTGTTTTTTACAAAAATTCACTATATACCTGTTCAGTGGATGCAGAAATGAAGTTAATCTGGATTTAAAAAATTGAAAAAATGAGTTTTGATAGAAATATTGAAGGATATAATCAAACATGGACTGGTGTTCAAAGATGACATACAAATATTAAAAATGCAGTCTTCATGGATTGATAGGGAAGCCTCTGAAAATTAGAAGTCAGAAATGTGCAGATGTAAATCAATCTGTGGGAAAACGCTGAGAACACCATACTACCCCCTTGGCCCCCGTGTCCTATGCCTAGAATATTTTTTAATCCTGCTATAATAACTCCTAGTTGCCTTTTAGATTGGCTCAAGTCTCATCTCCTATAAGAGTTTCCTACGACTCTTGACAAATTGCCACAAACTTGTTGAATTAAAACAGCACTTTATCATCTTATGGCTTTGGAGGTCAAAGTCAAACATGGGTCTCACTGAACCAAAATCGAGGTGTCAGCCAGGCTGCGTTCCTTCTGAAGGGTCTAGAGGGGATCCCATTTTCTAGCCTTTTCCATCTTCTAGAAGCCTTGGTCCTTGGTGAGGGACCACCTTAGTTTCCTCCTGTGTAAAGCAGAAGTATATTCCCAGGTGGGTAAGAGAACAAATGAAAGGACGAGATTCCTCATCCCATACCTCTGTTCCAGCACCTACTCATGAGAAGCAGCACTGACTTCTCAGCTTCCTTATCGCTGACCTGGAAATAATCACAGCAATCAACACACTCGCTTCTCATGTGTATTAATGAATGGACAAATGAAAATTTACCGACAGTGATTGGCACATCCTATTCATTCAAAACTGTTAGTTGTTACAGTTTCCCCCTGGTGAGATTATTGTAAGGATTTAGGAGATAGTTGACAAAGCCACAGCAAGATGCCTGGCAAGTAGCCAATTCTCCGCACATTCTAGCCTTTGATTTATCAGCATCATCTGTATTAAATATAACAGGTTAAAGAAGTCAAATGCAGTGAAGAAGATGCATTTCAAAGGCAGGAGTTTGGTGAAATGTGCTCAGCTTTGTGCTAACAATCTGAATTATTTCAAGCTCTGTTTTTCTCAGCCTCCATACAGTCACAGAGTTAAAAGATATGATAGGTCAATAATGTTGTGATGGATGGATTTTATTTGTTTCTGTGATGAAATAATAATAGTAATAACTATAGGCTTCTAAATATTACAAAATGTGGGGGGCCTGGGTGGCTCAGTGGGTTAAAGCCTCTGCCTTTAGCTCGGGTCATGATCCCAGGGTTCTGGGATCAAGCCCTACCTACATCGGGCTCTTTGCTCAGTAGGGAGCCTGCTTCCCCCCACCCCCGCCTGCCTCTCTGCTTACTTGTGATCTCTGTCTGTCAAATAAATAAAATCTTTAAAATATATATATATAATATATATATTTATATTACAAAATTTTTTCACATGTATTATCTCATAGGTCCTTGATGTGACTTCACTTTATTCCCAGGCAGTATCTAGCAATCTAATGGCTATTTGATTATTTAGACTTCCCAGATTTTTATCATCCTTATCCCATAATAGCCTTTATGTTCTTTTTATTATAGAATATTCAGATGTTACCCCCTGTTTCCAAGGCAAATGGAAGCATTCCACTCAAATGTTTATAGTAAATAGAACAGAAACTTGTGGAATCATCTTCCTCTCTCATAAATGAAGCAACAGCAAAGTGGCAGAGCATCTCAGCTGTTCCAAGTTCCTCAAATAAGTTTTACTTTTGCAAAACGAACCCTCTGACTTCCTATACGTTGTGAGCTGCGTTATGAGCAACATGACCGGCAGCCACGTTTGTTGTAATTTTTTAAATATGTGGAAAAAAAGCAAGATCTCGACCATGTATTACCTTAACCAAGATGCCAAATTATCTAACTTGTTTCTCCAGGCAAGCAGCCCAACAACAGGGACAGCTCCCAGGAGCCAGTCAAGATTGTCTGTCTGTCCATCCACTCAGGACATCTGCAGGTAAGTGCTCAGCAAATGATCCTATTTAATCTCGTTTAAACCAATGTTCTGTAGTCTTCTTTTATGTTCCAAAACTGTGTGGCTCTTGCTTCTGCCTTACATTGTCCATGGACAATTTATACAGGCTTAATTTTTCCCCTTTAGTACCTTTTCTTCATTTGATCTTTATTTACCAACGTCTGGTCATGCTGTCATTTTCATCATTCTCTCTCTCTGTTTTCCTGTGGCTCTCCTCTCCATTCCCATCTCCCATCCTTTGCCTGCTGCTTTGTCTAGATCTGCCATCTTGCATGACATGTCAGAAGATGCGTTTGAGCAATGCACCCCTGTCGTGGTGCTGAGCCCTGCTAGGAAGGAGTCTGGTAAGAAATCAGTAAAACAGAGGCCTAGGAGGAGGAGGAGGGCCTCTGAGAGATACGAGGCTGCAGAAGAACAAACAAAAGGGAGAAGAAATGATTTTCCCCTCCAAATCACAAGTGCCAGATGGAGCGAGCTTTACGCTACTTCTTCAGATTCATCTTCCACGGATGAGACTCACTGGATTCAGGCGAAAAGAAGAGCCCAAGTTAAATTCCGACTCTCACGGAGAAGAAGGAGAAATGGCAATAAGCCATGTGGAAATGCAGCTGGGCCTTCTGCTCCTCATGGAATGAATCTGGTAGATGTGGAAACCACAGGTAAAAGGCAAAAAGAGCTGAATGACTGTGAGGGTTGCTCTTTAAATCTCTGCAGAGGAAAAGGCACAAGGTACCAAGAATGCAGTCTTTCTCACCCACGGGGATCCTTTGAGATTAAGAGGTCCTCAAGAGAGCACAAGGAGAGCAAAGGAAGATACCACCACAGGGATCTGTGGCTCTTGCCCCGTCTTGGGCAACATGAAACAATCCAGAAAAGATCTTCAGAAGCAGATTCCAGCACTGATATATTGGCAGTAGCAGAAGACGGCAAGTATGTGGACACTGCTGGATTCCTGGTGAATAACTCTAAGCAGAAGCCTTCTGCCACCTACCATGACCAGTCTGATAATTTAAAAATATGCAGGTCAGTCACTATAGAAAAAGACGTGATGCCTTCCACATGCATTTCTTCCCGCTGTGAGTTAGGGGTGTGTTTGACCTCGCCCCTCACAACCTAACATGTATTCATGCTGTTATTTGTCTGGTTGGATCTAAGGTGATAAAACAAGAAGAGGCGGGTGTGGGAATAAGAAGAAATAATAGGGAAGCATCCATGGGTTTGGAAGCTGTTCCAGAATAGAATTAGATTTCCCCTTTACCCTTCCCCTAATAGGACAGTGATTTATCTTGGTAAATGGACTGACAAACCAGTTGGATCTGGTACCCATTCTAGTTAAGGTAAGACCAGTGGGGGGCGCCTGGGTGGCTCAGTGGGTTAAGCTGCTGCCTTCTGCTCTGGTCTTGATCTCAGGGTCTTGGGATAGAGCCCCGCACTGGGCTCTTTGCTCGGCGGGGAGCCTGCTTTTCTCTCTCTCTCTCTCTCTGCCTGCCTCTCTGCCTACTTGTGATCTCTCTCTGTCGAAAAAATAAATAAATAAAATCTTAAAAAAAAAGATAAGACCAGTGGAAGAAATATGAGTGAGAGTGTATGAAACCTTAGATCCTTTAATGCAAATTCAGTGAACTGTTAGCATCCTGACAGAAAGATATTTAACGGTTGGGTTTTTTAAGGTCAGATTTTTTTTAATCAGAAAAATCTCTACAGTTGGTGCTAATTTGTTCTCCAATTGTCTGACTCAGCGGGGTAATTCAAGACTGAAAGGCCACAGAAACAGGTCATGGACGTATCAGTGGGGTGTCCAGAGCCTTCAGGGAAGGAGAACACATTAACTTTAGTGATAATCATGTACTAAAATGTTTCAACATGTAGATATTTCATAGCTCTGAGACTCCTTTCTTGCTCTTTTAACCATATACATATTCAAAATAACTTAAAGTGAATAAGAACTATAGGAATACCCATGCTAGTGTGCATAAGTCAGATGGTTTTAAACAAAACAGCTAGTTTTACACATTCATGTTATCCCCTAGTCATTTAAGTTGGTTAAGTAAAGTTTTGTTACATCATGCTTGGTTGTTTGGGCTTGTTTTATGACAGTTAAAGTTACTTTATAACACATGTATGAGTGTCGCTTGCCAATAACGTGACCCCAAGAATGCTGCCCATGTCTATTTAAGACTGGACAAGGAAATTTGAGGTCTGGATGTAAATAATAATAGTTTGTTTCTCAGAAAGTTTTATAAGATTTTCTTAAAATGCTCATTGATTTGTTCATTCAAGCACCTGTCATGCATCAATTCTTGGCATTGGAAATATTATAGTGCCTGAGATTAGAGTTTATAGTCTAAGGGGGAACAGAGAAACAAAAGAAACTATTTCACAGTTGATACATAATTAAGGTCGTGATGAGGAATATGAAAGCACATAAAAAGGAAGCCTCACCTAATCTGAGAGATCAGTGAACTCTCTTAAAGAGGTGACAAGCTGACTGAGGCTCAAAGAATGACAAGAATTGATCAAGGAAAGAAACGGGAGAACCATTGAGGCAGAAGGGGCTACTACACCAAACCAGGAGGAGGGAAGGAGTTTAGCAATCCAGGGAACTGAAAGTGAGCCACTGTGGCCTGGGTGTGATGGTTGCGGGGAGTGGGTGGTGGTTTGAGAGGGGCGAAGAGAAGAGAGCCATGTCCAACATGCTCAGACATCACAAAGAAGTGACACCATTTGATTTATATATTAATGTAAGTTTCTTGTAATCTTTGGAATATGATTTAAGTATGACTTGTCTAAAATATTGGGGTATGGGATAAAACAGTATTTCCAGTCTAAACCAAGAACTCCCCACATACAGCCATCTGTTGTCATTCCCCGAATCTATTTCCAGCATAATTTAATGAAAGAAGCTAGTTGTGGGCTTAATGGTAATTGGAGAAAAAAGTAATGCTTGCAATTAAAGTCATAGTGGCTGATCCTCCTAACTTAAAAGCACTGCTCTGGAGGAACATTTTCAAAGACAGGATATTTAACTTAGACTTCTATTAATGGAAGTGTGATCGATGGGCCCATACTTATTATTTCTTGCTGCAGGTTATCATCAAAATATACCCACTAAGTAAATACAGAGACTGTGTATTATACTGGACGCTGAGAGCAAAAAGCAACAAAAGAGGTGATTATTCCCTTAAGTGGCCTGTTATCTAGTGGGAGAAATTGAACACACACCTGAAAAGATACAAATTCAAGATAGTACAGAGTGAATTTAAAAAAAAAAAAGGAATACTGCAGAAATTTGAAGACAGAAAAACTTCTGAGAGCTGGAACAATCTGGAAACCCTGTTAAGAGGTGGGATTGAGACAAAGAAGATTAGAATTAGATTGGCAGAGCTGCACGCCGGACATTGCAGGCACCCAGAGCAGGGCAAACACCATGAGCCCAGACAGAGATGAGGGAGTGACACTCTGCACTGAAGAATTCTGTGTGACCTTATATGACTAGGTTAGAGAGTTTACATAGATATCAACTAAAAAAAAAAAAAATTAAAGACCTTGTAAAGAAAACATGCATATCTTTCCAAAGAGTTTGACTGTGTTCTTCACATGTTTGTTTTCCTGCTGCCTCAGTGGGCCTTTGGGTACCAAAGAGGCCACCTCAGAAACTGAGAACAGATCAAAGGGATTGTGTTCTTCTTCGCCCACCTTCAGCCAGAAAAGTTGCATGATTATCTCTGTATATAATGAGGTTCTACATAATATTCCTTTAAAAAAATTATTCCACTGCAAAATATAATACAGACCAGCCTTTGTGCAATAAAACAGGCCTAATGAAGAATAACATATACAGTCACAGTCACAGTGTCTCTGGGGGTGTATTGAGAAAGAGATCTAGATTTAGGAGAAAAAGTTGCAACAAGGGAGAATGTATCCTGCTTTGTGGTAAATAGGATTAGGATGATAAAGGGGAATGAAAGGGAGGAACACATGGCATGCTGTCATTCCACCCAGGGATTGGAAACAATCCTGGTGCTTGGAATTGGTGAGAGCATCAGACAAAGGAGTCAGGGTGACTCCAAACCTTGAAACTTGGGAGACAGGAAATGCTGCTGCTACTGACAGAGGCAGAAGAGGCCAGAGGGAGATGGTTTGGGAAAGACATGATGAGTTCCATTATAGGCAGACTGTTTGTGGTTGCAGTGACATTGCGGGGTCAGCTGTCCAGCACACTGAGACATGTCCCTGAGAGGTAGGAGAGCAGTCACAGTCACAATTCCATAGAATTGTTCAAGCATTCCTGAACTATACACAGTTTGCCACGAAACAACTGCATATTTGCAGTTGTTATTAACATGACATATTAGCACAGGGCAATAGCATGAAGATGCTAATAACAAAAATCTCCTGAAGGCCGGGGAGCACATATAAACGGGGAATCATTCTCAGTCAGGTGATTGTGATGCCTGGGAAGTGAGTGAAATTTCTGAATGAAATCATTTATAGGAAAAAGGCCTCCAGATGGACACAGTCTGAGCACCAGTGTCTCCTGTGCAAGGGAGAGAGGCGGCAATTGCCTAAGAACTTGCACTCCGGCTGCTTCAGACATGCACGGGCAGAACCAGCCTCGGCCAGAACCACAAAGCAGAAGAAGCTCCCAGACCCTTCCTCCTTTTCTGTTCCCGGCATTCGGTCCCTGCAAGGGCACGCTATGCTCTTTCCCACCCTCATCAAAGCCTTATTCAGAGAAAGTTTCTCTATTAGCCAATTAGAGCTTACAGGGAATTTAAGTCGTGCTGTTAACACCTATAGCGTGTGGTGGGAAAGGCTTTGCCTTTTTCATTTGAAAAAAAAAGGGGGTTTAAAATATGGATTAGATCATGTTAGCCCACGTTTGAGGCTTTTCAGTGGCTTCTTAATAGCCCTCAGTGGTAACTTCAGAATCTTTAATATGATTTACAAATCCATGCATGATCCGTCTATCAGATCCACCTCTCCAGCTTCAACACCCATCATTAATGAAGACCTGTTCATACTGGTCTGTCTTCAGTTCCCTGAAAGTGCCTAGGCCTATCCCTTTCAGGGCCTAGAAGGCCTTCACATTACTCTCTCTGCCCTTCACCAGAATAACTCCTAGTCATGCTTTTTTGCTTGAAATGTAATTTCTTTAGGGATACCTTCATGACGCTCAACACTCAAGTCTCCTGGGAATCACTTCCATAGCATAATTTTAATTAATTAATTTTAAGCTAATATGTGGGTATTTTTGTGATGAACTGTTTCAGATTTATTCCAGTTTCCACAGTGCCTGGACCAGTGCCTGACAGTTAGAATATATTCAACATACACTTTTTGAATGAGTAGATTAGGGAAAATGAGTTTTTCCAAGGGAATTATTCTTACAATGTAAAATGATAGCACTAGGAAGTAGATTACTTCATCTGGTATGGAACCAGCATACAAAGCACACTGTACACCAGCCATGCTCAGACTTTAGTGGACATTAGCAGAGACCACAAGACTTGTTAAAATGTAGATTGTTGGCGGAGCCTGGGTGGCTCAGTCAGTTGGGCATCTGCTATCAGCTCCGGTCATGATCCCAGGGTTCTGGGATCAAGCCCCACATCGGGCTCCCTGCTCAGCAGGGAGTCTGCTTGTCCCTCTACCTCTGCTGCTCCCCCAGCTTGTGTGCTCACTCTCTCTCTCTCACTCTCAAATAAATAAATAGATAAGTAAGTAAGTAAATAAATAAATAAATAAATAAAATCTCTTTTTAAAAAATACAGATTGTTAGACCCACCCCAGAGTTTCTGATTCCTTCTCTGGGGTTGAGTCCATGAATTTGCATTTCTAAAATGTTCCCAAATGATGCAGGTGTTGCTGATCTAAGGGTCCACATTTTTAGAATCATTGCTCTATGCTACATTTCTCCTGGGCCTTAGGTGGGAAGAGAGAACAAGTAATTGCAAGGATGAGTTTGGGGGCACCTCAGTGGTGCAGTCAGTTGAGCATCGATTCTTAATTTCAGCTCAGGTCATGATCTCAGAGTAGTGAGATGGTGCCCCACGTTGGGCTCTGCACTCTACGTGAAGTCTGCTTAAGACCCCCTCCCCTTCTCCTACTGCCCTTCCCCCCTCTCTAAAATAAACAAATGAGTAAATAAATAAATAAGAAAAGATGAATTTGGGAAGTATAATTATAGTTCTTTGTCATATTCTATTGAAGGCTGACACAAAGCAAAGTTAGGTTACCTTCTTGTAGTTTACGCTGTTGTACCAGTAAGTGCTGGTCATCTTACTAAAACCATAGACTGACAAAGCCCCAACTTTAGCAGGAACTCAGATGTCATGGTTTGCCTATTGTGTCTCTTCAAACCCACTTCCTCATTGCAACTACCCCCATTTTTATCAGTGAGTTCACAAATACTCGGAATTTCTAGTTTTTGACTATTTTCCTCCTGCATTGGTTATACCCAGTCTCTAACCAAACCCCGTCATTTTTCCCTCCAGATATTTCTTTTGGTTTGTGCCCTCTTCCTCATTGCTAATGCCCCAGTTTGATTCTTCTTTATTTACACTTCTGTTCTTTCTCCACATCCACCCATCAGCCTACTACCTCTTTTGGTCAGGACTCTTCTACCAGGTTAAAATTGACTGAAACCAATTCAAATGAGCTTAAACAAGAAAGGGATGTATTAGCCACAGACATAGGAAATCCAGGTATACAGATGGCTTCAGAGGCTGCAGAGATTCAAACAATGTGGTTCTCTTTCTCTGTGTGTTCTCATTTTCTTCAACTGCAGGCAAACTTCCTCTGTACAGCAGAGGGAAGAGACAGTGTAGGCAGAAATAGCTTTAGGTTTACATTTTACCAGACATGACTTAACAGAAAAGAGAAATGTTCTCTTCAAGCAGTTACACATTCATTCCCAGGGATGGAATAGAATTAGCCTGCCCTAGGTCACATTCTTGGGCTGATCACGGTCACCAGGGGCCTTGGGCATTATGCCCAGACCATGCCCTTAGATGGAAAGGTTGGATTTAAAATGTGACTATTGGCAACCCCTCCAGGACCTTTTGAATTGGGGAAAAGACATTTCAGTAACAAAAATAATAGCATCAGTACCAGAAAAGGTGGGACAAGAATTCTAAGCAGGAAAAAACAAACAAAAGAGTAGCACTGAACTACCATCCAGGTGGCTCTCCCCCTTCCCAGGGTCTTTCTCTTCCTCTCCAAATGCCCACATTTAGATAGACTTAAACACTCATCTCATTTTTATCCTATCCATACAGCTTGCCCAAATTATCGTGGTCCAAAGTGATCTTTCCTTTCTTCAGATTCCCATAACCTCTTGTAGTTGATTTACTTAGAATTCACCTATTTTCTAACGTCTTCATGTGTGTTAGTTCTGTTTCCTATAGACTAAGCTCCTTGAAGTAGGAATTGTGTCTTTTCCTTTTTGGGGCTCTCTACAGTACTCAGAATTATTCTAGCATGTAGCAACTTCCCAAAAAGAATTCTTGAAATGGCTTCAAAATTAGAGGATGCCAAAAGAGGAGATACAAAAGCCATGGGAACAATGTAAGCTGAGTGGTACAGGGCAAAACAAATAAAGTATATTTAATTCCATCAATGGCTTATTTAAAAGAGGAAGACCCCCAAAATAATTCCTGATAATGATCTAGTCTAGCTTGGGTTGGATGGTGAGTTTGAAGTTACACTTTATATTGCTTTGCTAAAGCCTTCATTATGCATATTCTCATTTTTAAGTTTTTTGAGGAAAATGAGAAAATGGTAAAAATCATCTATTTTTTTATTTGTTTAATTCTTACAAGTTGCAATAACTTTATACCAGGTGTGGGAAAATGGAAAGAGAATATTTCTAAAACTTAAAATTTTCCTAATAGAAAACTATTTTCTGAGTAGTTTTGATGTTTTTGACAAATGGTGCAATTGTAAGATTGATTTAGATCACAGTGAACAACTATTTGGGGGGAATTTTAATCTTTATCAAGTGTTCTAGAGGCTGGAAATACAGTGGAAGATATGGTAATGGTCCCATCCCTCATTAACTTATAATTGTATATAATGGTATATATGTTTAGTAAAACAAATAATTAAAGAGGCAAATGTAAACAACAAACAAATAAAAAAAAACATGAATGAAGCTAAAGGAACATATTGCATCTAACAGAACAAAACAAGTTTCCCTGGGAAACTAATAATCAGGAAGAAATCCAAAGGAGAATAAGTTAAGCAGAGAGAAGGGGTAATCTGTTCTAAGAAAAAGATACGGCATATATTAAACCACAGAGATGAGTGAGATCAGGCATAAAATGATGTCACTCTGGCCTTCTATCAAGTAGGAGGAGGGGAATGGTAGTTAACCATGGAATTCTTTATCAACAATAGGTAGGAGTTTAGACAGTATTTTAATGACAAGCGTAAATTTTATAGACTTTTAAGTAAAAAGAATGACGCCGTTAGCTTAGTATTCTGGAAGACCACTCAAGCTGCTGTTGGAAAACAGACTGGAGAGGGAAAGACTGAAGGGAAAGGAAACCAGTTAGAGAGACACTGCTGTGGGGCACCTGAGTGGCTCAGGCGGTCAGGCATCTGCCTTTGGCTCAGATCATGATGCTAGAGTCCCCACATTGAGCCCCATATCAGGCTCCCTGCTCACTGGGGAGTATGCTTCTACTTTTGCCCCTCACCCCACTCTCTCGTGTTCTCTGTCTCTCAAATAAATAAAATCTTAAAAAAAAAAAAAAAGAGAGAGAAAGACAATTGTGTCCCAGCAAAGAGCTGATGGTGGCTGTAGAGTAAAAAGAAGCCCATGGAGGGGCACCTGGGAAGCTTGCTCTATTAAGCTTCTGACTCTTGGTCTCAGCTTGGGTCATGATTTCATAAGTCATGGGATCAAGTCCTGAGCACCGGCCCCCCAACAGCGTGGAGTCTGCTTGAAGATTCCCTCCCACTGCCCCTCCCCTGGCTTGTGGACATGCTCAAACTCTCTTGCTTTCTCAAATAAATACATAAATCTTTTAAAAAATAGTTTTAAAAAAGTAGATGTATTTTTAAAGTATTATGAAAGTAAATCAAACAAATCAAACAGGATTCAATGATAACTTACATAGATATCCGATCTCAAGTTTCCGATTTAGAAAATGGTAGATTATAGGATCCTTTACTATTGAGAGAACACACTGCTTGAGAGACAGATTTAAAAGGAGGAGATGAGTTCAGTTTTATAAATAAACAGTTTGAGGCACAAGACAATTATCCACAGAGAGACATCCAGAAAAGTTCAGAAGAGGCTTTTGCAAGTTTGCATGAAGATTAGGAAGTCTTGAGCATATAGGTGGTGAGTGTCAAAATCTCCAATGGAAAATCTATGAACTGAGCAGAGGAGGGTATGAAGAACCCTGGGAAATAGCAATATTTAATGGTCCTGAAAGAAGAAAAAAAGCCAGCAGAGAGAAGGAAGACAATGCCCAAAGAGACAAATGAAAACCCAGGACTATATAAAGGTGAAAGAGAATGTCACAAATAGAGGAAGAGATGAATTCATGTTTTTAATTTGGAGAATCTTTGAGCTCAGAGAGAGAGAGAGAGAGAGAGAGAGAGAGAGAGTAGTTGACAATGAAGAAAACTGATCAGAATGTTTGTTTCTTAAGGTCCCACAGGGAATAGGAAAAGATGGGACCCAAAGACCAAAGTAAAAGGATTGCCGTGGCAAGGAAAATAAGTATGATTTTCTTTGCAATACAAGTAAAAGAGTAAATCACAGATGCAGGGACAAATGTAGATCTACAGATTATATAAGCAGATATGATATATACAGATACAGATATTTTATGTACAGATACAGCTACGATTTCTTTTTGATGACCTTATAGAGCAAGGGGGTTGGTTGCAGGGTCATACAACAGTGCAATCTGAATTTCAGATAACAGCAAATAATTTTCTAATGGGACATACACATACTAAAAAAGTACTCATTATTTATCTGAAATTCAAATTTAACTGGGTTTACCATATACTTTTGCTTAGTGTGGCAGTGCTAAGCATAGCAAGATAGAAAAGCATTGTTGGAAGTTCTGTTGAAGCCCATAACTATGAGTTCATATGGCCACAGATGGCAGGAAATCTACCTTTCCTCTACAGTACATCATTCAGATGCAACCAAAGAAGACAATTGCACTTGGACCTATGGGAGTGATGTCATGAAACATCTAGATTTCACATTTAGCACAACTTGATCTATGTTTCCCCATGTATCTCCAGGTAAATTTGAAATTTAAAAATTGAGATAAATATGCTTTACAAATACGATTTTTAAAGTAAAATAACATTTCAGTTAGTAGTTGTGCTCTCCCTATTTATTTAAAGAAAAAAACCTACTTTTTTATCTTAACTTTTCAGATAATTGTTATAGCATTGGAAAAAGTGGGTTCATAGATTCATGGATCATCTAGGTCGCTCTCCAGTCTGATCTTTGAAGACCCTTGGAATATCAGCACACATTATCATCTCTCTCTTCCTTGAACATACTATTTCTTGGGACAACCCCTTTCCTTTTAGAATCTCTTAATTGTGAAAACATTCTTTCTAATATTGAATCAGCCTGAGTCTTTGTATTTTCTCCTTCTTAGTCCTAGATTTATATTCACTCAGTAACAGATTTTTTAAACTTTGTAAATGTATCCTATTCTTTCTGTTACTTTTTCTGTACAAAGATGAGACTGGCATTCTATTGTCAAAGTCCATTCTGTGAGTAAAAGATCAGCTGTTGACAGTTTTCAGTATTCAGGTGAGAAAGGTCTCCTAAGTGACCTAATGAGAATCATTTATTTCCAGGAGGTAACAGACTCTTAAGAAAGTTCATAAATTTATTACTTTCCATAGGCTTTGTCTTTATTTTTCTGAGTCTTATAGGAGTTAAGAATAATCTTCCCCCCTGTTCATTTTAATAACAGCTGAGTTGGTAGGAAATGCAGATGTGAACACCATTAGTAACCTATCACGGGTCAGTTCATTGGAATTACTCAACATAGAGTCTCAAGGTCTCACTTTCAACTCTTGATTTCTCTCTACTGGGAGGGGTCCAACTTGGGAAAGGTAAAATGGCTCTCTCCTTATATATGTGATCAAAATTGAGAAAAATGACTGTGTATTGCAAATGTATGCATTACTAGTAAGATAACATTGTAAAACTAATTTCTTTCTTTGAATGAATAATTATGTTTATTGCAATCCTCAGCAAAAATTCAGATATACACTATGCTACTTTATTCTAAGGAGCAAAGGGCTCTCCAACAAAGAAAAACTTAATTAGCACCACATTCTAATGCTATGAGTGCACCGTGTGATTTCACATAGTCTTTCAGCATTTATCCAAGTAGTTAATATTTTGAATGAATAAAATCGATGAATTAAGGTGCTGATATTTATACATGCACATGAAATTTAGGAGAAAAATAACTTGAAAGGCTTAAAGAAATGGCATTTTATATCTTTTCTTAAAAATATATCCTTCAAAGACATGCCTTGTTCTTAGCAAGGTTTTTTGTCCTGATTGTTCTCAATTTGGGAGTACATCTGTCTGGGAGTGGAATAACAATGTAATCAATAATACTAATAGCCTTGAATGGTAAATTATAAGTAGTTGATTAATCCTATTATATAATATTATATACTATATCCTCCAGTGTTACTATATATATTATATATATTATTATATTATGTATAATAATATATCTTATATTAAATATATAATAATTATATGATAATTATTATATAATTATATAAATATATAATATTATATATATAATGCTATATCAAGTAGTTGATTAATACAATTCTAATTTGGTTAAATAGGTGACTTTGGTTTTTGGAAATAGCATATATTCTGTAGGCCAATTATTTTAAAAAGTTGTGCTTTTAGAGAAGAAAAAAAGAAAAAATGGACATTTCTCTACCTATAAAACCATCTTCAAGTAAATTTGAAGATTAAGAAGGCATTTTCCAACCTCAGGAAACTTCAGGCAAAAATAGAAATATGGCGCTCCTTCAGACAGATAAGTCACTATTCACATATTAAAAGTTGGTTAAATTGTACTACATTTATCCTTTGTTTGCTAATTTCTAATTTGTCAAATACCAATTATACCAAAGTGCAAAATACTGAATAAGAAAAAAATACCAATTAGGTAGGATTCATCTATTTCTTAATTTAAGAACAATATGCATTCAGGATTATAGTGACTTTGAACTGTTTGCTTTCTTTCATGAACTCGTATCTGTTTGGCACTGGGCAATTTCTTCTCTCTGCCTCCAAAAGAAAAGAAAAGAAAGAAAGAACACTCAGTGTCTTCTCTCACACAAATTCGTTTTTAAACATATATATGCAAACAGAAAATGAACACTGTATATAAACTGATGAATACTGGGTACAGTGCTTGTTGCTACCAAATCATGATTTATATATGAGAATTTATTTATAGCATGAACATTGCCTCCTTTTCTAATTACCATGTTTAGGTTCTCATCTTCGTTATAACCAGTACAGCATGGTTACACATTCATTTCAAATCTTCTGCAGGTGTCCTCAGACATAAGCAAATTTAAACAACAGTGTCTAACTGGGTTCAGAAATTAAAATGCCACTGGAACAGCCTGGCTAAGTTCTCTTTTGTTCTTAGGGCTCTGACAGCCTTAAGCTTAGCCTGATATTCTACTTGGTTCCTCTGTCAGATACAAGGAGGACTGGAGAGTCTATTAGCTCCCCTTCACTCACTCCCAGGTTTATGCAGAACTGAAGATGCCATAACACAGGAGTGCCTGTGTTTGGAAAGCTTCTTGGAGATGGCTCTTACTTTAGACATTATACTGCAAACCTTCTTCTTTACTTCATGGTTATCTAACTGGTGATCATGAAACCTTGCTATTTCCTGCTTAATGTGTACCCCGTTGTTCTTATCTGGCCCCTGAGAGCCTCACCTTAATAAATTCTGATGTCTTTATTTTAAAAGTATTTTGATCTGAGCTTTCTCAGAACACTCAGAGGGCATAATCAAATTAAAATGTTTTGCCACACTCTATGATAGTAACACTAGAAAAAAGAAAGGTGGAATGAAAGAAGAAAAATAAATAACTAGAATGAAATAGAAGTTGTAGACAAAGAATGCCCCATGCATTAGAGGAGTATTGATTCCAATCAACATTTGAAAGCCTCAAAATGTACCAGCTCAAACTAGGAAAGACCAAAGAGATCACTTCACCCAGTGATTCTCAATCTGGGCTGCATATTAGACCCACCTTATAAATTTAAAAAGAAAAAAAAAAGATATTCCCACCAGGACCCCATCCAGATCCCTCTGGAAAGGATGACTTAACATAGTAAGTACATTTTTAAAAGCCTCTCAGGTTATTTTCATGAGCAGCCAGGGCTGAGAATCACTGATTGTTTAGTCCAACCTCAGATGAACAAATAGATGCTCAGAAGATACATATACTGCAATAACCACACTCTGGGCAGGAGGTCCACTTGGCAGTTCTTCTACAACCTGGAAACACTAGAATGGAGCCTGGGGGTAAACAGCTAGTACAGATTCTTTCCTTTCAGCTCTTAAAACCATAAGGGAAAATGGTTCTCAAAGTTGATGTTTATTGGTGGAAATAGAAGATGAGATGCTTTTTGTAACTTTCATTTTGATCAACCCTCAAATGTCTCATCTAGCTGCAATTCACTTTCAAATGACACTATAGAAGAAGCAAACAAACAAACCATGAAGTCCATGGTTCTCAAAGTATCATCCCTGTACCAAGAGCATCAGAATCACGTGGGAACTTGCTAAAATGCAAATTATTGGACCCCAACCCAGACCTGTTGAATCAAAAAATCTGGGAGTAAGCCCCAGCTATCCAGTTTAACTGGACCTCTGTGAGAATCTGATGCACACTGAAGTCTGAGAACTACTGACATGGAAGCATCAGATGAGAAAACAGGGCAGGGTGTTCATGCTGCAATGAATAAGTATAGGGACTCTGGGAGTATAAGAAAACAGAGCCTGATGCAAGTAGATACATCAGGGACAGCAAAACACAAAGCAAATAGAAGAGATGATATATGTTTGTGTTTGATAATTTTCTATTTCCTGTCTTCAGTGACTGACATACTGTATATATATTGATACAGGTGTGTATACATGTATATAAACATATATATGTGTGTATACATATTTACACACATGTATGCATACACACACACACACACACACACACACACTCCAAAAGGATAAATTAGGAAATTGAGAAAAATTAAGACACATGAAAATAAGGGTAGAAAAATACTAAATCTGCAGAAATGCTTATGTAGAGAATTCCTACAAACTTGTCATAGGCACAGTGGCCAAAGCAAAGGAATGCGTTTCATGTGAAACCAGGAACAAGTTTCACATGAAACCTGAAACGGGTTTCAGATGAGACACAACTTCTGTTAGTAATGAGGCATAACTAAGCAAAATTTCTTTCATGAGTCATTGTAATGAGAACATTTCAGTATAGCAGATGATGTCCCTGGGTCCCAGCATGTTATGAGTATTCTTCACAGAGGTCTCCTTCCTTTAACAACTGAGTGTTGGCAGAGGACAAGGTCAATGTCCTATTATAAAACTATAGAGCTATGTTAAATGCTTAAAAAGATGGCTTCTCCAACTCGAAAACTCTAAGACACTCAGTATTTGTGGGAAAAGAAATGTCACAGAAGCAAATTATCCGTATCCACTGGCAGCCTGCACTTCTTCTTGATAAATAGCTCAAGATCAATTCATTCTTGTGTAACTGCCTAATTTCCCATGACATACAATAACTTGAACATTCTTGCAAGGATGATTTTTAAATTTATATCATGCTTGGTTTTATTTTGTTCTGTTACATTTTCATTTTTGTCTTAAATAAAATGTGCCTTTACAAGAGCCTATTAACTAAGAAATACAAAGATGTATCATCAAAGTCATGACTTCATATTTTTTATCATTTTGCATGACCTACATACAAGGTATATATGCAGAAGATAAAAGTTTGGGGTAAAATGATCTGGAATTTTCTTAAGAGACTCAAGAAGGATAGAAAGAAGAAATTAAAAAGTACATGTTTCTTCTTTCTCACCACCTTCACACACCTTCTGAAACACTGAACTAATGTGGCCAAGTATAACCATAGGTTGATGCTACCCAGTTAAAAGAGCATTGGTGTCAATTCCTCACTTGATCTCACAGCTGCATCCTTCAGCATCCTGTGGGAAGTCATCTCCGCCCAAATTCCACTCTGTGAAAAAATAAGGCTCACAAATGTGTTTAGGTTTTGAGGCCTCTTCACACCTTTGCCATTGATGAGTTTGCATGCAGATTAACTTTGAATATATTTATCGTAATGATATGCTGAGTAATGGAGATGGACTTCTTTGGCTCCATTTGGAACTATTTCATTTCTTTACTTTTTTGTCAATTCAGGAATCAAGTACAGAAATCAGCAAATTCTGTGGCTCACTAATATAATGCAAATGTTCATTATGATATGAAATAGCTACACTTAAACGTTTATAACGTATATGTATATTTGTGACTATAAGTAGCAGATACGTAGTCTCCTATGACTGTCAAAGCTGTTGTGATTACACTCAAGTAAAATGCTATTTTTATGAAATGACACTGAAGATATTATCTAATTGTATTCACCATGTACATTTTTTAGAGGTGGGGGAGGTGCAGTGGGAGAGGAAGAAAGAGAATCTTAAGCAGGCTCCACACCCAGCATGGAGCCCCACCTGGGGCTTGATATCAAAACCCTGAGATCATGACCTGAGCTGAAACCAAGAGTCAGACACGTAACTGAGTGAGCCACACAGGCATCCCCTCCACTATGTACTTCTTTAGAGAAGCACCACATTAAGATGCTATTTGGAAATTCAAATATAATTTGAAAATAAAAAGCAACCTTCCTTGCAGTAACAATCAAGAGGTTTTTAAATATTAAGCCCAGAATTTTATCTTCTTTCATGCAGCATTATCAAAAAAGATCCAATTTCCATCAATATCAAGAAAGCAGAATAATATTACTGTTGTTTTATGTTATGTATCAGCTATAAATCATCCAACACTAAAAAACTGGGAGCTAGTAGAGCGATCTACTCTCTTTTATTTCTCTCACATCATGTTTAGTGCAACACCATACTTGAGGTTTTACTTTTGCACTTGCTTTTTCGCATTTGCATTTTTCACTTTTGTATTTTGTGCCTGAGAAAAGTTCTACTTTACCTTTCATCAAACTCCATGTTGAAGGTATACATTCAACACTTTTTTTTTAATTGTTTTTGTCTTCAAATGACAGCAGCTTCAGAGACATTTGAAAAGGCAAAGCGGGGAAGGAGCCTGGGTGGCTCAGTCACTTAAGCACCTGCCTTCCACTCAGGTCATGATCCCGGGGTCCTGGAATTGAGCACCATGTCAGGCTACCAGTTCAGGGGGGGCCTGCTTTTCCCTCTTGCATGTGCTCTTGCTTGCTCCCTCTCACTTTCAAATAAATAAATCTTTGGAAAGGCAAAGAGGGAAGGGAGATGCAAAAGTATTGCATCTGGTGTACATAATTAATGAAATTCATTTGTATTGAGTGTGGAGGAAAATTATACCAATTATCAGTTAGAATATTTCATAGTAAAAAACTCTGCTCAAAAAAAAAAGAGAGAGAGAGAGAGAGATCAAAAGGTGCTGAAATTTCAGGAATACAAAATGAAGGCCGGGCACTGAGAAAGACCCAATGGACAGTGATGAACACTGAGAAAGTTGAAACACACCCACAGGTGAACACAGCCACATCCAGGCAGGTGAAAATGCTGATGATGCAGTAGGAGAAACTTCTTTCAGTTCTAAGGAACTGAAGCAGAATTATGCGTATGTGTGAATACGCATCCTTGCATAGATCATAGATCTATCCTGTAGTTGTATGAAGTATCAAGTTTTGTACACTTAGAATTTAAATAATACCAGTTATCTGCAGTGTTGGTATAGACATACAGGGTAGAGGTGGGAGACAGACAATTCTTAATACTTTCTGTCCTTCCAATAAATAAGTATATTGGGTACAGACTGCAGATGTTCACTGACAGGGTTAACACCCACAAGTTTGTATTTCTGTTAAAAAATAAATGACAGTAAGGAGAATCCTTTGGTTACTACATAACCAAAATGTTACAAGGGCTGCTCCTAGAAAGAGACAAACCAAGAACCAGATTCTTAACTATAGAGAAATAACTGATGGTTACCAGAGGGTAGGTTGGGTGTGGGAATGGGTAAAATAGGTAAAGGGGATTAAGAGCAGACTTACTGTGATGAGCACTGAGTAATGTATAGAATTGTTGAATCACTATATTATACAACTGAGACTAATATAACAGTGTATGTTAACTACACTAGCATTAAAATTTTAAAAATTAAAAAATTAAAAAAATAAAAAATAATGAGATTTTTAAGCTTTTTATAAGACAAAATGGGGGAGAGTGCTGCTCCTGAAGCGGGACAGGAAGGGAACAAGAAAGCAATTGACATTTACTGGCAAGACAAAACACTTCTCATAATTGTTCAAATATATAAGTCTATCAAGCATTCATGAATTTGTTAACTTACTAGAGAATGAGAAAAAGCAAGTAAAGTAGAATTGGAAAATGATTCTTAGATCTTTATATTTTTGGTTTATTTTAATATTTCTTTCAGTGCTATTACAGTAGTTGTGACTATTGTAAAGAAAATTGAAAATAGAGAAAACTATTCTAATTTAAACTTAATTACCTGGCTAGATAATCATTATTTAGATTTTGATACATTTCCTTCTAATCTTTTTATGCATATAATTTTTAATAGGATGTGTTTTCAGTTATTTCTGTTCATGACAAGGTATAAAGTTCATACACATAACTTTCAGCAAAAAAAAAATTATTTTTCTCTAAGTGGAAATTCTGTCAAGATTCTGAATGAATGAAAGTTGTTATGATTTTATTTTTATAAGGCAATTTAATTTGGGTCCACAAAATCATGCTTTCTGTTCTATGATCGAAAAACAGATGGTTGGAACAATGAAGTGGTAGGAGAATCATTCTGGACATACTACACACCAGGAAAATATGAATTAGAAAGAGGATGTAATAAACCACATCATTAGTGATATATTTGCCATTCTACTACTAGGTAGAAAACTGTACTGCAAATATAATTGCTATTTGAAATGATTATGTGTTGTTAGTAATTCTAGTGCTATTTGGAAAGATAGCCTTCAAATACGATTATGTATTGACATATCTCACATGCAAGAGAGTAGTATGTATGAGAAAGTGTGAAACTACTTCTTTCTGTTTTTCAAAATGACTGTCCCATACAATGTAACTACATTAAAAATTAAATCACAAACATGATGGTTTCTAAACAGTACCCGCAATGACAAATGCTCAGAGGACTTTTAGATCGATAAATCTTAAATGTCTGTCCCGAGAAGATTTAATTAAAACTCTAAAGCCAGTAAGTCTGTCTTTTCTTCCCATTGTTCCACAGGTCTTCCCCGCTTCCTTTACCCAATCTGATGAAGTTTCACTAGCTTTACTTGTATAATATCTCTTGTTCTCTTTCTCCATTCTCCCAACTATTTCTCTGGTTCTTGTTCTTTACTACTATTGATTTTGACTATTATAATAGTCCCTTCTTTTTCTCTCAGATCTCTGAGGTAACACAGCCAGATTAACCTTACTAATAATCTTATTTTCTTACTCAACTTTTGCAGTGGTTTCCCACTCCAACTGAATACACTTAAAGCTTTTTATGTGTGTGCTTATGTGTGTGTATGTGCATGTGTGTGCACACATGTATATGTAGGTGTTGATGTTGGCACCGGATGAAGGAAATGTACATTAGGCTCTCCATAATCTTACTTTATTTTTCGGCATGACATCTCACTACAATCCTATCCAACCTTCTCATGTTCCTTTCAAACTTGGTCACATCTTGCACTCCATTACCTGTTCAATTCTACTTCTAAGCTTTCACTGGAAATATCTCCTGGGTCTGGAGTTGCCTAACAACTACCATCTTCATCTGCCAAAATTCTACCCAAACTGCAATTCTAGCTCATATGCTCCATCTTCCATTAGACTCTGACCACGTCCCCATCCCCTAATCTGTACTTGATTTTTCCCTCTCTCACATACAACAGCACTTGACATGCCACACCTCACATTTTAACTTGCATTCTAGCTATTTGTGCCATTATCCAATGTGTAACCTGTCAAAGAATAGAGTCCGTAAAGACTGAGACATTCATCTTTGTCACAGCACCTTGAATAACCTCACACATAGTGCATACACAAGGAACTATTTGTCGAGATAATGATTAATAAATGAAGACATGAATGAATAAGTGAATAAATGAATAAAGCCTGATTCATTCTTCATTCAAAGTGGAGCTGCTAAAAAGCAACAACAGTATTGTGCCAACACACTTCCTTGCCTGTTTATAAAAATTCATAAGCAGAAGCATATTTCTAATTCATTCAATGCATTCTCGGTTATCTGTAAATAAATTATCTGCTCTGTCAATTATCCATGGCAGCTTGAGAATTCCTTTATGTAAGAATCAGCCAGATAAGATTAATGAGTGGACAACAAATGGAAGGAAGTCATGGTTGAAAGAGAGGTTATGAAGGTTCAGAGACTTAGCAATCACAAGAGAGTGTTATCCTATCCCAAAACCAATGTGAATTAAGAATCTCTGCCACATGCAGAAAGTAAAAAGACTAAAAAGTAATGATGATTTTTCTGGTAGTTCTGTTATGATGTATGTACAAAAGCCCTACTCTGTCTGTGACCAAATAGATTTCTTTGGTTATACCTACACAGAAAGCAAATAATATTATTGTCTGCCCTTTTGTTTTCCCTGTCCCATCGGTCAATGCATGAAGCTGATAACTTTAAGAATACCTGTATAGAAGTATCTTTAGTTTAATTTTATCAATTTTACAAACAACCCAAAAAGACTGCAAAGCTGACATAAAATGACTGTGACATGTGTGAGAATGTAGAGGAAAATTGTTACATAGTTATCTTCATTCAACATTTATTATCTATTTATTCATCTGTTTGTCACCAAAATTATAAGATAGGATCTGGAAAGATAAATACTACTGGGGGAAATCAGTTCCTTTACCCAGAAGTAAATTGTACTCTGAGCTCACCAACAGAGTAAGGACAGGGCAGCAAAGGGTGTTTAAAAGAGGAAGAATTTTTCCAAATGTCAGAATACATCTTTAGGTCTCTCCTGACTTAGAGGATTTGTACGGTTTGAGGTGATTCTAAGACTACTGACAAAAATCTGCTGTTGTTGGATACACTTGGGGCTGGAACTCTTGGGACTATACTTGCTAGCACATGGGGAAGAAATGTGATGTACTCCAAGAACCCATGGAAACTTTGCAGAAAGTCTTCTAAGAGGATCTACCCTACTATGAGACTAAATCCAGAAGCTATGAGTCCCTGTTGAGAATCCTTAAATCCAATCAGGGTTTAAACTCCTGTTATCAAGAGGATCGAACAATTACCAGCGGTGATGACAGCCATAGGAAAAGAAATTCAGGTGGAAACTTCCCAATCCATTGCAGCTCACACAATTAAAATACCTATAAACTCAAATAAGAACTGGCCTCCCTGCTTCCATTATAGGTGCAGCAAGGTGACCATTATCTTTCTCCACTCTTTTCCATCAGTGTGGTATCTTGTTGGAAGAAGATGTGGCTGATTAGCCACAACTTTGTATCAGCTCCAGGATCAAGTCAGGAGCTGGGGACATTGCTGTCACTGTCTTTGTTGTTGATCATTCCCTACAGCTCTGTGCAGATGGTCTGAGGTTTTAAACAAGTCAGTGATGACAAATTAGGGTGTGAAATTGAACTCAGGAAGTCATGCTATGTACCAAGTTTTTCTGAGTTGAAAATATTCCTTTCAGAAAACAAAACACTTTAAAAAATCACTTGTGTGTGAAGAACTGTCACTCATCTGTAGATGTCAAGAAAATTGTCTGGCAGATTCAGAATGACCAATCTTGTGATTATAAAAATTGTATTAGCCATCCATAGACTATTTTTATTCTTATGTCATAACTGTATTTTTAATTAGAGTTTTCAAGATAGTCTTGAACTCAAGCTGAATGGTAGGTAGCTTATTGCTTCATCTGTGTAAAGAGAATTTTAGAAATATGACTTATAAGGTTTTTTTTTAATTCCAAAAATGTATGCTGATTCCATATCAGTAAGAGTTGGTTGAAACATTTGTTAGTAAGAATAATATTAAATACTGTCCATCTTCTCTGCATATTAAGAGTTACTTCTCCTTTCTACTTGCTTGACTTCCTGTCATGTTCAGATGGGATATAAAATTGGTTCCCCTCAGTTTAGTTCCTCAAATGCAAATTTAAGAGTATGTAAGGATCATACACTTCTCATTTTCATTATAAGTGAATTTTCCCGAAACATAAACAAAACACTGGTACTGAGTAACAAGTTCTGAGAATTGCCAAATCATCTCACCAAGCTATCTCTTTTGATCTCTTCTTCAAACATGTTTAAATAGCATTCCCAGTCCATTTCTGGTCCAGTAATTAATCATCTTTACCCTGACCTTTTTTAAAAGTATTCTCATTTAAATTACTCTTAGCATTGTGCTATACAAAGAAAATTTTGCCCTCCAAAATTAATAAACAAGAATTTAGCTAGGTCATAATACCAGAACTTGCATAGATGAAATAATTAAAAAACAAAGACCAGATCTGTGTAGTATAGGATTTAAGAGCAATGAAACCTCAAGAAATGGAGGGAACATTAGAGGGAAAAAAGATCTAGAGGCTGTTCCTCTAAGGGTATGAGTCTTAGAACAGCTTAAATTTAGATGAGGTATTATGAAGAGAGGAAGGAAATCACAGGTACAAGATCATATTTGAGTAAATTCCCAGAGTGCAATGGACTAAGGAAACAACCATGTCAACATTGATTGAAAAAGTACCATTTAACCTTTATTGATCACTTAATTTAATCTTAACAAATAATCCTATGAACTGTAGACACTGCTATTTTCCTACTTTATTGATTAAGAACTTGAAAACACAAGATTAAGTAATTTGACAGACATAGATAGGCAGAACCATGATTCCAATGCTGATAGTACTTTTAACAACCACACCAGTGTTCACCAACATTCTTCACATCATGACATGTGTAGCACATGATGACATTTCTGAATCAATGAGGCTTAATGGACAGTACATCCAGGACTCTTTATATAGCCACTAGGCCTATAGAAATCAAGATCTTGGCATGGAGGGAACCGATCTATGGCAAAACCCACAGCTAATCAAGGTACTAATTATGCTAACCATGTACTGCATGTACATGTAGCTAATCATACTACTATGCCTCTATGTTAAGAATTAGTAGGAAATATAGCAGGAGAGGTAAGGTAAATACAAATTATGGAAGGCCATACGAAAAGCAGACAAGGTCATTTGGATTCTATTTGATTGATGATAGAGTTCTTGAAGAGTGACAGTATTTTAGAAAAAGATCTGAATAACTATGTTTTGAGAATGATTTGAGAAGAGCAAAGTCTTAAAGACAGCTGATGTACCTATTAACCATCCAAAACTACTAGGAGATGGTAGTAAGGAAGAAAAGAAAGAAGATATGGAAAACTGAGTCTGAAGTATATGGAAGGCTCTACGATAAAGGCAAGCTGAGAATGGGATACTTATTATCTGGCATTTTTGGGAAGAAAAGCTAGTTTAATAGATGGTGAGATGTAGGAAGCATTCAGTGGGATACCCCCATAATGGAGTTAGAGAACTAGCTGAAGTTTCTTTCTATCAGAAAGGCAGGGGTTGGTTTTGAAGATAAGAAGTGTTTTGAAACCACAAGTCTAGGAGGGATGCTGGAAGTTGAAGTACAAAACTCCCAAGACAAGCAGAGAGGAAATGCTGACAAAGAAACAGTAGCAGGAAGGATCCAGTAGAAATCAATCTGAGGGAAAGGAAAAAAAAAAAACAAAAACAGAATTGCAACATTGAAAAAGAAATTTGAGGTCATGTTATTTAATTACTGTTGCATGAGCTCCTTTTACACTATGTCTGTCATATAAATACCCTACTTATATCTGAGTACTTTCAATGGTGGGAAGTTTGCACTGTCTTGGGGTAACTCATTCCATTTTCTGAAAGCTCTGAGGGTGTGTGTGTGTGTGTATGTGTGTGTGTTTCAGGGAAATTTGTTTCCTTTAACTTCTACTCATTGGATCTAGTTGTGGGACAGAAAAGACCAGCTACCATTTCACACAATAGTTTTTCATATATCTAAAGACAGGTATCATATAATTTCCCCTTTCTTGCTTTTTTTTTCCCCCTCCAAAATGTGAAATATAATAGTCACTAGTTCTCTGTATTTGTCTCAAAATTACTGCACTCATGTTTTATTTTTTACTTTTATAATTGACATATTAACTATATTACTTCAAGTGTACAACAATGATTTGCTATCTGTATATATTGTGAAATGATCACAATAAGTCTAGCTAACATCCTAAACTCATACTTTAAAAGGTATCCCTTTGACTTATAATTCTGAATTCATGGAAGAGAGCCATGAATTTAGATCTGTTGAATTCTATATTATTTCCTTGTAATCTCTCACCATGATATCTCACTTACCAAACCATGTCATATTCTCATCTTACCTATCATTTATTACCTTCCCAGGCTCCAGAATCCTAACATCTTTGGTCTGTTTGCCATAACTAATCACTGTTTTATCTCTACAATCTTCTTATATACTCTTCTAATAATACTTTTCTCAACTTTAGGGCTAGTGGTCACAGAAGCCAAAAGGGAAAAGTTTCAAGAAGGAGGGGTTAGCCAACAATAAAAAAAAAAAAAAAAAAAATCAGGAAAAATAAAGAAAAGGTTTTCAGACCTGAATCTTAGAAGGGTTTTGTAGCTTAGGAAAAAACTAATCTCATTAGTGAGGTAGATCTCCCTTTCTTACATCACTGTTCTCTGAGGTGAAAAATGAGAGTCCTACAAACTGAAGTGCAGACACGAAAAATTGAGTTGCTTTTATAAAAACATGCAATACATTGCATTTATTAACTAGCAGCAATTTTTGTTGATTTTATTGATCACATATATACTGGTATTAATACCTCTGGGATAGTACTTACATTGTGTAATATTTTCTCATATATCCTATTTGATCCATTTGAGACTTACAATAGCCATGTAACATTTCAAGGATGAGAAAACCAACTATCCAAAAATTTATCTGAGGCCACCCAATATACAGATCTAAATGTACTCCTGTACCTAGGGTTCCTTGAGACATGTCTGTGACTTGACCGATGTAGGGATTCAAATGTGTCAGTAGCTAACTGCCCTTTATGGAGTCAGAATTCATGACTTTGGCCTTACAAGCATTGGTTCTAACCAACTACCAAAGTAGTCATTAAAAACAATTAGTCCCAATACAGCAAAAGCAGTGGCATAGGTGAACAAAATTAGTAGTAGTACTAGCAGTAGTGACCCATCATTCTATGACAAAATTAACAAATATTTGCCTATAATGTGCCAGGTACTACACTCTTTCATCACCTTTAATCTGCATGACACCCTAAGAGGTTATTTTTAACCTCTTTCACACATGAGTAAACTGAGAACCTCTCCTGTTTACTGGAGCCAAAAGCAAGCATGTGAGTCAGGATTTGGTTTCTTCGTGGGTCTCAAACACCAAATAATTTCATATTTTTAAAATTTCTTCCTGTGACAGTGGGGGAAAAAGGACCACGAAAAGGATATGAATTCATCCATGAGGCATATGACTACACTACACATAGACAACATTTGTCCCATTTCATCCCACTTTCAACATCAACTCTTCACCATTGTTGCAATTTCCCATCTCTCAAACCCATCCTCTCCCCATGATACATTAACCACAAGATAGCTTCACTCGCCTCCAGGCTCAGAGTCTAGACCTTATGACCAAGTATTTTCACACTGTGTTCGCTGATGCATCAGAATCCTTCGAGCCTTTGTCCTTCCCATTTCTGACTTAGTGATCTCAAGACGCCTTGGATTGTGCTACCAGCTGTAGACTTGCTCTCTGAGCGCTAAAAGCCGCTGACTCCTGGCAGTGTTAACAGCGTCCACTGTAAATTTGTGCTGTCTAATCTCACCAGGGACCTCACTGCCTCTCCATGGTTCTAATATTCATGCTTGGATAATTTCCCATCACATTCTCAAAGTGCCTTTTACTAATTACTGACAGCCTCTCTAATACTTTAACCCCACGCCTTCCTGCCTTCGGTGGAGCAGACACATGGTCTCCTGTATCCCACGAGACAGGAAGCCCCTCCCCAGATCCAGCAACTGCAATTCTTCTATCTCCTTCTCTTACACTTTTCCCTCTACATCTTGCTCACAGGAAAAAAAAGTGTCTGTTTACCTCCCATGTATTTTTCCACCTGTCCAAAGACACTTTTCTGCTATAGCTCCATTCCCCATACTTTCTTGATTTCTCAAGAATCTTCATTCAAACATGAAGCATTTTCTCTCTCTCTGTGGCATCTTCAGTTCTGCGTATGAACAAGTCCCCCTTTTCCCTGTTTAAAATAAATGAAATGAAAATTAAAAATAAAAGTGCCTCTAATCTGCTATTCTTTCACTGCTATGTTATTATTTCTCAAAAAGAAAGAGAAATTACATCTGTTCATTCATTTACTTGAGCATTAACTTCTCATCCAATGTTTAATACCTTTCAATATGGTTTCCGCCCACATGGATTCTAATCATTTTTAGCTCAAGAAAGTGAATTCTAACAATGAATGCCACACTCTGCAGCATGAGAATTAGTTTGGAGGTAAGATTAATTTCCAGATTAAGCCATTACAAACATAGATGTATTCATAATTATTGTGCTTTAAGATTATTTAATTGGAGAGGGGTATGGAGAAAAATGCAGGTACAAAAGGAAGGAAATAGATCAGAAAGGTTTGCCAAAAGAAAAAGTGGAAAAATGGGGAGCCTGACTGGCTCAGTCAGTAGAACGTGTAATGGTTAATCTCAGGATTGTGAGTTCAAACCCCACACTGGGCATGGAGTCTACTTAAGACAAAACAAAACAAAACAAAAAATTAGAAAGAGAGAGAGAGAAAGAGAGAGGAAGGAAGGATGGAAGGCAGGCAGGCAGGCAAGGCAAAGCAAAGCAGGGGGAAAAATGGCATGGACTATGGGAAGAAAGAGTTAAGAGCCTCTCTGAAATTATAGGGATGACTGCCTTTGGGTGTTACATACTGTAAATGGGCTTTGTTGCCACTCTACACAGTGTTACAATATTGTTTCAGATTCTTAATATCTGGATGATTGTAATAGTTGTCCAAATGGGATATCTGCCTCCAGATTCTGTTGTCTCCTTCTAGATTCACCTTACACTCTGATGCTATTATCTGATTTTCTTTGCATGTAGCAAAGATGAAGAAAATGTGAATGAATGAATAAATGAATGAAAAAAAATCCCAAAAGTACATAATCACTATGACCCTCACAAGGATTCCTTTTTAATGATAAATTATTAAAAAAAGAAAACTTATGTAAAAAAAAAAAAATTCTACCAGAACCAAGAAGCCTTGACAATGGAGCAGATGGGGAGCAGTGCAGATCATATTATGATACATTAGACCAAACAAAACCAAACAAAAATCTATTTCTCTTAAAACTCAAACATTAAGGGAGGGACTTTAGGTACACACACACACACACACACAATTTCCAGAATTTAATTTGCCTAACACTATTTTGCAGTCTGCTTTTCACAGAAAGCTAGAAGGTATATGGAAGTAGAAGTTTATTCAAGTCATAAGTGGTGAAAGTCTCTTTCACCACTAATACACTGATTAGACTATAAGCAGCCAGTTAAAAGAGCAAAATGCTAATAAAGTTTGTGATTTCAGCTTTTTCTTGTCAGTAGACGATAGACACTGAAGTCAATCACCAATAATTTTATAGAATCACTCAGTTCCCAAGCCTCAATTTCCCATAATGTAAAAATGCATTAAAATTACAAATATATTACAATACAACTTTATTATTAAAATAATTTTCTCTACACAATTACTCTGTTGAAGAAAACAAGTGTATGCTTTTATTACTGTGTTTTCATTTATAATTTGGCAATTTTGGTTAGTGTGAAATATATCAGCATAAGAATTCTTTAATTCTTCTCATAATGGCACCATCACATTATTTTTTATTTCCGGTAGAAATTTCAAGTTGATATTTAGCTCTTAAGCTCATTTAGAACAATCTCAGCATGATTTGAAAAAGACTCTTGGGGTCCAACTCGAGTTGGATAATTTAGAAAAAATACAAAATGCTAAAATCATGTAAAAATAAATCTTGTGAAATGGGAATGAAAACGAATCAAGCTTTTGATTTTCCCTGTGGGAAATAACCTTAATTTTATGAAGAAATGAAATTGCTGGTGGTGCTTCAGGTAACGTTTCAGCAGAAATTTTTTTTAAATGAATCTGTGAGACATAGGAAGTTGGACTACAATCAGTAAACTGCTCAGGTCAGGTTGAACCCAGTAATCAGCAAGGTCTTTGTTTAAATCTGCTTATGAATAAATTACTTTATTCATGTCAGTTAAAAAAAAAATCAGAGCCTCAGAATCATCTTGGCAGCTGTGCAGCATTTGATGTGATCTTTTTTTAGTAATAAATTATCAGATGGCATTAATTGCAACTTTTTCTTTTTCAAATGAGAAATGTCGCCACTCTCCCTGCAGAGTCTTCATGGATCAGCAGGTTTCAATGCCAGGCAGGGAAGGACTTTTGTTTTTATTGTGCACTTCTCTATGTAAGCTTTACTTCAACTTTTGTTACTTGCCAAAGTTGAATTTTATAAACCTTGTTTTATTATCATTGGTAATAGTCATATATTGTCTTTAATTCAGAATTGCTGTTTTTTAAAAAGAATTTTATTTATTTGAAAGAAGAGAGAGGGTGTACTCATACTCCAGGGGAGTGGCAGGGAAAAAGGGACAGAGGAAGAGGAAGAATCACAAAGAGACTCCCCTCTATGGGCGGAGCCAGAGGCGGGGCCGACCTCATGACCCTGAGATCATGACCCTGAAACAAGAGTCAGACACTTAACTAACTCAGCCACCCAGGAGCCCCAGAATCACCATATTTAAGGCAACAGCAAGCAAATGTTTCCTATAAAGAAGCAGGTAGTAAATATGTCAGTCCCTGTGGCCATCTGGTCTTTGCAGCAACTGTTAATTCTGCAGTTACAGTGCAAACACAGTTCTAAACAATACATAAACAAATCTGCGTGGGTGTGTTTCAATACAATTTTAATTACGAACACATGCCACAGTAAGAATTAGGCCACAGTTTGCTGACTCCTGATCTGAAGGAGTATCTTTGTGTAGAGGCAGAGACTTAAGAGATTCAAAGACATAAGAAATATCAACCTCTTACGCTGTGTAATTCATTAGGTTTCAATGGCTCCAAAAATAAATATTGCTACCAAATGAAGTGCTATAGAAACCCAGATTTGTTTTCACTGGTTGCTCTTATAGAAAGCTGTAGTTTGTTCATGAAACGGTTCTTTTACTCAACAAACATCTACTGAACACCTATCTATCATGAGACCAGTACTCTATCGGCAACAATTGTGATTAAAAGTTCACTAAGCCCGGATTCCTAGGACCTATACCTGTGGCAAGAGGAGATATTCCAGACTTTCATACTAGAATTCAAATAGAGTAGAATATGAAAAATAGAATTCAGAAAGTTTTTAGTGTTTCCCCCCCACGCCTTTTATATGTGGTGCTAATGTAACACTACTACTTCCTATATCAGTGGGAGTGGGGGGAAGGGGAGGAGGAGGACTCTGATTTTGAACTTCATCTCGTCACACCCACCCTAAGGACTTTAGAAGTCAGTGCTCCTTTTTGATTTTTTTTATTTTTACTTAAGAAAAAGAGATTCAAAATACTGACGTACTGTGTCATACTTCTTTATTTTGAGGTTAGGGAAGAGCTAAAGGTTGGTTTCAATTCCTGTGTCTTACTTCAGTAACAATTAGAGCATTTCATTTCCCCTGAGGAGACAGCTAAGATAGATAAATATGCTTTAAAAACCCACTCATTAAAACTCAAGCTTCTAGAGAATAGGGCATATAGACCTAAAAGGAAAGAGCACCAATTCAAGCAATCTTTAAGACTGCTGCTACAACTCAACTCAAAAAAGTAATTTTTATAGATTTTTTTTGAAATATGCCATTCATATTTTCTAAAGATATTCAAAAAATATTTCCAATCAAATTTATTAACAACTTCTAACATCTGGGCAAATCACAAGAATTATTGAAGTGCTAAGATTTGTTTTTTGTTTTTTGTTTTAAAGATTTTATTTATTTATTTGACAGACAGAGATCACAAGTAGACAGAGAGAGAGAGAGAGGAGAAAGGCTCTCCGCTGAGCAGAGAGCCCGATGTGGGACTAGATCCCAGGACCCTGGGATCATGACCTGAGCCGAAGGCAGAGGCTTTAACCCACTGAGCCACCCAGGCGCCCCAAAGTGCTAAGATTTGAATTCATGATCTTGAGACATGAAAAGCTTATCTCCTCTAATGAGGAAAGCAAATTCTTAAAATTTGTAGATCAGAATAATTAAGGTTTCACAGACTGTGAATCTATGACATCTTAATTCATAGTAATTCAGTAAAGTAGTTGAACTCTGAATTCCTTGGAAGATGTAACAATTAAAATTTTAAAACAATAGAATTTACTATACTGAAACAATTTTATGTAGTTTTTTTTCTGTAACTTTAAACAATGATGATTATTGACAATTTAGGCAATTCATTGTGACCAAGTATGTGTGTGTCTTCCTAGGAAAATACAGTATTTTCAACCTGAAATTTTCGATATTTACTTTATTCTTTGGTAACATGTTAAAATTTTTCATAATTCTTCCACATTGGTAGGATACCATAGGTACTAAATTATATACCATGCTTCTATAAAACTGTCATCACACTAAAACAATAAAGTTATCAGATTCAAACATTCCTTACAATGCCTATAAATCACAACTTTTATATATGAAATCAAGCTTATGCTTAGAGACACTGACCTAGGAAACAGATTAAGCTGGGGAGATGGATCAATAGTTGTGCTATTAAAATCACATTAGTATAGAAACAAAATGATAAAACATTTTTGAGATACTAAGTATCCAATGGCTAATCACATGAACGTAAGTAGCAAGTGATTGAGCCTCCATTGGGTTCTGGATCATGCTTTCTAATTCTTAGGTTGCAATTTCTAATGCCCTCTGGTATGAGCCAGGGAGGAAATCCACAGGTGAGAAACGTCCTCTGGGAGATCTCATCCTGACTGCTGTGTCCTTCCCCAGGATCTGTCACTGCGAAGGGGATGAAGAGAGCCCCCTCATCACACCCTGCCGCTGCACGGGCACCCTACGCTTTGTCCACCAGTCCTGCCTCCACCAGTGGATCAAGAGCTCAGACACGCGCTGCTGTGAGCTCTGCAAGTATGACTTCATAATGGAGACTAAGCTCAAACCCCTCCGGAAGGTATGGTATGTGCAGGAAATGGTTTGAAAGGGAGCACTGGCAACTGCAGGCATGTTTTAAAAATCCATTTCTTTCCCCAGTAGAATTTGGTAACATGCTAATATCCATGAAGAGTACATGCCTTGTGCTGGCCTCAATATGTGAAACAGCCAAATGTTTGCAAATAATCCTTTGTCTCTGTTTTATGTTCTAGGGCCTCTGATTTTTAGGTCATTCTTCAAAATCAAAAAAAGAACACGCATGTGTTTGTGAGTGTATGTGTATGTTGTTTGTGTTTGCATCATTTTGCATATATATATATATATATATATATATATGCACACATATGAAATAAATATACTTGTATTTTGATGTAATTGAATTGATGGAACTGTGAGAACATTGTATTTACTGCGGTCGATTCCCTGGGAGGTTAGGATAATAGATTACGGTAAATAATATCAACTGATCTAATTTCCTGAAAATCAAGCTTTAGGTAATAGAAAAGAATGTTTTCTTCCAAAAGGTGTGAACTCTTTTTTGCATTTGCCTTTATTTGGGAATTTGGTGTGATAGTTCATGTATAATTAGAGTAGATAGAAAAAGTATTATTTTCCATATTGTGCATCAAGCTGGAAGAGAAAGGTAAGCTTTTTTTTTATCTACAAACTTGATCTTCAAATTCCTCACTTTTATTTTGCTAAAGAATGAAGGTTAGAATATGGGTCAAATATAGGTAGCATCACACTCAAAGCGAGCAAAGGATAATTTGTGAAAGATACAAATGAAGACAATGAACTTTATGTAATTCATGCTCTATAGCGGGGGCCCTGGATTTTAGGATGTAACTTATCTTCTTACCTTTTTAACTTTATCTTTTTAGGTAAAAAGATAAGTTACATCCTCACATATATATGGATGCCTCAATTTCTAAAGGAGAGTATGGATACTGCAATTTAAATAATGATTCTACCTAGAGCTGCTTTTTCATTTAAATTAAATGCAAAGCAAAAGTGGATGGAAAGAACATTGCTTAGAAATAAACACAATGAGGGGTGTCTGGGTGGCTCAGTTAGTTAAGTGGCTGCCTTCAGCTCAGGTCACAATTCCAGGGTCCTAGGATCGAGCCCCGCTCAGGCCCCTGC
Organism: Mustela nivalis; assembly: GCF_964662115.1. Classification (NCBI taxonomy): domain Eukaryota; kingdom Metazoa; phylum Chordata; class Mammalia; order Carnivora; family Mustelidae; genus Mustela; species Mustela nivalis. The sequence goes on along the minus strand of NC_139023.1, from coordinate 131,602,855 downwards.
TCAGCAGAGAGCTGTTTCTCTCTCTCCCTCTGCCTGCCGCTCTGCTTACTGTGCTCTCTCTCTCTATCTCTCTGTCAAATGAATAAATAAAATCTTTAAAAGAAAGAAAAGAAATAAACACAATGAGCCCCAGAATGAGCAGAGATGTAAAGCAAACAAGAATATTCCAATAGGAATGCGATGGGTTGTTGCCATTGCAATTCTTCATTAATTCTGAAAATCATGGGGAGGGAGAAAAGCATTCCTTGCTTTTGCACAGCCTTGATTTTAAAAGTCTGCAAATGATTTATAGATGTCAGAACTGATGTACAGAATGCCTTTGGCTGGCTATGCACTGTCTTTTCTTAATATATGGGGTAACTTGAGTGACAAAAGGTGACGCTCTGTTCCTCGAGGTCCCAGAGCAATCAATGCCAGAAATAGAATGGACCCTTACTCTCTGCCCTTTGCTTCATCCATTGAACAGATACTGTGTGATGTCTGGAGTAGCTAAATAATACATTGTGCTCTGTGATTCTGTAAATTTCTCTTCGTGGCCCTCAGGGACCTGCAAATCATTTCAGAGTATCTGTATATTTCACCATGTTTTTATTTTTCCAACTTCTATCTATATAAAATGTTCATTTCAACTTTGTCAAATGTAATATTTCAATTCGAAAGCAACAATTTAGGATAATAAAATATTCAGATTTTTCTCTTCTTCATACTATCTATCCCTCCCCCATTTTTGTATAATAAACAATACATGATGCTGTGTGGAACTTGAAAATTCGTATTCTACCTTCAGATTTTGTGGAATCATCCTTTATGTACAACTTTGATCCTTTCTTGGTAGTCCATTCCCAATCATTTACAACCCTACCACAAAATCCATTTTTTCTCAAATAGGTTAGTTGAGAACCAGAGAAAGGCAGTGAATACATCCATCTTTTTTAATATTCTTAATAATGAATATGTGTGGCAATCTAGTGGGCACCTACTGGCTATCAATTAATGATATACCTTTTCTTTTTAAAAAACGTGTCCTTTGTCATAAGTATTGATGAAGGACAACATCTCAACATCCATCATTTTTAATAGCATTTTTATATCTACAGAGGATGTTGGAATCTAATCCAGAGGTTGCTTCCTGATAGCCCACAGATGTGTTTCATTTGACCCACAGGGCTTAACATTTGAAACAGATACCAACATCTAGATGTGTGGGTATTTCATGTAAAATTCCACATATTTGTGTGCTTAAAAAATCACAGAACCTGGCTCTCCTGGAACCACATCCCCATAGGACAACATCTATGGGGTAGCGAAGTGGAGATGAGTGAGGCTAGTGCCTTTAAAAGGCTGTTTGCTTTCAAGGGCTCCACATTTCCTAGCCCTCCCTCCGTGTCTGATCCCAAGACCTTGTGCCATTTCCACTCATCTGTCGCTCTAGACTAAGACTCTGAATTTTCAGCTCCTGGTCTAACATGTGAGTCCTACACGTGAGAAACATGCATTCTGTCCCTGCCTTTATGATCTATGGATTTTAAAAACCTAAAAAAAGTGTTCCAAACTTTTACTTTCTCCTTGAAAATGGTGAGGCATTGGCATAATACTATGTAAATGGCAGTAATTAAAATGACTTCAGATTCTGAGATGACATAAACTCTATAGATATGAGGCAGTTGTAAACTGTTCTAGATGGTTTATTTTGATGGCACTAAGATTCATCAACAGTTTTCTTTTGATAGATTTGAATTACAAATGACAGGTATAACATTGCTTAGAATATACACAAAGTATATTCCATTAATTGCTCTCAACTCAGTAATTCCATTACAGTTTATAACATTCTAAAGACCAACTACATGAAACAGTTAATTTAGCTAATGATTCTGAATGTCTACCATTCTCCAATACAGGCAGGAGATTCTGTTTAGATGAAATAGCTTCTTAAGGTGGAAAGGTGCAAATCGTAGTCTGACGAATCTTGGGGCTTAATAATCCCTAAAGAGATCAGTAAAACCTTACTTCACTAATTGCCACTATTATTACACCAAAATCTTTAATTAGTAGATTCATCAAGGTATCCTAATGTCTCCAGAAGAAAAATCTTTAAAATCTAAATGAAACAAAGGACTTCTTTGAAAAAAAAAGCAGTTTTCATCATCTTAAAGTTAGCAGCTCACCTACTTTTATAACACTCAGTAAAAGCCCCACGAATAACCCAGGATCAGAAATAATTCCAAGGGCCCAGGAAAGACAAAAAGATAAAAATACACAAAACAGTACAGTTCAGAAATGCATGCAATATCAGTTAGGAAGCATAAAATCTTCCCCTGTTCCAAAGCTGAAGAATTGCATTTGATTGCATCAGATTTGAGTCTGAATAGGAGAGACCAGTGGCTGGATATGAAGCTAAGCTTGTGAGGTCAGCAAATGGTACCGACAACTTTATGTTCCCCCTAAATTATTTCTTTATACAGTTTCTCATATGCAAACCACTTGACAAATACATAATACAAAATATTCACCTCTATGCATCCTTTTGCTCCTTGTCTCATTTTTAAATGAGACAGTGAATCAATTACCTTGGCTTTAGTAATGATTAGATCAAACCACAAGCACTTGTCATTTTTGTAGATCAAAACAGTTGAATATTGGAAACTTCATAACATTTAAGTTCTGGGTGAATTTATTATGCCAAGTAAAAAAGAGTAATTATTTTTGGTATTTCTACACTTGCACCATAATGAATTGCAAAGTTTCAGTTGAAATATCTACTTTTTAAAAAATAAGAACTATAATTGACAAATGCTATGTTAATTCCTTCCTTTCCCCTTAATTTGACATAATATTTATCTTTCAAAAGAGCCAGTGCAAGTTACCATAGCAGACCAATAGCCCATAGGTTATTATTGATTCTGCACTAACCTGGAGGTCTTGCAGGTCATAGTCTTAAAATTAGATAGGATGGAGAATGAGGTCAGACTCCTAGCTAGGATCTTCTGAGTACGCCATCTGAATAATGCTACCTCATCATATGTAAGAAAATTTAAAATGCTGCATTTACTTACCATTCTGGAGAATTTGCAATTTTACTAATACAACTGCTCCGTACTGAATTTCAACTCTGTGCCAGATATTTAGAATATATCAGTTAACTATTATCTTCATTACAACCCCATTTCATGTAGGCACGTGGAACCTATTTTACATGAGAAAAAGGAGACACAGGATCAACCTTACTTACTATCACACACCCCAGAGCTCCCTGATTCTAAAGCTTATGCCCATGTATGGTGTCGTGCTGCCTTAAGTGGCTGACAGTCTCTCTCTTTAAGCACCAAAACCTCAGTTTTTATCCAGACCGTTTCCAATGGAAATCTTCCAAAAGAAATCTTTCTGAAATAATTTTTTTTTCTAAAATCTTTCTTTTTAAACATGGATATTTTACCCAATGTATTTTCTTAGTACTTAGTTACACCACTATGGATACATCACTTATTTTATAGGTTGAAAAACCTTAACTGGCTCCAAAGCATTGAAAGCTGTTTATCTTTAACTTTAAAAATAAACTGTCAGTTATTTTACCAGCAAAAATGGGTTTAATCAGGAATAGCAGATAATTGCAGTTTGGGTCAAGCAATCTACAGCAAAATCATAGAAGTCCAGAGAACAAAGGAGAGGGAGGGATTCTCTTTTATAGATGAAAAGGGGAAGTCCAGAGGGTTATAATAAAGAAAAGAGTCCACTGGAGTAAACTTGGAGTTCAAAGTATAGTGGCTTTTCTTTGGTGGACTTGTGACTGTCTCATTGGCTGAGCTCCTGCAGGTAGGTGGGGGAGGGGAGAGAAAGAAGAAAAACCTTTTCTTGGTCCTGCTGAAATATAAAGAGCTACAGTAGCATCACTTGCAAGGTTCTTTATTTCTGTTGGGATCTGTAGTTGATGACTATAGTACAGCGTGTGAGAGCTACCCTCTTCTGATCTCCTGACTTCATTTCAAACAAGATTTTCTTTTATTACTTTTCACATCTTGATTCTGCATCTGCCAACCTGGCATGTTTGGAAAGCCCTTTATAGGGGCAGAAAAGTTTTCCTTTCTTCCGTTTTAGGTCCTTCATCTGGTCTGATAATTAAATCAGTATAAGATAGATTAACAGTAGAAAAACAAACAAAACTTTGATAACATCTCTACGTGGGAGAGACCAGGAAAACCAAGTAACTCACTGAAATGGCCAAAGCCATCACCCTAGATACCATCTTCAGCTGAAGACAAAAGAAGACCTTAGGGAAAGGAGACCAGCTCTGGGAGGTTACCAGGAAAACCAGTATGCAAGAGTAAGTTTAAGTAGATTGCAGTTGTTGTCATCTGAACTGATAAGAGTTCTAGAATCACCTCTTCCAGGTACAGCAAGGGAGACACGCTTAAAAATGGAGATTTCCTTATAAGCATAAATGTCTCTTACAAAACAGTAACTTTCATTGGACTTTTAAAGCTTTTCCATGTCTGCTGTTTTTAAAATAACCAGGTTAAAATAATCAATGTGCCAAAGAGGCATATTTTGAGAAGTCAGAGTCCACTTTCTTGTACCCTTAATCTGTTTTTGTTGTCTTTATTCTCCCTGCTCTCAGAATCTGCTGCCAGGTCTCTGGTCCTTCAGGAGCCCTTATTCAACATTTCACATAGCTATTGCTTTTCTGCTTTAAACAATAAGGGCAAAAATCAAGAGTTACAAAATTGGGTTTATAAAAGGCCCAGGTCTAGATGAAGTTCTGCAACGTTCTCTTTTGATCATTGGCAAGAGTTTTAGTGAGTACAAATATTTTGGCATCGTTCCAGAATTCCTGGGCCTCTCTTTGGCATCCTTTTTAATTCTCAGTTTTACTTGGAATAACATGATTAAAAAAAAAAAAAAGGCTCTCAGCAAATATGGTTTAGATGTCTCCAGGATGTTTTACTCGAATCAGAGCCCAGTTCTGGGGGGTGCAGATTTGCTGTTTCATTTCTTCAGAAATACATATGCTTGGAGGCAATGGAAATCTCTGCCCTAGTATGAGTCTTGATAACGTTTCCTTTATACTTGCACAAAAATATCCGCACTCGTCATTTGGCTCACCCTGTTGGCTCTGTCATCTTCTCCTCCATGATAACATGAGCCCCAAGTGCAGTTGAAGTAATTAAGAACACTCTGAGAAAATGGTTTTGTTTTCAAAATCACACTGTCCTAATGAACCACGTAAGCTTTTCACAACAAATTTCTCTCTCCCGGGGTGGCGCAGTCTGCAGCCAACACTTCCCTGACTTCTCAGGGCTTCTTTCAGGGAGAAGGCGGAGTGCGAAGGGCTCCTCCGCGGATAGCTGCGGGAAGGGAAAAGATAAGTACACCACAAAGCAACAAAGATTGTAAAGTTTTTTTCCCGGCGAGATAAACACAACACCAGACAAAGTGGGTGTAAGGCAAGATTTATTAAAGACACTCTCCGGCGAAGTTTCAGGGCTCAGGAGGAGGCGAGCCAGGAAAGTTGCGCGGGAGGAGGTGGGCACCCTCGGGCGAGGTTCCGCCACTCTGGAAAGCAGAGTGGTGGAAGTCGGGCCCAAGGCAGGGAGGAGGGGGCTTTTAAGGGGTCTTGGGGAAAGCTCAGGGGTCTTTTGGCAAGTTTCCCTTATTTGGATATCCCGCCTGCTCATCGGGATCCCATTGGTCCACAGGAGCCCGGGGCGGGGGTCTCAGATTCCTGCTTGGGCCTTTGTTCTCCCGACCGAGCTCAGGTCTTCTGGCGGGAGCTTTAGCCATCTTTAGTAGCCCTTCCTGCCAGCCCAACGGAGATCATTAAAACAAAAGCATTTCAAGTCAACTGGAGCATTATCTTTTCTACTAAAATCTTTTTATTTTGTTTTGGGTTGTTTTGTTTATATTTGTTTTCTTGGGGTAACACGCTCGTGCCTGTGGGACATCCGGCCCGATGGACGCTGTGGCGCACGTGGTGGGAGAATCCATTATAGGCAGAACAGAGGAGATAAAAGCAGACTGAATCCACCACAGGGGAGCTGCGGGCGGGACAGCAGAGGAGACACTGTCCGCCGGAGGTGGAGGTGGGGGTGAGGGCCGCAGTTACAGGGCCAAGTGAGGGAGTGTGGGGACGCAGGACATTTTCTCTTTTCGTCATCTCAGGAGCTGCGTCTGGTTGTCACTGGTCAGTTAGGGTCTCTGGCTGTTTCACGGTGGGTTGCTTCATGAGCCTGTTTGCGTCAGCTCAGTCATCACTGTGGGCCCTCCTGCCTTGCTCAAGTTTCTATTGCTCAAGCCTGTTGCCTAAAAACAGTATCTACCATGTCCTCAGAACGGCAATTGATATTTTAATTAAAATTAGTATTAAATGTGAGTAGAGAGTAATGCCAGCATGTCTAACATGAAATGGTTATGAGATGAAAAATACAAGTGTCTCGGGCTTTTTCTAATAAATACTTATGATGAAGTCCCAGAACCTTAAGTCAGGTTCGGTGTGGTGAGGAGGTTCGGAGCCGACGACTAAAGAAAGAATTCTTAAGATGTCATTGGTGCAAAATGGTGGTTTATTAAAGCACGGGGACAGAACCCGTGGGCAGGAAGAGCTGCTGCCCTGGGTTGTGAAGGTGGGCATGTTATATACCCCACGGTTGGGGGGAGGTGGTGAAGGAATGGGGGATTTCGACAGAGTTCTCACATGCTAGGGAGGGCCTACAAGGTGCCCGGGGGGGGGGGGGGGGGGAGTCTTTGACATTATGGCTTGATTAATGTCGTCCCTAGGTCAAGCACTAACATCAAGATAATGGGGGATTCTTGGTGGGGCATTATGATCTGGCTATCATTTACCCCAGTCTCCTCCAGTTTTATGGTGGGAGGGGGACATTAGGGCTTCAGGAACCAAGAGTTATTTGCCTCTGGAAATTTGTGCTATTGATAAGGTAACCTCCCTGTTTAGGTCTCTAGGACATCTTGTAGGGCGAGGGAGATTCCTGTTCTGCAGGATTGCGATCCCTGCAAGTTAACTACTTATTGTTTTATGGCAGTCAGGGGTGCCTGAGGAATGCTACACATATGGAGGGGAGCGGGTGAAGAGGGGGTGCAAGGCGCCAGCTTTTGCTTTGTCCTCAGCCAGCCTCCTGCTCCCTCATCACTTAGGGTTTATCATATGGCCTCATCCTTTTGTCTTTTGAGAGAATACTAGGAGTTGATTAGCCTTTAAAATTTCAAAAACAAGAAGACTGTAGCCAGCTGGGATCCATACTGTAGAATAGTCTGTTCAAAATGGAAATACTCTTCTCTAGGCAGCAGAAGAGCTTCTTTCTTTGTGAAGTTTCCATCCATGAACACAGTCCTCCCTCAAGGCAGATGTGAACTCCAACCAGTGGCAAACTGTGTTCTGAGTGTTCTGAGGAAGTTCCAGTCATGTCCAGGTCACTCATTCACTGTACTCACTGTACTATCTGCTATGGGCCAGTTGTGTTCAGTAGTGAGCCAGATAGAAAAAACCCAGCTCCCAGACAGCATCCACTGCAGGAGGGATGGGGAAAGTTGAATTACTTACCATAGTGTGTCATAAATTTGAAAGGCATGGTAATCAGTGGATGGCTGTGTGGGGATCGAGAATTTTCTGTAACTCTAGAGGGAATGGTAAAGGTAATTCAAAGAGAGCATGCCATCCTATGTTTGGTCTTTACTTGTGAGACTGTCCATATAAAAGGATTTCTTTTTGTACAGTAACTACAAGTAGATAGCAGAATGACTTTCCTCTTGTTATCCATGATTCGTATAACCTAGGCAAATCAAGAAGATATTACTTAGCAACTGGATATCCAGCACATCAGGTAAAGAGAATTGGGAATATAGAACAGGATTTGTCAGAGGGCATCACAGAAGAGATTTTACCAATTCCTGAATAATCACTGTTGGCTGGAGCATTTCTCCTCAGCACTTCCTTATTAGTAGATCCAATTATATATTACTTCAGTTCTGTTTCTCTCTTTGAAAATTATTGCTTGAAGAATATAACCTCACTTTGCTTGGTAAGAATGTCACCTTGTGTTACTATTCTAGGTATGAAAAGAAACACTTAATTTTCATTAGATTTGCTATTGAAGTCTTTAACAGGATACAATTCCATCCTTGCAAAAATACATTTTTATTTTGACAAGGACAGGGACATAGGAGATGGAACTTCTTTTATATACTTTGTATTTTGATATATGAAACATAACTATGGTTGAAAGGAGTGTATCACACAGACCTGTACCCCTGAGGCAAATAATACATTATATGTTAATAAAAATAATTTATATAAATAAAAAAAGATATTTCCAAAAGCTCAACCAAAAAAAAAAAAAAAAAAAAGGAGGAGGGAATCAGTATTACAATGATCCATATGGAAAGCATAAAAGCTTCCAGTTAAACCGTGCAGAAGCATACACACACACACACACACACACACACACACACAGTTACAAATAAAGATTTCCCCAAAGCATCATCTTATGACTGAGTGTTTTTTAATGAGAAAGAAGTTATATTTGTGTTTCATTTTAGGTTTTCTTAAGATGCCATAACAATTGAGTTTTAAATTACTGCCATATTTAAATTTTCCTCCAATTTAAGATTGTTCTCTCTCAGCTGGGATTATTTCTTTTTTTTTTTTTTAAGATTATTTATTTATTTATTTGACAGAGAGAAATCACAAGTAGACAGAGAAGCAGGCAGAGAGAGAGAGAGAAGGAAGCAGGCTCCCTGCTGAGCAGGACTCAGAGATCATGACCTGAGCCGAAGGCAGCGGCTTAACCCACTGAGCCACCCAGGCGCCCCAGCTGGGATTATTTCTTAATTCATTTATCCAGTTCCTCAAATCTTGACATAAAATCTAAGAAAAATTTTCTCCTAAACTTTTGGTTTAATTTTTTGAATTAAGGAACAAAGAAATCAACACTGTTTTTCCAAAGCAAATATTTTAAACCAAATCAAGTTGCTTTCTTTCTCGCTGACAAGGAGGAGGAAAATGAGGAAGACCTTGATTGACATCTATCTGGAATGATGGTGTCTGGCCCTGTTGTCCAAGCCTCAACATGCTTGTGTGATATTATCCACATTTTAATAAGATAGGTGTCTGAAAGATTTCACTCCATAGAGACCTAATCTCTCAGGAGCCAGCTCCCTTCCAATTTTCTATCTTTCTCTACCATCCAGTAGCTCCTCTTCTTTTGTTTCCCACATTGTTATGCTACCCACTGCCTCAGCATACTGTGCTCTTTATTATCTTGCATAGGAATGTTTCGCCCTGAATTAGGCAAATTTACCCCCTAAGCCACTCTCTCTTGCTGTCTCTCTCTCTCAAATAAATCAATAAAATCTTTTTTTTTTTTTAAAGATTTTATTTATTTATTTGACAGAGAGAAATCACAAGTACACTGAGAGGCAGGCAGAGAGAGAGAGAGAGAGAGAGAAGGAAGCAGGCTCCCTGCTGAGCAGAGAGCCCGATGCGGGACTCGATCCCAGGACCCTGAGATCATGACCTGAGCCGAAGGCAGCGGCTTAACCCACTGAGCCACCCAGGCGCCCCTAAATCAATAAAATCTTAAAAAAAAGAGAGAAAGAAAGAAAGAAAGAATTAATTAATTAATTAATTAATTCCCGGGGAGACCAGACACACAACAGTTGAGTGATGCAGGTAGGAAAGTTTATTCAAATGAGAGTATTCTTTGGAGATATGAGGGTGAGTGAGCTCAAGGGAGAGCTGCACTCAGGTTTGGGTCTCTGTCTTTTATTGACATGTTTAAGGAGGGAGTGGAATATTTATAAACCTGGGAGGAGAACTTTAGGGAGCAGGGTTTCGTGCCTTTTCTCCCTTACTTGCTGAGCCTCCTGCTTTGTCTTGTGCCTCTCCCATTTGATCCAGCTTCCTCCTGCTGGCTTCGTTTTTTGGAATGCTCCCAGGACAGTTCTTTAACTTTCCCCACAGCAGACCATGGTTCCCCTTTGGCCAGCCTCCAGGCCAACTGCCTACTCAAACAGTTTCCCAGCTCAGAATGCCCAGTAAACAGAAGTCCAAGGTCCGAGTCCTAAAAGAAGGAACATATGTGCTTTCTTCATCTTGCCTGTTACCCTTTAAAGCAGATCATGGTGAGAAAAACAAGATATACTATATATTTTAAAAAGAAAACCATTAAAAAGCATGACTAAAGGAAGACGTGGAGTGAAGAGAGGGAAAAGGAAGAGAAAGAGGAGGAAAGAAGCAGAGAGAGGCGAGGAGAGTTTACGGATGGCTGAGGAGGAGGAGGGGTGCCAAAAAGTGAGTAGAAGCGAGATGTCAGGGCCAGACCACACTTCATTTTTTTCTTACGAGTTGCAAGCAGGTGGTTAAAGGCTAAAGTAAATTAGATTCGAGCAGTTCTTGACAACAAAGCTGTTCTGCAGCCCCAAGACACACTTGGAAGATTTCTGACCCTAAGAAAAGAGGCAGGCGGGCTGGGCTGTAAGCCATTTTCTCCTTGGCACAGTAAAAAAAAAAACAGGTTGATTGAAGGCCCAAGCAAATTAGCATAGTTGAGTCTAAGAAAGATAATTATATTTTCTTGAAAGCTAGTGTTTCTGTAAATGCAAAGCTAGTTTAATACAGCAGTTGAAATTTGAACGGAGTATTTTTATCAATAAAAGACACTAACGAATTTTTGAGCCAGAGCTTTTCAGCATCTGGGTAGTGACTTATCTCTTAAGACACTGATAATCTCCTACTGGGCTCTTTTTATATAAGACCATCCCAACAGCCAGCTGTGTCTGAGGGACCACACGCAGAGGTTCCAGCAATGCTCAGTTAGGATTCACAACTCCTAACTTCATTCAGTCAGTTACCAGGTGTTTCCTGAGTGCCAGTCACTGTCCCTGGTGCTGAGATTACAGTGATGAACAAGGGAAATTTTGGGGTCTTAGGGAAGCTATAATCTTGTGGGGTAGAGATGAAGGCAGGAAGTTTGAAAACAAGTTAGTTGTAATATTTTAAAAGAGACTTAAAAATAGTACAGGAGATAATTATTTCTAGGTGGAAAAAAGTCTGCATTTCTCAACTACCTCATTGTTCCATCAGGGAAACAATCCAAAAAAGAAATTAAGATGAAAAAGTTGCCACACGAATGCCAGGAACCAGAGTTAGGAAGGCACACACAGATAACCCCGTCCACATTGGCTGAGAAAAATTACCAAGTGTCTGTGGAAAGCTGCTCATTCCCACAGATAATTTACTTTGTATCAGGAAACAGTTTATATAAATGAATGAAGCAGTCTGATTTTATGATGATAAATGACAAATACTTCAGTCCTGGAGATATGATGAGGTGTCGTGAAAACTATGGCATTTTTGAATAGATGTGCCTTTTCTAAACAGAGTCATAACCATTCATCTCTCATGGCCTGTTGCCAAATCAACTGCTTTGTCAGATGAAGCCCAAATTCTAGATTTAATGTATCTCTTCTGATTTTTAAAAATAACAGTAACTACTTCAAACTTGAAAACCATCCAGGCAAAGCAAAACAGATCTGAAGGCTAGAATCAGCCCACAAACCAAGAGTTCATGATCTCTGCCGGATAGAAGTGAGGGTCTGGAAAGCTGGAGTCACACCCACAGTGAAGTTGCTCTGTGGCTTTCGGTGAGTCTTGTGTCCTGAAATGGGATCTATCGGAAAAATGGAAAGTAGAGGATGGCAATAACACCCTCTTTGCCAAGTTTTCAGGATTCTACGGGGGAATAAAATCATGTATGTGAAAGTACTTTGTAAGCAGTGAATTCCTACAAAGTGTTTTTTTTTCCTTTGGCAGCTCTCTGTTATTAGCAAGTTCACTTTTCCAGTCTTCCTCAATCAGTATTTAGGATTGAATTTACTTTAAGGCCAATAAGAGAGTAACAAGCACATTTTCAATGAACTATTTATCCTGCGCTGAATTAGTTCAGGGGTACATGCATTGATTAATTGGTAGCCCAGTAATTTCTAATGTATAGTCATCCAGATAAGAGTTATGCTGGTTTAAGTTTGCAAGTTTAGGGGCATCTGAGTGGCTCAGTTGGTTGGCCGTCTGCCTTTGGTTTAGGTCATGATCCAGGAGTCCCGAGATACACTCCTGCATCATGCTCCCTGCTCAGCAGAGTCTGCTTCTCTGCCCTTCACCCGGCTTGTGCTCTCTCTCTCTCTCTCACTGTCTCTCAAATGAATAAATAAATCTAAAAAAACAAAAACAAACAAAAAAAAGTTTGCCAGTTTATAGGGAATGTGCTGAGCAAATTAATAAAATAAGCAGAATTAAGATAGGAAACACATCAACATCCTGAAAACTTTTCAGGAGTTCATAAAACATGTTAAAACAATTAGCCTTGCCTGGCATAGTTGAACAAAATTTATTTTATGCTTACCTTCTAAAGGGCTGTGTTCAGTGTACCAGGCAGCTGTTTGCCTATGAACACCTGATAGAGTAATTAATCTTTTTAATAGATTCATTGAAATATTTTTTTTGAAGACTTACCCAATAGTCCGGTTATTTTCATTTACCTCCTCTGACTAGTGTGATGATCTAGAACTTGAGCTCTGGAGTCAGTCTGCCAGGGTTTGTGACCTTGATTGTGGTCATTGTAGCAAGTGACTAAATTTCTGCATACCCGTGTCTCCTCCTGTGCTAAGTGGAGATAACAAAAGCATGTACCCCTTTGTAAGGCTGTTCAGAGACCTGATGAAATAGTACATGTAAAGCATTTAGCAGTGTCTCTGGAACATGATGAGAAGACAGGTTAACTATCTCTATATGTAAATTTTAAATGACTTTAATTTCAACTTCTCAGTATTTTTTAATGGTCCCAGAATTTTCAAGTTAAAAGTATCTTTTGAGATGACAACTGGTCTCTGAAGTTGTATAAAGTGATAGACCTCTCCTCTTTTTTTAATGCGATTTTATTTGGAATTCAAAAATATAAAAGAGGTAAAAGGATACTTAGTGCCCCTGTCTCCCTTAGACCACTCTTCCTTGGGACATCCCTAGACCAATTTGTGCAACTGTATGCCTCACCCGGGGAGACAGAAGATGCGGGCCATGATTATTTTGTGTGCAGATTAATCCCTAAGTTTGGTCTCTTTTAACCTGAGTCTACCCATTACGGGTGTTTGGAAATATCTTCCTGATGATCAGGACTTGGATCACGGACCTTCCTCAGGAGTTGTGTGGCTGAGTCAGAAAGACCGAGGATCATGTCAGCCAGCCCTTCTTAGCCAGACCACCTCACAGAAGAGATAATGATCTAGGCTGTGGGATCATCCCTCTCTCTTTCTCTCCCTCTGCCCCTCCCCCAACTCATGCTATACATACATACATACGTACATACATACATACGTACATACATATGTACATACAACGAGACACCCCAAACAAAGTCATGACAAAATAACAAGTCTTGCTCTTTATGGGCCAACATTTGTCTCCTTCATAAAACATTTAGATTTTGGGGAAAATTAGAGGATGTCAGGCTTAAAACTTGTAACATACAACCCAAGTGATACCTAAAGACTTCCATTGGGAGAGAAAGTGCGTGTCTTAAGGATTCTTCAGGAAACTGCCATAGGATTCATATCAGAAATTGACAAAGAAAGTTTAATTGGTTAAATTTCATATTTATATTTCAAGTTCCCATCAATTTAGAAGCCAAGAAAGCATAGAGTTTAAGAAATCCCTTAGAATTACCTAATAAGGGGCGCCTGGGTGGCTCAGTGGGTTAAGCCGCTGCCTTCGGCTCAGGTCATGATCTCGGGGTCCTGGGATCGAGTCCCGCATCGGGCTCTCTGCTCGGAAGGGAGCCTGCTTCCTCCTCTCTCTCTCTGTCTGCCTCTCTTCCTACTTGTGATCTCTGTCAAATAAATAAATAAAATCTTAAAAAAAAAATTACCTAATAAAAAGCATTTAGTGATCTACTTGGAAAAGCAAGTCGAGCAAATATTTCAGAAACTAAAATAAAAGGGCAAAAAATGAGTAAAGAAATTTTTTAAAGGTCTTAATAAAAGTAGTCTAGAATTCAGTTAAGAAAATTCTCAGATTAAAAAAAAAAAATGGGGCACGTGGGTGGCTCACTGGGTTAAAGCCTCTGCCTTTGGCTCGGGTCATGATCCCAGGGTCCTGGGATCGAGCCCCACATCAGGCTCTCTGCTTGGCAGGGAGCCTGCTTCCCCCTCTCTCTCTGCCTGCTTGTGATCTCTGTCTGTCAAATAAAATTTTAAAAAAAGAAAAGAAAAGAAAAAGAGAACTCCCAGATATTTAGAGTAAAGAACAAAGCAGAGAAAATTATCAAAGAAGTAATATAGGAGGCTTCTGAAAAATGAAGGGCATGATTATCTGGCACAAATGAATAAAGACTTAGCTAAAGGTAAAAATTGTAAGAATTCAGAATACAAAGAATAAATAATGGTAAATTCTGGAAGCTTTCAAAGGGCTTCTGATGAATTCCATTGTAATCAGAGTTATGGCAGTCTGCTCAACCACACATGCTTAGGAGACTACGCAGTAAGAATTTGAATATTCTAAAGAAATATTCAACCATAACCTGAGTACTAAACAGGTATACCTATAAAACATAAAAATAGAATAAAGGTTTTCAGGCAATGCAAAGACTAAAAGTTTACTTCCCATGCCCTCTTAGGAAACTTTTCAAGGGAGGGTTTCAGAAAAATAAGGGGCTTGATACAGGAAAAACTGGAGGATTGGAGAAGTACAAGAAAGCAACATAGCGGGGGTCGGGAGCAGAGGAGCCTCCAGGGCAAAGGCTGTGCACTAAACATTTCTAAACTATTTGGAAACAATCACCCCTGGGAAGGGTGAAGAAGGGGAGAGCAGGAGCGAAAAAAGAAAGAAAAAGAGAGAGAGAGAGACCAAGACAGTGACCAGCTCAGAATGGACAATAAAGTAGAAGTCTCAGGGTTAGAGGTCCCTGGGGGGAAAAAAAAATCAGCTTGATAGGATATCCGATTTGCTTGAGAAATAAAATTAAAAGGCTTTGCATAGATACAGTGAAAGATATAAAAAAATAAGGTAGGTACATCTTAAGCAAAGAGATGAAAGGACATTATCTTCAAAATGCAACAGAAATATATTGATTACTCAAGCTTTGTGGCCTTCTCTTACACTCTTACTAATTATTGAAGACACCAAATAGCTTTGGTTTATGTGGGTTATATCTATCAATATCTACCATATTAGAAACTGAAACTTAGAAATATTCACATATGTACTTATGAAATCATTTAAAAGTAACAAGAAACATTTGCATGTTAAGGTAAATCTATTTGTATGAAAAATTATATTTTTCCAAATCACAAAAATATTTAATGAGAAGAGTTACATTGGTTTACATTTCACTGATCTCTTACATGCCTGGCCTAATAGAAGACAACTGAAATCCCATATCTGCTTCTGCCTTCTGTCTTTTGATCGTACATGACACACCCTCTGGAATATCTCACCATTCACAAATCTTTAAGAATTATTATTAAATAACTTTGACACCTGAAAGGGTCCCTCAAAAGGGTCCCCAGACGACACTTTGAAAAACACTCCTCTAGACTCATACTTGACTTCTTTTTTTGTTTTGTTTTTTTTGTTGTTGTTGTTTTTTATAAACATATATTTTTATCCCCAGGGGTACAGGTCTGTGAATCGCCAGGTTTACACACTTCACAGCACTCACCAAAGCATATACCCTCCCCAATGTCCATAACCCCACCCCCTTCTTCCAACCCCCCTCCCCCCCAGCAACCCTCAGTTTGTTTTGTGAGATTAAGAGTCACTTATGGTTTGTCTCCCTTCCAATCCCATCTTGTTTCATTGATTCTTCTCCTACCCACTTAAGCCCCCATGTTGCATCACCACTTCCTCATATCAGGGAGATCATATGATAGTTGTCTTTCTCCGCTTGACTTATTTCACTAAGCATGATACGCTCTAGTTCCATCCACATTGTCGCAAATGGCAAGATTTCACTTCTTTTGATGGCTGCATAGTATTCCATTGTGTATATATACCACATCTTCTTGATCCATTCATCTGTTGATGGACATCTCGGTTCTTTCCATAGTTTGGCTATTGTGGACATTGCTGCTATAAACATTTGGGTGCACGTGCCCCTTCAGATCACTACGTTTGTATCTTTAGAGTAAATACCCAGTAGTGCAATTGCTGGGTCATAGGGCAGTTCTATTTTCAACATTTTGAGGAACCTCCATGCTGTTTTCCAGAGTGGTTGCACCAGCTTGCATTCCCACCAACAGTGTAGGAGGGTTCCCCTTTCTCCGCATCCTCGCCAGCATCTGTCATTTCCTGACTTGTTGATTTTAGCCATTCGGACTGGTGTGAGGTGATATCTCATTGTGGTTTTGATTTGTCATACTTGACTTCTTAATGAATACCATTTTACATAGATATACTATAATTTCTTATGTGATATAACCAAAATAGCCATACAGTTACCCTGGGAGTATGAATGTGAGGGAGGAGTTCCCTGGCCAGCATTAAATCAACAATGATATTAACAAATATCAATGAGTTGTCAATAGCAGCACATTACATAAAATAGATTACATAATAGAAGCATATCACATAAAATGTTGGAGGTAAACATCAGAAGCATCACCCAGTGTATTTTAAATGACTGTCTCTAGATGATGGTATAGAAGGCTGCAGCAGGGGAGACCAGGAGGCTGTCATAAAATGAAATTCTACATATTCTTTAAAATGAACATTTCCTGTAGATTTATTTAAATAAATCTGAAAATATGAATCAAGTTTTGATGATTCACTAGGCCTCCGGTGAGGCATGAGATTTTTTTTTTCTTCACAAACTCCCAGGTGATGCCAGTTAGAACCATGCCTCCTGCAGCATTTACTCACATAAGGAGAAAATTGTTCCCAGCTCAGAACTTTAAATCATTCTGACGGTATCAGAAAGAAAGCCTCCAGTAGGTACTAGATTGTCTTTTATATCTCTTCCATATTTTCCAAACTCTGTGAAATATAGTCTTGGAACTTTAATCAGGGAACAGTATCTAACTAACATTTAAAAGGAAATTGTGGGCAAACTGGTAAAATCCTAATAAAGTCTGAAGCTGAGTTAAAATTAATGTACATAATGTTGGTTTCTTTGTTTGACAAACATCATGGTAATATAAGATGTGAACATTAGGGGAAACTATAAATCTGTAATTATTCCAAAGTTAAAAGTTTGTTTTAAAATGTTAAATAAAGACTAAATAACAAAGAGGTAAAAGCCAAAATACTCTGATTAGACCACTGAGAAAAGGAATAAAAGGGGGACCCAGAATCCTTCCTGTTCTTCATTCCCCTTTAACCTCTGATAGTTCCTGAAACTCTAATAAATCTTTGGCCTCTACAGAAGAAAGATTGGAAACCACCAAATCTAACATTTTGTTTTACAAGGAAAAAAACACAAGACCCAAAGATTATTAGGCATCTTATTCAAAAATACACATCTGTGTAAAATAGGGACCAGAATGGAAGATTTCCTTCTGTGTCATATTTGTTGCTTTTCACCAAATGCAGGTTTTATTTAGATGTGTCTACTGTCTTCTCTAAAAGAGAGGTTTTCTTCAATGTGACCACAAGATAGACTCACATCTGTCAGTCAAATAGCCTCCATGTAAGACTGACCTATGTGTGATCACACAAGTAAATCAAAGGCCAGATGGCCCACTTGTTATGAGAACTGAAGTCGTTGGAGAAAGAGGAGTTCTGTCTTCTTGGACAAAATTCCTGCTGTCCTGTGATCTTTTAAGTGTTTGCATGGAAGGTGTGCAGATTACCGTGTCAGCTGGTTAAAAGGTTAAAGGACTTGGCTTAAGAAGGCAAGTTATGGCTTCGTACTGCTTGGATTTTGATATTCTTATCTTTCTCATGATGATGGTGATGATGATGACGATGTTGTTCAGTTAGCCAACATATGGTACAGCATTCGTTTTTGATGTAGTGTTCAATGATTCACTAGTTGCCTATAACATCCAGTGCTCATCACCACACGTGCCCTCCTTAATACCCATTACCCAGTTACCCCGTCCCCGCACTGCCATCCCTTCCACAACCCTCAGTTTGTTTCCCGGAGTCCAGAGTCTCTCGTGGTTTGTCTCCCTCTCTGATTTCTTTCCATTCAGTTTTCCCTTGCTTCCCCTGTGATCCTCTGCACTATTCCTTATGTTCCCCATCCGACTGAGATCGTATGATAATTGTCTTTCTTTACTTGACTTATTTCACTTAGCATAATCCCCTCCAGCTCCATCCATGTTGATGCAAATGGTGGGTTCATCCTTTCTGATGGCTGAGTAATATTCTATTGTATGTATGGACCACATCTTCTTTATCCATCCATCTGTTGATATTCTTATCTTGACTGAAAAAGTCTAATGTTTACAGTTGAATCAGAAGCTGTCCATGACTGTGTCTTTGGCACACTGCCCAAATAATATGTTCAACTTGCTACCTGGAATCTAGTCAGTGAGCCATGGCTGACGCTATTCTTATACATTTGTCACTTCTAGAGATTTGCGCAAAAAGCAATGTGTTTGTGCATCTTTTGGCATCCTTATTCATTAGTTTGGAATGTTGGATTTTGCCTCCCAGGGACACAGAGCCTCACGAGTAACCTTGGACTTTAATGTAGCTGATGGCTTATCTGTTAAGTTTCCTGTCTGTTACCCTGGAGAAAGAAAATACGTGCCATTTGGACAAGACCTTTGTTTGTTCTTAGCCTTCATGCTCAGTGGCACACTGTGCTTGGCCTTGCATATGTTTGGGCTGTCCCTGTCTTACCCATTCATACTATCCAAGCTCATGGTAGCTGGGGCTGGTGTTTCTCAGCTTAATTATTACAGAGGCAACTCCTCTGCTCCTAATACATGTCTCTTGGGTCCCAAATCCCTTCCATGATCTTAGAGGCAGAACACACAAAAGGAAAGAGCAGCCCAGCCACACAGCCTGTCTTCTTCACTCATGGCCCATCTCTAGTATCAGATGAATGAGACTCTACTGAACATGAAATCCAAACTGCAGTTGAAGTCAAAGAAAAGCATAGCTCTGCTTACCTCTAAACAAAAACTCATTTATGAAAGGAAAATCCAAACTCCTTCTTCAAAATCACCTTATGCTGATTTTTTAGAAGCAGAGTATCCAAATTGTGTCATTAGAACAGTGCCACAAAGTGGTGCTTGCTGGGGGGGAAGGAAACAAGCTTGTTCAATAGCGTAGGTTTTTAAAAGAGGCTTTGTGTTAGAGGCTTGATGATTTACAGATAAATCTCTCCTCAGTCTGCCAAGATAATTGGACTAAAGGGCACGTATGTTAGCAGGTTTTGTTTTCTATTAGCTAATAACTAACTTTGTTGCAGTTATCTGTATTTTGCTCTTTATTTAAGACTATGCAATATGGCAGGTGATATCCCCCCTTCTGGAGAAGCTCTGTGGGAGACTGCTGCGGAAATCAAAAGAAACAGGACAAGAGACATTTTTTTTTTTTTTTTCCTTAGCAGAATAGACTTACAGAGAACATGCAGGAACTCCTGGACTTCTGTTGGGGGCGGGGTGGTCTAGAGGAGACAGGGCAGACTATTGAATAGAAAGAACCCTTGCACGTGCTGCTTTTTTCCTGCTTTTCTGACTGAATGTCTTGCCCACCTAGATTTTTCATCTACTTTTTAACAAGGTTCATGATAAAAGTGAGAACTAGTATTTCATAGGTCAGGTAACACTGCCTTAGGTAGTAGATTAGTTTTCTTTTAACATAATTTGGTAGATGGTTTGCAATCCTGAAATGCCAGGTCCTGAATTGCCATGGATTTCTTGATGCAACCAGCCCATGTTGTCAAGGCAACCCACTTCATGTTTTCTCTCCTCTAGAAAACCATTTCCAGTGTTGCAAACCTTAAATCATAATCATCTTTTATAATACACAGGGTCAAACACATCCCCTGTATGCACAAAGCTATTACTTTTTAGAAGATATCACATCATTACAGTCAAAGAATTTGACTTGAGGGATAATGTGTGTATTAAAGCATTAAAGTTAAAATAATCTCATAGCATTTGTGTCCTCTCTGCATTTCCAGGACATGTGAGGTTTTTTGCTACAAGCAGTTAGATTTTTGAAGCTCTACTAACAATGTTGACATATTTTGACTAATTTCTATGTAAATTGGTTGCAATCAACAGCTTTTTCATGGTTTGTGAAATTAAATCACTTAAAAGACAAAGTATTTTCTGATGTTAGTATCACCCACCTGTTGTATATTTTCTCCCTTGTTGAGTCAAGGCCCAGTTTTGAAAGTTCTTCCACGTGATTGGGATAACTCCACAACACTCTGAGAAACTAAGCCAGCATCACACAGGAACTCAGAAACTGACCTCATGAGGGAAACTGTCCCCCCAGAGATCTGAGCTGTTTGGTTGGTTTAAAAGAAAATCCCAATGAAAGGACAGTAAGGATCATTTTACTCCCTTTACTAGTTCACTATTAACAAGAAAATTGGATTCTTTCTGAGGTTTAAAATCTAAATACTTCATTTTTAACCCAATCTTGGCAATACAACTCACAGGCTACGTTTAACTTACACAGTGATTGGAAGTAATTCTTAAACACTCAGTACTTGTTGGTCTGGGTTTCTAGTTAGTTTTTCAAACATTTATAAGACTTCCTGCTCCTTACATTTTTGTTCAAAAGTCTATTGCATAAAAGGTAGCCGTGTTTCATTTCATGATTCCCAAAGGTTTCAGAACACAAATATATGGCTTTAAATGAAGTTTCTTTATGGGCTTTAATGGCTCAGAGCATTTTCATGTTGCACATTTAATAGATAAAACATACCTCCGCTCCTTTCAGCTGCCATTCTATTTCAATAAACTGAAGAATTTTATCCATATAAAATAGTACAAATTATCATAGCCACTGTTGAAGAATTGACTTTATTTTCTTTCCATTATTGTGATTTGACAGATGAGGCATTCAAACGTCAATCTACAAAGCCTTTTAGGTTACTTAGCTCAGCCCTCTTCTGTTCTACCCCTCAGAAATTATTAGCACTCCGTCACAATGCACAAAGGATTTGAGCCTGCTTATAGAAATATGTGCCAAAAAAGAAAGCCAACGGTTAAGGAGGTTGTAGGAAAAAGAAGTGAGTGAAGTAAAATCAGAAGGCAAACATAAAGAAGATGCAAACCATAGGTCCTATATGCTAATTAAATGGGAAGAGTCATTTGTTTCCAAAAGGATTAGCAGCCAAAGCAGAGAGAGAAATGTTGTAAATTAAATAATTTATAGTATATAAATATAAATATTTTAACAAATACATAGACTATCAGATTACTGAGGCTCTAGGGACATTTTTCCTCCTGGGTTACCATTAAGTAAATTTGATAAAGGTGCACATCATTTACAGTAATTATACCCTAAGATGCATTACATTAATGACCACAATAATCAGCCAGGATTTCCTGGTTGCTTACTGGTACCAGGAACTGTGCTACATGCTTTGCTGTACCCACCCTCATTTAACCCTCCCAAGAAACATGAAATAGGGGTTCTTTTTTTTTTCTTTAAGATTTTATTTGTTTATTTGACACACACACACAGAGAGAGAGAGAGAACACAAGCAGAGGGAGTGGCAGGCAGAGGGAGAGGAAGAAGCAGGCTTCCCACTGAGTGGGGAGTCCGGCATGTGGCTCGATCCTGGGACCCTGGGATCATGATCCAAGCCTAAGGCAGAAACTTAACTGACTGAGCTATCAAGGCACCCAAAATAGGTGTTCTTATCATAATGTCACAGGTGAGAAAACTGGGGCTTTGAGAGGATAAATCAACTAAAGTTTCCATTTTACCCAGTAAAGCTGGGATTCAGTTTTAAATCAATGTTATGCCCAAGTCAGGGGTTTTAAGCATTATCCTAGAGTACCTCTGTGGTTTGGAATAGGGAGTGATCACGTCTGCCTGGATTGTTAGGAAATGTTTCCCAGGTATGGAGGGAGCTGAAATTGGTAATGAGTGGTGACTAGATCTCACTGTGAGATACTAATAGTTGAGGACATTCTATGCAAGAAAACAGTACAGTTAAATGCACACAAGATGAATAATTCACACAAATTGAAAATAGCTGGCTTTGCCAGAAAGGATAACCATTGGTAAATTGCTCAACCTCTCATCCTCATCTACAGTGGAAATAATAACTGAATGTCCATCATAGAGAGGTTTTGAGAATTAAATTAACAATGTAAAGGTATTAATATTATTGTTAAGACGATATTAACTGAAGTTAAACAGAAAGTAAGTGCCAGGTTGGGAGGCCTGGGAGGTTCAGTCGGCTGAATCTCTGCCTCTTAGTTTCAGCTCAGGGTTGTGATCTTGGGGTTGTGGGATCCAGGCCCCTGTCCTGTAGGGCTCCTGACTCAGCAGGTGTCTTTTTCTCCCTCTGCCTCTCCCCCTGCACACACACACACACACACACACACTCTCTCTCTCTTTCTCTCTCTCTCAAATACATGAAAAAAAAAAAATCTTTAGAAAGCAAGTGCTAGGTTATATCAGATGCTTTGATAAAGAATTTCAACTTTATCCAGAAGGGCATTTCCCATGTAAGGGTATTATATAATGAATTAACATCTGTGTACTTTTGAAAGATCTCTCTGCAGCGATGTGTGAAGAATGAATTGCCCATGTGGGTGAGCCAGGCACAAGAGGCAAGCTAGAAGACAATATGGATTCAAGTAAAGCAGTACTGAGGGGATGGAGAGGGAGGAACTTGATAGGGTTTGGTTAGGGAGCTACTAGAGCTGACGCTATGAGATAAGGTGTAGGAAACAGTCTGTGATGTCTCTGAAGCTTTCTGCCTTGAGTGATTGGGTGAAGGGCTTCATGATTAACCAGGGAAGAGTATACATGCAGATGCGCAAATCTGGAGAAATAACATAAGAAATCCAGTCAGGACACATGAACTTGAGATGCCTGTGAACCAGCCACAAGTAAAAGAGTGAGTCTGAGAGAGGTTGAATCTGGGAAGAAGGGTGGGTGGACGTCATCGGGATGTCTCTGCTAGTAGAAGCCTCAGACTCAGATGAGTCAGTGAAGAGTGAGAAGGTGTGATGAGAACATGGATGATGACAGAGCCCCGGGGACCGAGATGTAGGGCAGGTGGTCAAGAGGAGCCGGCAGAGAATGCTGAACAGCAGCTGCCAGAAAGGGCCAAAAGACCAGTTAAGGATGACACTCTTGAGACCAAGGGCTTCACAGAAGTTGGAAGAATCAGGCAGTGTCAGATGCTGCCGACAACACTCAGAGTCAACCTACAGTTAGGAGGTGGTCATTCATTTGGGCAAAAGCCAAAAATTTCAGCCAAGTAACATTTTCAAAAGCTGTATTTCAGAGGGTTGAAGAATTTACAGAAGATGAAAAAGAGTTCACATTCAGAGAAAGGTAGAATATGCTTTCTAAAATGTTGCCCATGAAGCAGTAAGCAAGTCACCAGCTTTGGTGGAGCAGAGAAGCAAAGAAAAGTTGTTTTTCCACTGGAAATAAAAATATAAAATCAAAAATATAAGCATCCAATAGAAAAAATATATGGGAAAAAGCAGTACAAAAAGAAATACGAATGGTCCATAAACACACACACGCACATACACACACACACGCACACACACACACACGCACACACACACACACACACACACACTATTCCATCTTATATGCAATTCAAAATATGAACACTTGAACAGTCTAATATTAATTTTATCCTCTTAAATTGGCATTTAAAACATGCTCATAGTGAGATAATTTCCCCAGAGGGCAAATTTGACACATACCGGAAGTCTTAAATATGTCATACAATGTCTCCATCAAACATTATTTCTAAAAATTGGCCTTCATGAAGTAATCATGGATATGCACAACATTTTGCTACATGAATTCTTGGCACAGTATTAGCTATAACAGTGGACAAACAAATGTAAAACCTAAAACAATAATACTTCCAGAAGAAACCATAAGAAAAAAATCAGCAGGACTTTAGGATAGGTAGAAATATTTAGATACTCCACCCAAAACAATCAAAATTTCTAATAGTGAGCTGGTTCCAGAGACTTCAGTTGAGCGATGTGATAGCATATATGCAGCCATTAAAAATGAAATGCAGGGACATTCATGGTATATTGTTTCATTTTAAAAACTTTTCATTGAAGTATAATAGTGTAGTGTCTCTTCTTAATTTAAAAGAAAACTTTTTTAAATTCTTTAACTTAAATTCCAGTTAGTTTCATGCAGTGTAATATCAGTTTCAAGTGTACAATATAGTGATCCGACACTTCCATAAAATACCTGGTGCTCATCACAGCAAATGCCCTCCTCAATCCCCATCATCCATTTACTCTCTCCCCACCCACCTAACCTCGGGTAACCATCAGTTTGTTCTCCATAGTTGAGTCTATTTCTTGGTTTGTCTCTCTCTGGCTACCCCCCCCCCACCACTGCCCATTTGTTTTGTTTCTTAAATTTCACATATGAATGAAATTATATGGCATTTTTCTTTTTCCTGAGAGTAATATTCCTATATATATATATATATATATATATATATATATATATAATATTACTGAGCCATAAAAAAGAATGAAATCTTGCCATTTGCAATGATGTGTATGGAGCTAGAGTGTATCAAGCTAAGTGAAATAAGTCAGAAAAAGAAAAGTAAAATTTATTCAACAGTGTATTGAAGGTTCTAACAAGGGTAATAAAACAAGGAAAAAAAATTCAAATTGGAAACTGTATTTGTCCACAGGTGACATTTTTATTTATCTATGTAGAAAATCAAATGAAATCTCCAAAAACCTTTTAGACTACTAACTGAATTTAGCAAGATTACAGGGCAAAATATCAATATATAAAAATCAATTCTATTTCCATATAGTAATAACAAACTTTTAAATTAGATTGTTAAGGGGCACCTGGGTGGCTCAGTGGGTTAAGCCTCTGCCTTCGGCTCAGGTTATGATCCCAGGGTCCTGGGATCAAGCCTTGCATCGGGCTATCTGCTCATCAGGGAGCCTGCTTCCCCCCTCTCTCTCTGCCTGCCTCTCTGCCTACTTGTGATCTCTCTCTCTGTCAAATAAATAAATAAAATATTTTTAAAAAATAAAAAAGAATAAATTAGATTGTTAAAAACATCATTTACAATAGCACTAAAATTGTTAAATACTTAGGGATAGATCTGATAAAAGAAACACAATACCATACAATGAAACCAACAAAACACTACTGAGAGAAATTAAAGACCAACATAAATGGAGATATCTAGTTTACTCATGGATTGGGAGGCTCAGTATTGTGGTCAATTCTCCCTCACCCCTAATTGATTTATAGATTTAACACAATCCCAATTTAAAAATAATCCCAGCAGGCTTTTAAAAAATAAGCTGTCAAACTAAATATAAAATTCACATTGAAATGCAAAGAAAATAGGATAGCCAAATCAATTTTTTAAAAGGACAAAATTAGGGGCTGGGGTGGCTCAGTCGATTGAGCATCTGCCTTTGGCTCAGGTCATGGTTCCAGGGTCTTGGGATCTAACCACACATCGGGCTCCCTATTCAGCAGGAAGCCTGCTCCTTCTGCCATTCCCCTGCATATGCTCTCTTTCTCTTTCTAAAAATTAAAATAAAAAAAATTTAAAAAGGACATATTTGAAGGAATAACACTGCCTTATTTAAAGACATATTATAAAACAGCAGAAATATGTAGTCATATTCATCAAGACTGACAAATAAATCGATGGACTAGAATAGAGTCCAGAAACAGACCCACACACATATATTCAAATAATTGTTTAAAAAAATGCAAAAGCAATTCAATAAGGAAAGGATGACCTATTTAATAAATGTAAAAAAAAATTCTGGTCTACAACTCTATCTATATTTAAAAATAACTAAACTTTAACCTATAAATGTGAAACCTAAAACAGTAACACTTCTAGAAGAAGACACAGAGCAAACCTTTGGATTAGGCAAAGATATTTAGATATGACACAAAAAAATTCATAAATGAACAAATTGCTATCATGGACTTTATCAAAATTAAAAACAACTATTATTCAAAGTCATTGTTAAGACAATAAAATGTCAAGCCATATTTTGGGAAAAAATATTTCCAGATAATTTAGCTGATAAGGGACTTGTGTTTCACTTACATAAAGAACTCTGAAATCTCAACAGTAAAAAAATCAAACAACCCAACAAATTAAAATGGACAGGACATTTCAATAAACACTTCATCAAAAAAGTTACACAGATGGCAAATGAAAACATAAAAGATGTTCAACATCATTAGTCATTAGAGGAATGCAAATTAAAACCCCCAGTGATGTCACCATACACCTCTTAGAATGGTTGAAGTTAAACAGGCTGGTCATACCAAAAGTTGGGAAGGCTGTGAAGGAACTTGAACCCTCACTCACTGCTGGCGGAAGTATAAAATGATATAACCACTTTGGATAGAAGTCTGGCAGCATTTTAAATAATTAAACATATACCTACAATATAATCTAGCAATTTCACCCCCAGGTATTTATCTGGTAGAAATAAAAATGTATGTTTTTACAAAGACTTGAACATTCAGTAGTCCCAAAACTGGATACAGCACAGATGTTCATCAAGTGAACAAATAAACGAATTGTAGTATAGCATACAATAGAACACTATCAGCAATAAAAGGAATGACTATTGATACATGATACAATAGGTGTGAATCTCAAAGCAATTACTCAAAATAGCATAACTCAAAAATAGTTATGCCGGGGCACCTAGTGGCTCAGTCACTAAGCATCTGCCTTCAGCTCAGTTCATGATCCCAGGGTCCTGGGGTCGAGCCCCACATCAGGCTCCCTGCTTGGCAGGGAAGCATGCCTTTCCCTTTCCCACTACCCCTGCTTGTGTACCCTCTCTCGATGTCTCTCTCTGTGTCAAATAAATAAATAAATAATCTAAAAAAAATAATAAGCTGAATGAAAAAGGCCAGACAAAAAAGATCACATATTATTATAATTACATTTATATAAAACTCTAGAAAATGCATATAATCTATGACAAAATGACAAAAATGCCTATCACTGGTTGCCTGGAGAAGGTGCAGGAGAAGAGTTGGGTGGTAGAAATTACAAAAGGATAAGAGGAAACTTTGAGGAATGACAGCTATAGTCATATTTTTGTTTATGTTCATAATCCTCATATATTCACATCACCTGTGGTGATAGTCCCACACATGTGTAATATATGTCAAAAATTACCAGATTTTACACTTTAAATATGTGCAGTATACATGTCCATTATATCTCGAAGTCTCTTTTTAAAATTGTGTAAACAAAGCAGTGTTGGGGTTTGGTGGCTCACAGTCGTTTAATTCTTGCTTCTCCCAACTAATTATAGGGTAGAAGCCTTCCCATTACCACTCCACTAGATGTCCAAGGCTGACCACCGCCCTTCCTCTATGTGCATATATTCTGGAACACTGTCAAAGGGAATGTCTGCATCTGCTTTGCAGATGGGAGAAAATGCAGAGAAATGCTGTGGCACAGGAGGGGACACTCCTTTTTGGTAGCCAGTGTGTGAAACAATGGATGGAGGTAAAATCCTGTCCTCCTGGGCTCCACCGATGGGACAGATAATAGGCTAGAGCACAAGTGCAGACAGTCAGAGGTTTTTAAGTTAAAGATGGATGGTCTTAGAGAGGTTACTCAGACCCTGCATGGATTCCATCTCAGCAATGTCTCCCAGAGTTGTCCTCTGTTAGACATATTCTCTAAGTTCCCCCGGAGAGTGAGACCTCTCTGCCCACTAGAACAGCGTGTACATGATACCTGTTGTCATCAGGCTCCCAGCCTGGGTATGTTTTTCCTCCTCCCTCGATCCTTTGACCTCTTCTTAGCACAGAGGAAACCTGCCTTCATACTTTCCTGACTATCAATCCACCTCCGTTCTGCTGGGGCTTCCAAGAAATAAAGATATATATTAATTAAATCTCCATTTTAAAATGGTCTGAATGTTTACATACTCCTATATTTCACATGCACATAAAGAAGAAAAGATTATAGAGACACATTGAAGATGAGATTACCAGTGATTTTGATTTACTTTTCTGGGTTTTACCTATTTTCTATAATGAACATGCAATTAATAAAAGCAATGAGTTACTGTAAAGAAAGAACTGGGAGAAACATGCAAGCAAGTGCTCATGTGGAAGCGAAGGTGGCTACATATTTATAGACAGAGAAATTAAAAATAAATGAAAAGATACAATCGAAGGGTCCGGAGTCATGGGGAATGACTAATTTGGACAGCAGAGGGACATTTTGTCCTCTTCAATAAGAGGGAAGGAAGTAAAAAGGGTGTGATGCAGTTATAAATACGGTTTTGGTCTAAATACAGGAAGTTAAGGGAGTTTACACTTGAGAGTATCAATGTTCTCCAAAGTAGAAGCTATATTTAAGAAGACCTACTGTTGGGGTGCCTGGGTGGCTCAGTCGTTAAGCGTCTGCTTTCAGCTCAGTCAGGTCACGATCCCAGGGTCCTCGGATTGAGCCCCGTGTCGGGCTCCCTGCACCATGGGAAGCCTGCTTCTCCTTCTCCCATTCCCTCTGCTTGTGTTCCCTCTCTTGCTTTGTCTCTCTCTGTCAAATGAATAAAATATTTAAAAAATAATAATAGTAAGACCCATTGTTAAGACATCAGTTCTTTCCCTCTCCTGGAGGGAAAAACTAGTAGCAGAAACTACTAGTCAGTCACCCTCTCTCCAGTTTATCCTCCATGCAGCTATGAGAACAGCCTTTAAAAACCCTGGTAAGCCTTTAGCCTTCAACCCTAAACTCCTTTCTTTCTCCTTGGAGATTGCTTAAACTTGGACCATACCTCAAATCTATGGCCTGGGACAATCCAATTTTTTTTTAATTAATTTATTTATCTTTTTATTAGGTTCAATTAGCCAATATACAGTACATCATTAGTTTTTGATGTAGTGTTCAGTGATTGATTAATTACCTATAGCACCCAGTGCTCATCACGTCACGTGCCCTCCTTAATGCCCATCCACATCTTGAACCTGCTTTCTGCAAACACCTGTAACATCTTTTCTGTTTCTACACCCTCTGTCCATCCAGGCTGTCCCACCTCTGTTTGTGTGAATCAAAGATCAGTCACTTAGTGGATTTTGTCCCTGATTCACTTAGTTCACCATCTGGGGAGTCCAGCAGCAGGACAGCAATCCTATCATGGAGTCGGAGGCATCCACTTCCTCTCAGCGACCCCCCAACACACTCAAGCCCTCCTTCCCCCCATTTCCTCAGAAGGACAGACAAGCTCTCTGCCGTCTCACTCAAAGGTATCAGCCCACACTTGCATCCCCGTGGTCTTGGTTTTCACTCCAACCAGGCACAATTTCTTTTGAACAAATTCCATGGAGGACATCTGGGAAGAACATGTTCTACTTGTCCCCATCCATTAATCCGTGTCGATCTTGGGCTCCAAACTCCCTGCTTTGGGTCGATACCCAAGGCTCTTCATCCCCAGTCCTGCCTCTCGCCCTTTCACCTCTTGTTCCTGCTCTGACTCTTTGCAGTTTCCTCAGATGAATCTTTATCCCACAGAACCCTGTAAATTTTCACATAACCCGGAGTTCACCTTCCCCTCTTTCCCGTTTGTCATGCTCGGCTCAAGTGTCGGAAGCATTTTATGATCTTTAATAGAAAGGGGATGTTTAATAAGGGGGAGAGAATGTTTAAGGAGGAATTATTCAACATCCCTGCTCCATTTTCAATGTAGGATAACTGACCTTCGCCTCTTGCTTTTTATGAGAACAAATTAGTAGAATACTATTAGATCGGCTTACTATTTGATTTCTATCCCTTTGCAGGGATTCAGTGCCATTATTGAAATTGACAACTGAATCTGCTGTGGAAAAAGGTGTGTTATCAGAATTTTAATGACTGGGAATGAAGGACATGGAGAAAGAAACAAGGCCAACCCATTTTTATTAGACTTCTAAAGAGATAGCTAGGGGTAGGGAGGGGGGGAATGAGAGGTTATTAAATAAGAACTTTTATAAGAATTCCTCTCGTGTTCACTTTTCACTCTAAAATTCTAGGAAGAAAAATGGAATCTGTTCTAGAATGCGAACAAGTATCACTTGTGTCTCAAGAACTTCCACACAGAGAGCAACCAGACATAAGGGATCCTTATTCAAAATAGATTTCTTGGCAAGGGGTCCCAGAGGTCCTGAATAATTTGTTTTTGGTGTCCTCTAAACTGACATAAAATGCTTGGCTACCCAAACTTTCCTTGATTGAAAGCAACTTCTTAAATGGAAGAACACGAGATTTAGGGATGGCAGGATGGGACACAGTTGCCTTCCTATATGACAAAATATGGGAACACAGTTGAACATTCCCATGTAAACAGTAATGAGCTTTACACATTGTCTCCCACCCCCAGTCGGCTGAGAATCAGCATTTGAGAGTTGGAATCCCTTCTAAGTGCTGCAAATGAGGAAACTGGCCAGTTGCGGTTTTCCAAACATGTCACATCCTCTAACCCTAAGTTTCATTTCTAGCCTGTGGAGATTAATTATATGCACTTCCCGCCCTTCCCTGGTACTGTGCTTCCTTATTTTGTAAGAACTGTATATGTTACTATTAAATCAGTTAAAGAGAGGGCAGTTTAAAGCAAGAGCTCTTAATCTGGAAGGTGTCTCAGACCTCTCTGAGAATTCAATGAAAAGTATGAACCTCTCACCAGAAAAAGTAAATACAACATTTTACATCAATTTAAGAAAATTTATATACCCCTAGAAACCCCAAAGAACTCCATTATTTAATAAAAAGGCTTCAGTTTTAGGACGAAACTCTCAGCAAAAGCTCCATCTCTAAAATGTCAAAACAAGTTTAAGGGTAATGTATGGAAAAACGAATTGTGCTTGATGTCAAAGTACTGGTAAAACTGATTTTATTTGTATTATCCTTGTGTTATTATATCTAAAATAGGAATCAGTAGTTAGAGATTAAAGCTTCATTGTCTGCCATTTAAACTGGAGTAGAATATATATTTATTTATCAGATTGATTTCAAAAGTTTATGTGAGAGTAAAACACCACCATGACCAAGAAAAACTCAACCCAATCACATTATATACAGTGTTCAGACGTGACCCTACTGTTAAAGCAGCATAGAAGTAGGGTCCTAAGAATAAGTATTGACAAGGAGCTGTCAGTAGAATTGACATTGTACATAGAGACTCTGTGGAAAAAACTCTTTTTCTTTACTGCCACCCTAAGGACTATTTTAGAGAGATAACTACATACACTCTCTCTCCCTCTCTCTCATTCTCTCTCTCTTTCTCTCTCTCTCTCTCTCTCTCTCTCACACACACACACACACACGCACGAAGACAGTTGGGAGAAAGATAGAAGCATTCATGAAATCACAATCATACAGTGCCCGTTCTAATACATAAACTCCACAATTATGACACTAATGTAAACTTCACAAAAGCAGGGATTTGGGTTATCTTGTTCACACCTAGAAAATATCTGATACATTATGATGTTCCTGATTGAAAAGATCCACTACTAAATAGAGCTTGGAAAACAAATAAACTACATATAACTTACTGTATTACTCTGGGCAGATCAACTCAGTTCTCTGGGCCTCAGTGTCTCCATGTAGAAAATGAGGGGTTAAAGCTGAGTCTTCTTAAAAGTCTTCTAACATTCCCTATCTCTATGGTTCTGCTTCGTGCACAGGTACATTCTCCTAAACTGCAAGGCTATGATCATCCTAGCTACAAAGAGGGAGCAGTGGCCTATGTAGACCCACGTGAGCTATGGATAGTCACTGAGGAGGAAAGAAGGGAGACACAAAAGAAATAAACATGAGAAATGCATATTTTGGGGGAGTGTTTATTTCCTCTGAGGAAGAACCTCATAGATGGCAGTGGCAATTCAATGAGTCTTAGGCTAGGTCTTAAAAGTGTAGAAAAGAATTAGGCTTTTTTAGGGAATGTGTTCCAGTTATTCCCTGTGTTTTCTGTATGAAGTCATAGCCCATAATGAACACTCCCCACTGACCCAGCACCATAGATCTTCTGTCAGCTCAGCGTGCTTGGGAGCGGTAATATACTGGTATCTCTTCCACGGTGTATGATAGGATATTTTTCACCATGAACTTCAAGAGGAAACAGACAACTGAGTATTGGTGGAATAACTTTAAATAAATTTTAAGTGGATCTATTAAGTCTGTAAGGAATTTGTCTTCTTATGTGACCATAATAATCAACCCAGATTTAGGTGAGTTATTTGGGGGTGAGGGGAGGGGGGGTAATAGCGAGGTGGAAATATTTTCACTCTTGTGAAAGGATACTAGGAACTACAGTTTCTCTCTAAAGTGTTTTCCTAAATTTTTCTTTCCTCAGAGAAGTAATCCTCAAACTTCAGCATACAGAAAAATCAGTTGGAGTGATTATTAAAGAATGCAGATTCCTAATCTCCCCCCCCCATATGGATCTGGGACAGAGCCTCAGAATTTGCCATTTTAACTGTTACCATATCAACTCCAATGCCCATGTATGAGAGAAGTACCACCTCTCCCCTCTAGACAGACTTAACTTGTCCGTTTCTTCCTTCCTTCCTTCCTTCCTTCCTTCCTTCCTTCCTTCCTTCCTTCCTTCCTTCCTTCCTTCCTTTTCTTTCTTTCTTTCTTTCTTTCTTTCTTTCTTTCTTTCTTTCTTTCTTTCTTTCTTTCTTTCTTTCTTTCTTTCTTTCTTTCTTTCTTTTTTGGTCCTGCCCAAGTCATCTTCTTATGTGATATCATTGCACCCTCTAGTGGACGATTTTACTCAACAGCAATTCTTTTTTTCCTCTGAAACTACAAATATCTTGCTCGAAACTTAAAGGAAACCTCATCTCTCGTGAACTCCTTGAGAGGAAACAATGAGAGATCAGGAAAGGGTTTATAAGAAAAAAAAAGTTTCATATAAAATCAAATTCCTGTATATGTAGATATACATTTAATATATAATATACATTCTATGAAAAGAGAACACTGTAATCCTGATAAGTTTGAATGTAATACACCTAATATCCTTTATACAAATATTTAAATGACTTTGGATTTACTGGCCACATTTTTTAGTCTACTTATACCTGTAATATTGATATTCTCACATACCAGTTTTCATACCAACACATCAGTACAGTAACTTGGGTCTCCTAGATTGTTCCCTCTGAGCATCTTTTAGTACTCAGTGGCCCTTGAGACTCCTTGAGTCACCCCTAAGAGCCACAGCTCTTGAAGATTCAGACACAGGATGTCTGTTTTTTACCTTATGGCTTCTGTCTCTAAAAAACTTTGGTTACTGATGCTAATACTTCAAGGGTCACAAATTCAGTTGCCCACAGGCAGCAAGCCCGTAATATAAATGAGTCAAGTAAGAGGGCTGCAAACCAATCAGAGTGGTGGGGATGAAGGCAAACTGAGTTTGTTATGTTTCAAGGAATTCAAAAATTAGTAATATTTTTGAGACTACGATGGGCCTAAGAGCCATATGGAGCTTTGTTTCATAAACCAGTTAGGGACCCCTGGCTTACTCGAGGGTTAATAGTTAATGATAACTATGTATGGATGTTTTTTTCTATAATTCTAACAAATACCCTATATAAGAGATGATATCATCATCCCAATTCTACCCATGAGAAAACTGGAGCTTAAGGAGATAGGTCACTTGCCCCACATCAGACAGCGGAGACTTCCTGCCCATGGCTCTGATCCAGGTGGACCTGACCCCAGAGTCTGTCTCAGAACAGACTCGGAAACTTCATTCCAGAGCCTTTCTGGGCACGTGGCTTCTTGCCTGGTTGACCTGACTGGCATGTGTGCTCCTCACCTCCCACTCGAATCCCCCTGCTCCTACCCCAACTCTCCCTGTTCCTCCTGCTTCTTTACAACATCTGTGTTCGCCTGGCCTCTGATGCTACTAGTGTCTTTGCATTTGTATAGTTTCCCATCTGGTAATTTACACTTCTGTTGGCATCAGCATGATTATTATTAATTTATTACTCACATTGTAAACTACTGTGACACTCATATTGATAGTTTATTTTTACTATTATTGCTTTAAATAAGTGCACCTTCTAGAGCTTTATAAAGATATTTCAGTGATGCTTAGATTTTTTTTTTGTGATAACTTGGATTTGCCCTGATAGAACACCTCTACTACTTTTCTACTTAACCAGGCTGTTTTCAAGTACTATTGTAAATGCTGTAAAGTCATACCAACTCTTCTCAGTAAAGTACTATTGTATCAGTCAGCCTCAAAAAAAAAAAAAAAGAAATGTTTGTTTTTGAAAAGCAAATGTTAAGAGCCATCGTGTGTAGAAACCCAAGTTAATCACGTTTTGAGGAGAATAAGCTATTTCTTTCACTTATCAATTCTCATGTTACCAAGAAGGTAATTTCCTGGATTGTGCAATCATGAAGCTAGAATAGCAGCCCAGGGTCATGTTTCTGGATGTTTCCTATCAGGCTGGCTCTCGTGTTCTCCTTTACTCAGGAAAGACATAATTATAATCCACACACCCACATTAATGCTTTCCATTTAGCTGGAATGTTTCTCTTCAGCCTTTTATGAAAACCGTCTTCCAGAACAGTATTTTTTTGGGAAGTCTTAACATAACATTTTGAATTGAA
Organism: Mustela nivalis; assembly: GCF_964662115.1. Classification (NCBI taxonomy): domain Eukaryota; kingdom Metazoa; phylum Chordata; class Mammalia; order Carnivora; family Mustelidae; genus Mustela; species Mustela nivalis. The sequence continues at coordinate 131,568,065 of NC_139023.1, read as the reverse complement.
TTTTCAAACAAAAAGAATGAAAACTAACCAGGCATATATCGCAACGTGTGATGTATTTTTTTTCAATCCTAACAGAAAAGAAGCTATCATTGTGCAGCCTTTTGAATGATTCTACTTAGTTTATGAAGAGTAAATTATCCACTTACCCTTCTTTGTACAAATAGTTAACAAAAACAGACTGCTTTTCCCGGCTATGAGATTCATCATTCAGAAATACAAACAAATCTATTTGTACTTGGAAAATAGATGGGGATGGGTGGTTTTGACTGCCTTAATTTTGTGTGAACAAATCCCCGCTCACCCATTCTTCACCCTTCGGTTATTTTATCAACATGATGCATTAATCTAGAAGGTAAAGACAATTGAGATTTAATTGAATATGACACTGCAAGTTCCAAGTTATGATAGTCACTAACATTTATTGAATTCTTATTAAGTACATGATACTGATCTGTACTTACATGTACTTAATTCACTTTAACTTGACCTTGTAAGGTAGGTATTATTCTTATCACGATTTACAGGAAAGGAAATAGAAGGACAGAATTAAAATAACTCACCCAAGATCATACAGCACTTAGCGGTAGAGTCAGAATTTGAACACAGAGCCCTCATTTTTTTTAACAAGTGCCCCTCAGATCTCAGACATAGTAAACTTTGAAACTGCATAGCTCATTCCTCAGTGCTGGATTCAGCCAGGCCTGGGTGTAGAGATTGGGAATTAGCTCCCCAGAGGTTTCTGTTAGACAGCCAAGTCTGACAACTACTTCTACTTATACAAGATTCCTAGAACTGAACATTTTTTTATTAAACTGAATAATTTTTATTGCCCTCCATGTTCAGGTAATGTCCATTATTCAGCAACTCTAAATCCCAAAGGAGACAAACTGAGTGGTAGTAAAATGTAGCCATTGATTCAGATTCCCAGGTGTTCCTCCTCTTTGTGGAAAAAATGTATAAACCATTTCTCACAGAGACTGCCAGTTACTTAGTATTATCTTTACCCAACCTGGGTATCCATGATTGTTTCCCCCAACTCTAAATCAGCATGTGCTCACATGATCCCAAGATGGTAGCTGTTAATCCTACACTTGCATTTCACTGGAGGTTTGGAAGGTTCATCTGGACACATGACCCACTCCTCACTCTTTGCGCTTGCATATTTTTGGGGATATAGGTCCTAAACCCTCTTGCAGTACAAGACCATTCCTCCTGTCCTGTTGTCAGGAGAAACAGAGAAGCTACATTCAACCAAAAACAGAGAATTCCCCTTCACATGGAACCATGCATGAAAGATGTTCAATCAGCTGTCTCCGAGGTGGACCCAAAGTGGAAGAGGGAACTGTGGGGGAGGGGGAGGATGATTTCAAGAGATTAGAGTAGTCACACAGGACGTTTACAGATATAGCACTTGAGGTTTGGGATCTTGGTAGGAAAACCAGGAGAGCCCCGGGCACGGTCATTTGTAATTCTCTTGAGGGACAAGTTTGAATCATGGATGCTTTCTGACTTGTGTCAGATAATGAGCACCCTAACTATCCACCCTCCACATCTCAGTCTGGTTGTCTCGTTTCCCATTGATAGTCTGTAGAAATAGCACGAAAAGAGGGACGCCTGGGTGGCTCAGTCGATTCGGCATCTGCCTCTGGCTCGGTCATGATCCCAGGGTCCTGGGACTGAGTGTCATATCAGGATCCTTGCTCATCAGGGAGCCTGCTTCTCCCTCTGCCCCTGCCACTCCCACTGCTTGTGCGCTCACGCTCTCTATCTCTCTGACAAATAAATAAATAAAGTGCTTAAAAAGATACATCACCTAAAGCCTGAAGAGGTCACAATTTTCTTTCAGGGTTTTTCAATCCATTTTTAAGAGAGAAATGGATTTACCAAGGAATATCTGTGAACTTGAGGATTCATTAAGGTCTCAAGAGTTATGCCTCATAAATGTAAAGAGTCTGTTGTTTGGTTCTCTCCCACGGTATTTGAATTATAACTAAGAAAATCAGATTTTAATATGTTCTCATGTGCCGTAACACTAATTTGGAAATTAAAATTAAAAATGAAATAGTTTTAAATAAATAAATAAAATATGAAAGAGTTTAGTGATTAATGAGCTAACATCAAATTATTTTATTCCAAACAAATTCACTGATTTTGAGATTGTTTATTCAACCTAAAATATTTGTATCACAGCCAGGTAACCAAACTGGTCTGCTGATCTCCCTTTCCTGGGTTACTAATTAGTTTATGACAGGGAGTGGCAAGTGCTCTTTCTAGCCTAGATGCCATTCAACTCTGCCCAGTGTCAGGAGACAGGTGCTTCTCAAGGTCCACCTTGCATCAGAATCACGTGAGCGTTGGTTGTAGGGTCCCGCCTTCAGAGTTTCTGATTCAGTAAGTCCCGTGCGGGCCCAAAACATTGCATTTCCAATGTTAAAAATCTCAACTCAGGCATATTAAAATATTTGAGAGTTTATCTGAACAAAACTAGTTTGAGTCAAGCAGTCCAGAACCAGAAAGTGTTGGGAGTGCTTTATCCAAGGGATCCAGGGGAGAGACGTACAGAGAAGGTGCAGGAGCCCAGAGAGGGAGTCGTCTGATTGGCGGTAGCTCATAGTCTAGTTGGCTGCTGGTGACTGGTTGTCCTTAGGTCTCCATTTCAGAGCCTTCCGGCATGTATAGGGTTAGATTTGGGTTGGCTTTGGCAGGTTACCGTGCCATTAGAGCCACCTCAGCCCGGTGGCCTCCTTCTTCAATTAATTTAACACTAACAAGACCCAAGCTGATGCTTCCGGTGAACACTTTTTAAGAACCCCTGCCTTGGGACACAGACCTTACTTACAGAGAACAGACTGATGGCTGCGGAAAGGAGGGCAGGCGGATCAGGAGTGCGGGATGTACGGGCTTTCAGTTATGGAATGACTAAGTCATCAGCATCAAAGGACACAATATAGTCAATGGCCTAATAATGGTGTATGGTGATAGATGGTAGCTACACTTGTGGTGAGCAGAGGGTATGTATAGACTTGTGAATCATTCACTATATTGTACACCTTGAACTAATGTAACATGTCAATTATTCTTCAAACAAACAAACAAAAAAAAAAAAAAAAAAAAAAAAAGGAGGGGCGCCTGGGTGGCTCAGTCAGTTAAGCCTCTGCCTTCAGCTCAGGTCAGGATCTCAGGGTCCTGGGATGGAGCCCCACATCCGGCTCCCTGCTGAACCAGGGAACCTGCTTCTCCCCCCTCTCTCACTTCCCCTGCTTGTGCTCTCTTGCTCTGTCAAATAAATAAAATCTTGGAGAAAAAAAAAAAGAACTACTGCCCCACACCAGTGGGTCCTCTAGAAACTTCACCAGTAAAGGAAGCTTCAGAACTTTGGCAGGGTTTACTTGCTATCCTCGAGTAGAGTAGATCTTACTAAAGCTTGCAGATAATGTAATCAACTTTAGATGTGCTGTCCCGGGTATTATTTTCACGCACATACAGTAAAATTCTACCATATGATCAGTAGGTTCAGAATTTTTAAAGTGTTATGACCAGGAGGGACAGTTAGGTGTGGTTTTGCATTTATGCTGGGTTGCTGAAATGACCAGAAAGAGCTGGGAGCTCCTGAGTCTCCGCAGGGAGAAGGCTTGGTTACTCTTATGGTGTGGACCTGGCGCCACCTAGTGGTTGTTATTTGCTCCATCATTCAATTGACTTCCTGATAATTATGGTTGCTAAGGCTGTTAAGAAACAAACTGAGGGTTTTGGAGGGGAGAAGGGTGGGGGTTGGGTGAGCCGTGTGGTGGGTATTATGGAGGGCACGTATTGCATGGAGCACTGAGTGTAGTGCATAAACAATGAATTTGGGAACACTGAAAATAAAATAAAATAAAATTTTTTAAAAAGTTAGAAAATGTAGCTGGAACTACGTCAAGGAAGAAGAGGAAATGGAGGAGTAAAGCAGTCCCAGCCCTTGTACCTTTCTATTGTGCAAGTGAACTGCATTTATTCTCCACTGATACGAAGATTGACAGCATTCTTATTGGATGGAGTTTTTATTTTATATTTTAGGACAGAATGCAAATACAAGTAATTATAACCAGAAAACCTGCACAGCTTGATTTAGTGAGCACGAATGGAAAATTGCACAGAAACAATGTTTGCATCAATTTGTACTTCAATTTGGAAGTCCTCAGAACAAATCTAGTTATATATTTCTGAGTGAATAACAGAGCTCTGCTCAATTTTTTTATTGTTGAGGGGTTTCAGTAAGGAACCAAAGGACAAGAACAATAACATACATAGGTACCAAAGACCTAGAGATTGTAAAGCCTACAGCAAGGTTCAAGATCACCTGTGTCAGAGGTGCTAAGATATTGTGAAACTGGCTTGGCCCACTTTAGCTTATCCCCCATTTTGAACGAGTTAAAGAGGACCTGCCGACAGATGGGGGCCAGGCAGGAGCGTTGCCTGGTGTGTTGTGGTGTATGGCTGTCCCTTGCCCCTCAGGGCAGGAAAGGGGTCTGCTGGCTTCTCAGCTACACCAGCTTCCTTGAGTACGCCTGGAGACACATGTGTCCTCTTAAAACTGAGGGACTTGGGGACGGATATTTGACAGGAGCCTGAGTAACCTGAGGAAGAAAGGCAATGGCCCACTGCCCTGCAGCCAGGAGGCAAAAATGAGGCACAGAGAGCTGTGTGTCATCTGTGACAGAACAAGTGCTAACATTTTCTGTGTGCCCATGCGCCAGGCCAACACAGAGTCCTCTCCTAAGTGGACTTAGGAGAACTCTCCAAATGAGAATTTGCACCCGGAACAAGTGCCCAGGCCAGGCTGACACTGCTGCTGAGTGGCAGGTAACCCACCCGGCCACTGACACGGGGAAAGCTCTAGTCCGTCCCTTCAGAGAGATTCCAAAGGTCAACATCATACCTGGGCTCATGTGGACCTCGGCACACACTGCTTCATAAAACTGGACAGGGGGCACAAAGGCTGTGTGCATCTGGACAGATTATCACTGTCCTGTCACAAAACCTTGGGTGAAGTGGTATTTAAATTTCAGCATCCCAAATATTAAATCAGAGCCCCTTCACGGTAGCTTTGTTAAAGTAAGATTTCTATCCTTGCCCTCCCGATCCATTCCTCAGTGCGGAGCCTTGAAAAATGTATTCACACTTCAGCTACAAACGTGAAAACACGAGGAGATGGCTGAACATTTTACAAAACAGAGGGATTGCTGTTGGCGCTCTGTGCTGAGTACTGGGTGCAGTGATGTCGTCTTTAGGGAGAGGGCGCTGTGGCATCGCACTTACCTGTGTGCTGCCTCCAATTCCGGAGCAGTCCTGTAAGAATTTGTAAGGGAAAGCAGGAGAGTCTGATGGTCCCTTTACACTTCACTTCCCCTTAAAAGGCTGGGGAGCTCAGGAAGTGACAGCTTAGGAGAGTCTAGTGTCTGGAAGCAGAAGGAGTCTTTAAAAATGGCTTGGTCCAGCCCTGTCAGCCCCATGGGTATTTCTTTCTCTGAGGCTCATTACATTTGAAGAATGTGTTTCAGCCACTCCGTCAAAATACTCCTTAGATCAAAGAAGACACAATTCTTAAGGCTCTTTTTCAAGCCAGTTTTGCAAATGAGGGTTGATTTGGTCTGGATATTCTGTTTACTGAAAGTATTTTCATCCCCTTGGAACATTTGGGAAATTTGAATATGTAAAGCCCATTTTCTGCACCATCCTGCATTTTTTATTGACTATAAGGTAATTCACAAAAGTTATTAAATCACAAAATGCTATTGCCAAATGATAATATTCTATTTTATAATTAGGCTATTCAGACGAACGTGACAACGGATGGGTGACAAAAAAGAATTTCAAAAATCAATCTTTCACAAAATTGGAGCGAACTTAGGATAAAAGCTAAAATACACATACTAAAATCTTCTCAGTTCAATGCTGATTAATTAAAAACAGATCCTAGATTGAAGCACCTGGTTTTCCCAGAGCTGCATTACCAAGATTTCTCCATTATTTGGAATAATATACAAAATATAGTCTAAGGGAAAAAGAGTTCAAGGTGAAGTGTAAAATTTTTATTTCGCTCTAAGAGCCCCTTACAAGGAAAACGGTGTTGATGACGAGCCAGTAGGAGGGGAATGGATGGTGTTTGGAAATGAAACATTTATTTCTCTAAAGTGTTTCCCAAGCTTTCTGGAGCGTGATGATCAGGCACTGAGTCCTGTACTTTTCTTACTAATGAAGTTATAGGATCTTAATTGTCAGACTGGAAGGGAAGTTAGGAAGTATTCATTTAATTCTTTTATCAAGAATTGCATTTGACAGCAAGTAGCTGAGTCCTGAAAAGCAATAGCTCAATCAGGCAGAGCTTTATTTTCCTCCCATATAAGTGGGCATCTAGAAATGAAACATGGCTTGTTGGACTGAGGTCTCCCCAGTTCTCAAGAATTTTCCTTGAGGTTGCAAGGTGGCTATTGGGACTCCCACCATTAATTATGAATTCCAGGTAACAAAGTAGGAAGAAGGGGCAGCTCCTGTGTCTGGAAGACAAAAACTCGATACCCCAGTAGATAGCCATCTCATCTCATTGGTGGAAACCAGTCATTGCCCACTTCTGCTGGGGAAGGTTGGAAAGCAGCTTCTAGCTGGGCAAGATGCCAACCCTCACAGAATGAGTCTGTTGGGAAAGGAAAAAGGGAAGAATGTATCCTCCTCCCAAACCTCTCCATCACAACCTAGGCCACAATCTGCCACTTGTGGAGATGAGGAAACTGGCCCAGAGAAGTTAAGCAATTTCACTCATGTCTCCAAGTGGGTGACACGGCCTGGACTTACAGAGCAGTAACATATGCCCTCTTGCTTTTGGCTGAGTTGGGCATGGAATTATATGTGGGAGCCCTGGGAAAGGAATAGGGTCCTCTGAAGTTCTAAAGCTTTTGCTTTAGTGAGAGCATAATAAGAATGGAAAATATGATGATTTCTTAAAAGTTTGGCACATCAGTTCACCTCCAATAAGATCATAGGGATTTGATTTTTCTTTAGAAATAGTACAAAAAGCCATTAAAAAAAAACTGAAATCTTGCCATTTGCAACAGCATGGATGGAACTAGAGGGTATTATGCTAAGTGAAATAAGTTAATCAGAGAAAGGCAATTATCATATGATCTCAGAATTTGAGAAAGAAGACAAAGGATCATAGGGGAAGGGAGGGAAAAGTGAATCAAGATGAAACCAGAGACGGAGACAAACCATAAGAGACTCATAATCTCAGGAAACAAACTGAGGGTTGTTGGGGGTTGTAGGGGAGGGATGGGGTGGCTGGGTTATCGACATCAGGGAGGGTATGTGCTATATGGTGAGTGCTGTGAATTGTGTAAGCCTGATGAATCACAGACCTGTACCCCTGAAACAAATAATATATTATATGGTAATAAAAAAAAAAGAAAGAAATAGTGCAAAGAAAACTAAAGACACAATTCCTAACACAGAAATGAAATGATACAGTAGGTGTCAAGGCATTCAGATTTTGAGAGTGTGTTTCTCCAAAGTAAATAATGGACACATTCCTTTATAAACCTGAACTTGACAATGTAAAAATTGTGGCCCTCAGGGCGCCTGTGTGGCTCAGTGGGTTAAAGCCTCTGCCTTCAGCTCAGGTCATGATCTCAGGGTCCTGAAATCCAGCCCCACATCGGGCTCTCTGCTGGGCAGGGAGCCTGCTTCCCCTTCTCTCTCTCTGCCTTCCTCTCTGCCTACTTGTGATCTCTCTCTCTGTCAAATAAATAAAATCTTAAAAACAAAAAAAATTGTGGCCCTCTTCTGTCCCTGGAGGGAGCAGCCCTCTACTTTCTGAGGAGTGTTTGACTAAGGGACAGTGATTTTGAGAGTAATAGTAGCAGCAAATCAAGACTATGCTTCAAAGGATGATTTTTCTCCCATTACCTAGATGATAAAATGTGTTCTCTAGAACAAGGGCTGTTAGCAGATGGTAACTTTCTCTCACAGATATTATTCAGCCATTCAAACACTTGTTAATGTATATGTTCAAGAATGCAACACTGTATTCAGTTAAGTATTCATCCAAGAAGAGTCTATTTATTACTACTTATAATCTAGTACCACAAGGAGGTGATATGCAGAAACCTGAAAGGAAATGTTTTCTAAAAATTGTCCAACTGTAAAACTACCTCATCTGTGTCACAAATAAGGAGACTACAGGCTAGTGAAACAGAAATTACTTGATTTAATTTGTTTGGAGAACAGGAAGATATTTGTTTTCATTTTAATATATATTTAAGTTATATATAACTCCAGGGGTTATGATTCCATATCTTTGCCACATAAGACTTATTTGAATGTTGTCATGTTGTGTGAAATTGTGGATATTTTATGTTTTTCCTCCATTCGTGGTGTATGTCTGGGATATAAAAGGGGAGCAAAATTCCCTAGCTAGAAACTCAGTGTTGGGGCTCCTGGGTGGCTCAGTGGGTTAAAGCCTCTGCTTTCAGCTCTGGTCATGATCCCAGGGTCCTGGGATGGAGCCCCACATGGGGGGGGGGGGGGGCGGGTGTCTCTGCTCAGCAGGGAGCCTGCTTCCCCCTCTCTCTCTGCCTGTCTCTCGGCCTACTTGTGATCTGTCAAATAAATAAATAAAATCTTTAAAAAAAAAAAAAAGAAAAAAGAAACTCAGTGTTGTGTGATTCATTTATGATTGCAGTGGGAGAAACTACAGATGACCACAAGCGAAAGGAGGAAAATATTCTGCTCTGTCACATTCCACGTAATTGCGATCACCTGTGTGGTTTGGTCTTTGTATGTATTAATAGATCGGACGGCAGAGGAAATCAAGCAAGGCAACGATAATGGTAAGAGCACGTCTCATTTCCTTTTTCTCCTCTTGGATTCTCTGGTGACACCAGAGGTGGGCGGGGATCCTATTTCCCTGTTAGATCTTCAAGTGTGATACACCAGCAAAAGACAGTACCAGCAATTGTCTTCTCCAGTTATGTTATAAATACTTGGATCAGATATCCAGGGTTCCCCAGCTGAGATACAAGATTCATCAAGTCCAGTAAACCTCAGTAGGGACAAATATAGAGAAGCCATCCATCACTTCAGGCTTTTCAGGAGCTAAGGATCCTGTTCTGCCTGATGTGAAAAGACAAACAGTTGTGAAAGTGGAAGGGTTTTTTTTTTTTTTTTCATTTTATTTAATTCACCATAGTTGTTGCTTCTTTTAAAACATGAGTAAGATGATACTCTGGTAGAGAATATGTTGTAGTTTATCAATTAGTACCATATAATTTGATTGAGTAGATTAACACTATTGTTTGAAATTTACGCCATGCTGAGTTAAATTGTGAAGGATGATGTCAAATCTGCAAAGAAAGACATTTAAAAATCTGAAATGGATAGGTTCTTTGAAATAGAGGGGAAAAGAGGTGGTCTATCTTTACTTTTGGTACTCAGCTCATTTTCATCAGGCCCTATCCGCTTCTGTGTGTGGCCTAAATCAAAGCTGGTAAAAAAGTGAGAAAAATTACCTGAACCACCCCCACCGTTCACCCTGAAAAAAAAAAAAAATCCCACAATATCAGGCCACTGGTGAATTTAAAAAGAGAAATTGTTCAGATGCTAATACTGTAAGTTTAGAGTGTTCTAAAGTGTGCCTCCCTCAAAAAAGAAAAAAGAAAAAAGAAAAACCGAAAGAAAGAAAAAGGGAAGAGGAAGTGAGGGAATGAAAGAGGGAAAAGAATATCAATAGGGAAAGTTGTTATTCTGCATTTCTTTGTCTGGATTCAGTAACACAAGGGACGGATGTTCCATGCTTACGCTTGCCCGCATGGTGGCAGCAGTGAGCAGCGGCAAGCGCTCTCTGGGGCGCTGCAGAAGCCCCATGGGATGAAGGGACTGTGAGAACCTGTCTGGTCGGATGCGCGGAGATGTGGTTTACGTAGTTTAAGTGTGTGTGTGGGCGGGGGGTGGGGGGGAGGGAGGTGGGTGACGGACCTGCAGTTCTCGCTCTCCTGAATGAGAATAAAAGCTAGAAAAACAAGTGCGGGAGGTTTTGTTGTTTTTCAGTTCAAAATTACATTGACATCCACAATTCTAGAGCGTTTACTACTACATTCTACATTATTCCTGAGATACTGGACTAAAAAATGTCTGTTACATCCCTATTAATAAGTTTCCTGAGGATAGGACCCCCTTCCCCTTTTTATTTAACCCAAGTCCCTATAGTTACAGGTACAGCCCCAAACTAAGTAACAGAAAGTGTGCCATTCACACAGCAGTGTGTCCTGTCCTAGGCACCTGTCCTAGACATAACAAGAAGCAATCATGAATCCTTCATATGTAGACAGTTCTGAACCTCTCTCTCTCACATTACTCAATCCTACCTCTGAGACAGAGTAGGATCATTCATCCTGCCGTGAACAGGACTATCTCAGCTTCAGCCATCAGAGTCTCCAGAACCCAAGAAACCCATGAACCCAAGCTTCCTTCCCTTTATCTCATTCTACCTGCTCATTCTCTAGTTCCCTTGGATACCCATGCCTTCCGTTGTCATTTCCATGTTGGTAACCAAGCCACACATTTATCTCCAGCTCATACTGCACTCCATCCAGATCATGCATCTACCTCCTGAACCTCTCCATTTAAAGGTATTCCAAGCGATACACGGTGGCTCAGTCGTTAAGCATCTGTCTTTGACTCAGGTCCTGATCCCAGGGTTCTGGGATCGGACTCCCTGCTCTTTGGGAAGCCTGTTCTACCTCTCCCACTTCCCCTGCTTGTGTTCCCTCTCTTGCTGTCTCTCTCTGTCAAAAAATTTAATAAAATCTTATTTTTTTAAATAAATAAGGGTTTTCCAAGCACCCCAAACTTAGTGGGTCCAAGCTCATTATCTACTGCCACTGACCACCCTAACACCTGTGAGGAGACATTACTAACACCTGTTACCAAATCCAGTCAGGTTTTCATTCCTCTTCTCCCTCTCCCCTGCTTCCACCCTCATTCAGTCACCAGATCTTATTACTCTACCTCGTAGGCCTCTGGAATCTGTCCTGTCTCTCCTTTCCCACTGCTCTCATCCTTTTGCAAACTCTCCTATCTTTTACTTGAAAACTGCAACAGCTTCTTTACTGGACTTTCTCCATTTCTGTCCACCTTTAACCCAAGCTCAATAATGTACTCACTGCAAATTTACAAAAATTTACGCATCTCATTACACCCTATACCTAGTCATTACTCTTAAAACACATCCAAAATTCTTCAGTGGGACTGTACTGTCCCCACCCCACCCTGCCATGACCTGGTTGTAGCCATTTATTGTGAACATTCCGTCAGCTCTGCAGATCTATGTCTGGATTCTTGCTCAGTATTTCCCTCGGAATGAAACCTTTCCTCCATCTTCTGCCCACCACACACTCAGACAGTATTTCTGTGTTCTCACACACCTCCCTAACCCCTACAGCGTTTGCAGTTTACCTCAAATATCACCCTTCTGGGACACCTGGTTCGGCTCTCTCAGCTAGAATAATTGGTACTATTACAGTGGTTCTCAAAATGTGGTCCCTGGGACCCACGGCATCCACATCACTGGGCACTTGTTAGAAATGGAAATTCTTGGCCTCTCCACACCCCAGACTTATGGATCAGAAATTCTGAGGATGGAGCCCAGCAATTTGTGCTTAAGAAGCAAAGAGGTGGGCTGCCTGGGTGGCTCAGTGGGTTAAGCTTCTGCCTTCAGCTCAGGTCATGATCTCAGGGTCCTGGGATCAAGTCCCGCATCAGGCTCTCTGCTAGGCAGGGAGCCTGCTCCTTCCTCTCTCTCTCTACTTGTGATATCTCTCTGTCAAATAAATAAAATCTTTAAATTAAAAAAAAAAAAAAGCGAAGAGGTGATTCTGATGTCCTCTAAGTGTTGAGAACCATGTGCTCACCTAGCATCCTACACTTACCCTGCCCCACCCCCAATGACTCCATTTTTGACTGCATATTTGAATTACTGGGAGTTTCTAGACCCTGCAAAGCCCAAGTCTCATCCCTAGAGATTTAGCTTTAATTATCCCTTATGTCATTCTTTTTCAGACATGTTATGAAGCTCTGCCCTACCAGGGAACTTACCACACACCATTGTAGTTGCTCATTTAATTGTAATTCTCCTGACACCAATAGAATGAGCTCAGAGCAGGCCCCGCAGTGTCTGTCTTGCTCATCACCAGCACATCAGGTGAACATTGCACCGAGGGTACTAGTCAACTTTGTAGAAGGAATGATGAAGTGTGAATGCCTCAGACCCACACTTTCCTACCTTTTATCTTTCTTTTAGGATTTTTCTTCAAAATGTTTTGGCTTTTTCCTTTCTCAGTCCTGGGAGGATACAGGATCTCAGACCAGAGTCTCCCAATGAATTGTCACTCATGGCCCTCAGTCAGATTTCCCAAAAGAAGAGCTTGAATGATAACCGAAGGCTGGCTTTATATATAGTCAAGGGTCAGCTTTCTGCTCTACACTTTTCAAAGTTATTTTCAGTTTCTTAAAAGCAAGTGAAAATGAAATAACTTTTGTCTTCAAAAGCTCTTCAGGGCTTTTGAATTAAGAAGGAAGGTATTTATCAGGAAGCAGTGTCCATGACTATCCCTCCAGAGCCACTGGTCAGGAGGACAGCACCTAACTCGGGTAATTTCCGATGGAAACTATAGTGACTTCTGCAAAGGGAATCATCTGTCCTTATGTCCAAGTTGTATTTAAAACGTGACTTCCCAAAGCTCACATTTCATGGGTCGTGTGGGCATCTCTGTCAGTTGGGATTATGTTCAACTC